>NC_090652.1:148118940-148448940 GCF_040937935.1 Hyperolius riggenbachi
TATTGCACATATTCATCTCCTTTTTTTTATAATATATTGCAGGTAAATTTGGCACAGGAATTGGGTCCTATTTCTCATTTCTGAGATTCCTAGTATTATTAAATTTTGTCATTTTCCTTCTGATGTTCTGTTTTACAACTCTGCCCGTTGCCATTTCTAAACAAGGAGTTTTCAACAGCAGCCAAATAGTTTCATCCACTCCAGGTAAGATACAACTTTGTTTATTCCATTCTGGACACTACATGTACTGTAAATGCATTAAGTTACTCTTCAGCTGTGTTCTCCCCTACATTCTAACAAACGGTCGCTTTTTTTCCCCCCTTTATCAGGAACTGAATGTGCACAATACTCGCCAGTTAGTAAAGGACTTCTTTACTTCTACAATAATATTATTGATCTTCTGTCAGGAACGGTAGGTGCTATGTTTTCAGCAAAACTACTCTGAAAATATGTAAATAGGCGGCTTTACTAGGGATGATCAAGGAGATGCAAATACTTTTTAATTGCATTTAAATTTTATGTAAAATAATAAGCAGCTGGAAATTGGACCAAAAAATGTTCACAGCGGAATTGTAATGCAAGGTTTACAAAGAAAATACAAAAACATATTGCGATTTTCATTTATTATAATGAATTCAATATTAATCAAAACTCCCCTTGCAATGGCACTTCCATTTCTCGATGTATCTCATTAATAAAACCTAGGCGTAAATACATTGAATAAGATGAACTCCGTTGCCAACTTTGTAAGGAGGTCTGTGGATTTTACTGTGAGATCCCAGGTCATGCAAGCACATTTTTTTTTTCCTTTTTAAACACCACCATTAACAACCATCACATGATCGCTGCTTAAAGTGAACCAGAGACAAAGCACCCACATGTATTTACCCTATATCAGTGGGAACATTAAAGAAAACAACTGCCCTGCTCTCTGTTTCATCATTCACTGCTCAGCCCACTTATCAGCCCTGATAAAATCCCCGACTGAGCATTCAGTCTGGCTTTGCTCTGGAATCATTATAGCTGAGTCTGTGTTCTCTGATGCTTTTTCAAGCCCAAGCCTGCCCCCTTCTGGCTCTGCTCAGGAATCATTATAGCTGAGCCATTATAGCAAAGCCAGATTGAATGCTCAGTCTGGGATTTTATCAGGTCTGATTAGAAGCAGGCTGAACAGTGAAGAATGAAACAGAGGGCAGAATAGGTGTTTTCTCTAATGCTCCCACTGATATATATGGTAAAATACATGAGGACGCTTCGTCTCTGGTTCACTTTAACCACTTACCCCTTTAGGACCAGAGCAATTTTCACCTGTCACTGCTCCTCCCTTTCTTTCGCCAATAACTTAATCACTACTAATCACAACGCTATGATCTATATCTTGGTTTTTTTCGCCACCAATTAGGCTTTCTTTGGGAGGTACATTATGCTAAGAATTCTTTTATTCTAAATGCATTTTAATTGGAATAATAAAAAAAATTTAAAAAATACATTATTTCTCACTTTTCAGCCGTTATAGTTTTAAAATAAAATGTTCTACTGTGGATAAAACCCACACATTTTATTTGCCCATTTGTCCCTGTTATTGCAACGTTTAAAATATTTCCCTAGTACAATATATGGCGCCCTCTTGACATTCATATTAAAAAAGTTGAGCCCCTATGGTAACTATTTATGTATTGGTTTTATGTCTTGAAGCCGATGAAGACGAATATTCATGACCCTGGGACTTCTTGTGACGTTTTCCCAGGCCGTGATTATACTGCACCTGGTGCAGTAAGTGGTTACATTTGTAGTGCCTGTAATGCTGGGCATACACGGGTGGATAGTGCGCCGGTATCGAGCCAGCGGCTCGATGCCGGCGCGTCATTACTCGTCCACGCGGATCGATTCCCGCTCGTGATCGGACATGTCGGAAATTATCAATCGAGCCATCAGCGGCTCGATTGATAAGAAGAATCTGGGCTGTGGATGCCCAGCATAAAAGCACATTATCTGGATAGTGGCACCAGTCACGTTTGGGAGAACACTAGACCAACAGGTTGCATCTTTCCAACCACTTATAATCGTCTTCCCTTACAAGGAAGTTCCCATGCTCACATCTCCATCAATATCGCCATAGGGATAAACATGTCACTTAGCTGTGATGGACAACAATGTTCATATGACTACGGTTAGAATGTCCCGTGCATTTAGTGTCAAGGACAACTGAAGTGAAAATGACATGGAGGCTGCCACATGTATTTCCTTTTAAAGCAATACCAGCTATCTCGCTATCTTGCTGATCGTCTGCCTCTAATACTTTCAGCCATAGACCCTGAACAAGCATATACAGATAAGGGGTTTCTGACATTTTTGTCAAATCTGGCAGGCCAGAAACCCACTAGGAGCGATTTGTAATTGCTAGTGATTTGAAAAAGCTCTTGCTAATGCAATACTATGGGGGACTTTTATAAAATCACATCGCTCAAGTGGGATCACACCCATAGCATTACATTAGCAAGAGTTTTAAAATTGCAAAGTGCTAAGAAAATCACTCCTAGTGTGTTTCTGGCCGCAAGGTTAGCTGCATGCTTGTTTCTGATGTGATTCAGACACTACTGCAGACGTGGGTGCAGGGTGATGCCGAAAGACAGCTCATTCTGCTCTTGCAAATTTTCCGGCCATTTTCAGTACTATTTCCCTACTGATAACCTAACTAGTTACAGGGAATCGTAATTAGAGCTCCAGCTATTGCTGGTGCACAAATTATGCCGTCTATATCAAAATTTGGGCTCTTTCTTTTCGTATTACATTCTATGGCGGCAACCAAATTACCTGTCTCAGCCAGGAGATCCAGTAGTGATTTTTTTCTTTCTTTTTTTTTCTTTGACCATAGGATGGTCAGACCCATCATGGTCTGATAGGAGGGGTGGTCCACATCTGGTCCTTTTATTTATTTTTATTTTTTTGACAGGCAAATTTTTTTTTTCTTGATATGAAAATGGGTACAACAAATACAGCTATTCCATACGTCTCAAATCTCTGCTTCTCTTGCCTTCTTTCTTCCTTCCTTGACTTAAAGAGAACCCGAGGTGGGCTCTAAGAATCCAATTAGCACGCAGAGGCTGGGTCTGCATATAATGCCCAGCCACTGTTGCTATACTGTGTCCCCCCTGCGCTCTGCTGTGCCCCCATAAATCAAACGCCTTGCTAGCGACACGCAGTGTGTCGCCAGCAGGCTGTTTACCTCTAAAGTGTCACTCTCGCCGCTCCCCCGCCTCCTCCATAGTGCCGCTCTCCGTCTGCGTCCCTTCCCTCCCCGCTGATTGGAGGGAAGGGACGCAGGCAGGGAGCGGCTGCAAATATTAATTTACATATTCTACAAACAGCAATGGCATTTATAGGACTGTACAGTATTTACAAAACCATCTAAAATAGTTTAAAGTGGATCCGAGAAACGTTTACTCATTGCATAATTGTGATCCTTTCATATAGTTTATAGGGCATTCCTCAAACCAAATACTTTTTTATTTTTTTGTTTTGTTTTAATACTCTAATTCCCTATAAACTAAACAAGCCTCACCCACAGCTTTTCAGAGAGCCTTGGCACTCAGTCCCAGGTAGCAAGGGCTTATGGTAGCTCAGTCTGGGCAGGAGGAGGAGGTTACTAGCCAGAGATTTCAGAGGCAGAGGGGAGGAGGGGGGAGTGAAACTTTCCCCTCACCCTGTACTACATGCAGGCCGCTATGACCCGGAGTAGTACGGCTGCGCTGGGCCGGCAGTGCGCGTCCTTGATCGCGCTCCTGTTGCCAGGCACTCTGTGCATGTGCGTGACGTCAGGCTCATGCGCAGAGAGTGCCCGGCAACAGGCGCGCGATCAAAGACTCGCACCGCCGGCCCAGCGCAGCCGTACTAGTACGGGTCATAGCTACCCGGATGTAGTATCGGCCCATAGAGATTCGCTGGTGAACGGTTCGCCAACATCTCTACTGGAGATGCTATCAATTTGCCTCAGTGTAGTGTGACAAACAGAACATGGCTGCCCTCATTGTATCACAGCAATAAATAATCATAAACTTTTGAAGCTACAAGTTACTTGTTATAGTTACTTTTACATCTCGGATCCGCTTTAACTTAAAAACCATCAGGTTAAAATTCCAGTCCTGTATGTAACATTTACATACAGTAATTATGAAAACGCCATCAAATATGATGCAGTATCTCTCCACAATACCTGAAGCTTGACGTGCCTTTCACGGCCCACCGGCGGCTTCTTCACAGGTGAAACTAATACCATTCACTGCTGTATCATGTCACAATATCCAGAACAAAAAGTCTTCCTGTATGGGAGTTCCGGAAATCGCACCAAAACCTATGGTCTGATAGCCACCATAGAGAATTTGATCTAAAGACTCCAGTGAGGTGATGGATGCTCAGTGTGTTATACTGTTTGTGTGTCATACTGTTTTGTATGGGACTGTCATTTTTTAAGCTGATGGTTGTGAAGTAAAAACTTTATATGGTTTTCAAAATACAATTCTTAAAAAATTGTTTGTAAAATATGTATGTTGGTGATTAGCAGTCCTGGAACCTCAGTTTTGTAACAGCAATCGAGAAACACAAGAGGTCTTGAGCATGTATAGATCGATGCACAGCTGCTGCAGGCAATTAAAGATGCACAGTATTTTTTTTCAATTTGAAAAGTTCAATTATGGTATTATTTATAAATTGCACTAGCTGTTTTTGTTTTTTAGAATTTGCCTTTTGCTACCTGTGGGTTTAGTTGAACCTTACCCACTTCAGCCTTCAGTCGTTTTCACTTTATGCATCCGAGCAATGTTCACCTCCTATTCATTATCCTATAACTTTATCACTACTTATCACAATGAACTGATCTATATCTTGTTTTTTCCACCGCCAATTAGGCTTTCTTTCGGTGGTACATTTTGCTAAGAGCCACTTTACTGTAAATGCATTTTAACAGGAAGAAGAATAAAAAAAAAAAAACTGAAAAAATTCATTATTTCTCCGTTTTCGGCCATTATATTTTAAAATAATACATGCCTCCATAATTAAAACCCACATATTGTATTTGCCTAATAGTCCCGGGTATTACACCATTTAAATTATGTCCCTATCACAATGTATGGCGACAATATTTTATTTGGAAATAAAAGTGAATTTTTTTTCATCACTACTTACAAGCTAATAATAATAAAAAAAAAAAAAAAAAAAGAAATGTTTCATCTTTACATTGATAATTAAAAAGTTTAGACCCTTAGGTAAATATTTACTTTTTTAATTGTAATGTTTTTTTTTTACATTTTATTTGGATATTTTTGGCAGGGTGGAATGTAAATATAAATTTTTTTTTTATGTAAATGTGTTTTTTTGTTTTTGTTTTGTTTTTACATGTAGATGTGGGCACCATGTTCCGATTGATTCCTCGGCTAACGATCCGCGGCCGGGAGCGTGCGTGCGCGCGATCAGTCGCGAGAGTACGCGGGAGCGCACATGGCCTTCTGGACGTAGCTTCTACGTCCAGAAGGCTTAAATGGTTAAAGTACATGGACAGTTTCTAACATACGATAAAGCTTATGAGAAACAAGTGAAGCTGTAGATCATATGCAAGTTTTTACTTTTTTCTTGTGAAAAAAATCCTAGCCTTGTAGTGTGAGATAAATATCCATTGATTTCCAATAAGAAAGATCAATTTACGACACTTTTACTTTGTATTTAGAGACCTGTATCTCAGGGTTTGTTTTATTTTGATATACAGGATCTTCTCAAAAAATTAGCATATTGTGATAAAGTTCATTATTTTCTGTAATGTACTGATAAACAGACTTTCATATATTTTTGATTCAAATACACACAACTGAAGTAGTTCAAGCCTTTTATTGTTTTAATATTGATGATTTTGGCATACAGCTCATGAAAACCCTATCTCAAAAAATTAGCATATTTCATCCGCCCAATAAAAGAAAAGTGTTTGTAAAACAAAAAAGTTAACCTTCAAATAATTGTTCAGTTATGCACTCAATACTTGGTCGGGAACCCTTTTGCAGAAATGACTGCTTCAATGCGGCGTTGCATGGAGGCAATGTAACAGTCGACCGACTGTGACGTCACGGATCTCACTAACTCCTGCCCTACAGAGTACAGGAAGGACAGGCGGATGGTCTAATGCCGAGCCGGGTCATACACAGGAAATCGGGCACAGATTAAGGGATGCGACAAGAGAATGGTCTAATTGCAAGCTGGGTCAAACACGGGTATCAATACAGGTATCAGGTACTGGTTCGTGGGATGAGTCCAGAGAATGGTCTAAATGCAAGCCGGGTCAAACACAGGTATCAAGTACTAGGACTGAGTCACAGCAGCTGGGAGCTGAGGACGATCTAGAAACCACGCTGTGACTTAGAGATCAAACACAAACTCTGCTTAGACACTGGGTTCAGGAGCAAGCTCACTGTAGCCTACATGCGGCAAACTACACGCTATAACAGGCGTGCAGCCGCGGACCGGAAACCCTTTATACCCTCTCTACGCATCACTTCCGGTACGCCTGACGCCTGCTCGCATAGGCCGGACGCGTATTCCGACGCGTACTTCCCGTACGTCCTCTGGAACGCACGCCTCTGCCTGCAGCCGCTGGAGGAGATGTCGTGGAACGCAAGCCGGAAGTGTCCGGCTCGTCGCAGGCACGGGGATCAGGTTGTATTATTACAGGCAATCAGCCTGTGGCACTGCTCAGGTGTTATGGAGGCCCAGGATGCTTCGATATGGTCTGGGGTGGTCTGGGGTGCCATGTCAGCTGCTGGTGTTGGTCCACTGTGTTTTATCAAGGGCAGGGTCAATGCAGCTAGCTATCAGGAGATTTTTGAGCACTTCATGTTTCCATCTGCTGAAAAGCTTTATGGAGATGAAGATTTCATTTTTCAGCACAACCTGGCACCTGCTCACAGTGCCAAAACCACTGGTAAATGGTTTACTGACCATGGTATTACTGTGCTGAATTGGCCTGCCAACTCTCCTGACCTGAACCCCATAGAGAATAGAGAATTTAGGACCATTGTAGTCCCTTACACACTCCAATGAGTTCTGGGTCACCATGAGCTTGCTGGTTAGTCTGTGCCTCTCGGATTCACAAGCCCTACTCCATAGAGCCAAATTAATCCATGCCATGCACTGATGAGGAGCAAACAATCCGAAACAGTCTGTATGCATGTTGGATTATTATGGCTCTGTACAAATTAACAAGGTGACACATCATTGCATTCCAGCGGTTCTGGAGGTGTGTTTAGCTTCTAAGGGTACAATGGTTAATTTGCATATATTCAGCAGTGTTGCTCTTGGAGACATCTCAAGCTCACTCCAACCTGAATTATCGCAAATTCTTTCTGTTTTAGGAAAGCAAACTTTTGTTTTTCCATAGAGAATCTGTGGGATATTGTGAAGAGAAATTTAAGAGATGCAAGACCCAACACTCTGGATGAGCTTAAAGGGACTCCGAGCAGTGCAGAAACTATGGAAAGATGCATATCATTTTAAAGCTCTCTTTCTCCTCTTTCTAATGATATATAAACCACCGCCCTATGCCTTTTTAGTTTTCGCTATTTTCGCGATCGAAATTGCCGCGACTTTGATCGCGAAAATAGAGAAAACTAAAAGGCGTAGGGCAACGATTTAGGTGTCGCCAGAAAGAGGAGAAAGATAGCTTTAAAATGATATCCATCTTTCCATAGTTACATTGTATTACACAGGGCGACTTTTTCTGCTGAATGGAGCTGCTGACTGAGAAAAAGTTGCCCTGTGTAATACAATATAACTATGGAAAGATGGATATCATTTTAAAGCTCTCTTTCTCCTCTTTCTGGCGACACCTAAATCGTCGCCCTACGCCTTTTAGTTTTCTCTATTTTCGCGAAGTCGCGGCAATTTCAATCGCGAAAATAACGAAAACTAAAAGGCGTAGGGCGGTGGTTTATATATCATTGGAAAGAGGAGAAAGAGAGCTTTAAAATGATGTGCATCTTTCCATAGTTTCTGCACTGCTCAGAGTCCCTTTAACCTCTTGACGACCAGCTAACGCCGATCGGCGTAAACTGGTAGTCTGCGGGTTACCATGGAAACGGCCGCTCGATCGAGCGGCCTTTCCACGTCAGTTCACGGAGGGTGTCTCCGTGAACAGCCGGAGAGCCGCCGATCGCGGCTCGCCGGCAAAATATAAACACGCGATGGAAGAAATCCCCGCTGTTTACATCATACGGCGCTGCTGCGCAGCAGCGCCGTAGGGCAGATCGGCGATCCCCGGCCTCTGATTGGCCGGGGATCGCCGGCATCTGATAGGCGGAAGCCTATCCTTCAATGCGCAGGACGGAACTCCGTCCTGCGCATTACGGAGAGAGGGAGGGAGGTAAGGAGGCAGAGGGCGGAAATGGCTGCGGAGGGGGGCTTTGAGGAGCCCCCCCCCCCCGCAAAACGCAGATGGCTGGCGGCGATCAGACCCCCCCGGCAGGACATCCCCCTAGTGGGGAAAAAAGGGGGGGAAGTCTGATCGCCCTGGCATAATACTGATCTGTGCTGCGGGCTGGAGAGCCCACGCAGCACAGATCAGGCAAATCACCCCTGGTCGGCAAGTGGTTAAGGCCGCTATCGAAACATCCTGGGCCTCCATAACACTTGAGCAGTGCCACAGGCTGATTGCCTCCATGCCACGCTGCATTGAAGCAGTTTTTTCTGCAAAAGGATTCCCGACCAAGTATTGAGTGCATAACTGAACATAATTATTTGAAGGTTGACTTTTTTTTGTTTTAAAAACACTTTTCTTTTATTGGTTGGATGAAATCTGCTAATTTTTTGAGATAGGAAATTTGGGTTTTCATGAGCTGTATGCCAAAATTATCAATATTAAAACAATAAAAGGCTTGAACTACTTCAGTTGTGTGTATTTGAATCTAAAATATATGAAAGTCTAATGTTTATCAGTACATTACAGAAAATTATGAACGTTTATCACAATATGCTAATTTTTTGAGAAGATCCTGTACATTTTTCACTGTAAGTAAAGTGTGAGCGTGTGTGATTTTGCAGGTATGGTAGATTGACCTGTTAACTAAAGTACTTGATATGCATTCCAAAAATTCAGTGCTGAATTTTTCTTTTTTTGTGTTTCTTGCAGGGTTTTCTTGAGATGACCTATCTGTTCTATGGCTATTACACCATAGACTCCGTCACCGTTTACATGTTCCGCTATAGTCTGCCACTTGCCTATATAATGGTCACATTTGTCTATCTGTTGCTAAGCATAATCTGGATTGTAAAAAGGTAACGTTTCTTTCCTACAAATCTATTTTCCAGCTACAGCATGGGAGGCCATGTATAACGGAGAGATTGTCAGTTAACAGATTGCCCCTTTGGCCCATATGCAATCATCTTTTCCTCCTGCATTTTCTCTTAGGAGATATCTTTTCATCTTCTGTATAAAAGAACATTTCAGCACGCTGCATTTGTAAATGATCAAAAAATAGATGATATTTACCGTATTTTTCGCCATATAAGACGCACTTTTTCTCCCCTTAAAATGGGGAGAAAAAGTCCCCGCGTCTTATATGGCAAAGGAAGGGAATCCCCGACTTCCGAACGCCCGCCGATACAAACCGTCGCCACGTCGGGGATTCCCTGCCTGTGTGCGTCCTCCTGTCACCTCCACGTTGTCCCCCGCATGTCTGTACTTGGCTGCCCGGCTGCCCCCGCGTGCTGTCTAGCCCCCGCTGTGTGCTGCCTTCCACCCCTGTGATATCTGGCCCCAGCTGTGTGCTGCCTCCCCCCTGCGTGATGTCGGCGCTTCTGTGCCCGGCTGCCCCCGCATGCTCTCTGGCCCCCGCTGTGTGCCCGGCTCGTGCTGCCTGACCCCCGCTGTGTGCTGCCTCCCCCCGCGTGATGTCTCTGCCCCCCCCGGGTGTTTAGCGGCAGCTGCTTACCTCCTCCTTCATGCCCGCGAGGACTGCAGACCTCCGTCTTCTGTGTGCGGCTTCCTCTAGTGCCGGGCTTCTAATGACGCGTCACGCGTCATTAGAAGCCCGGCACTAGAGGAAGCCGCACACAGAAGACGGAGGTCTGCAGTCCTCGCGGGCATGAAGGAGGAGGTAAGCAGCTGCCGCTAAACACCCGGGGGGGGGGGCAGAGACATCACGCAGGGGGAGGCAGCACACAGCGGGGGTCAGGCAGCACGAGCCGGGCACACAGCGGGGGCCAGAGAGCATGCGGGGGCAGCCGGGCACAGAAGCGCCGACATCACGCAGGGGGAGGCAGCACACAGCTGGGGCCAGATATCACGGGGGTGGAAGGCAGCACACAGCGGGGGCTAGACAGCACGCGGGGGAAGCCGGGCACAGAAGCGCAGACATGCGGGGGACATGGTGGAGGAGACATGGGGAGAAAGGAGGACGCACACAGGACCTGAGTGGGGACTGGTAGGTGATGGGGCAGACAGTAGGTGGCATGGGACAGACTGGGAGGAGGCATGGGGCAATCTGGAGGAGGCATGGGGCAATCTGGAGGAGGCATGGGGTAGATTGGGAGGAGGCATGGGGTAGACTGGAGGTGGCATGGGGTAGACTGGAGGTGGCATGGGGTAGACTGGATGAGGCATGGGGTAGACTGGATGAGGCATGGGGTAGACTGGAGGAGGCATGGGCAGACTGGAGGAGGCATGGGGTAGACTGGAGGCATTGGGCAGACTGGAGGAGGCATTGGGCAGACTGGAGGAGGCATTGGGCAGACTGGAGGAGGCATAATGCAGACTGGAGGAGGCATAATGCAGACTGGAGGAGGCATGGGGCAGACGGGAGGAGGCATGAGGCAGACTGCAGGACGCATGGGGCAGACTGGAGGAGGCATTGGGCAGACTGGAGGACACCTGAGGTAAACAGGAGGCTACCATTTAAGGGGTAACATGTACAAGACACTCCTGGAATATGGACGCACCAGGTTTAGTACTTTTTTTTTTTCTCTGGATTTTGCCCTCTAAACCTGGGTGCGTCTTATATTCCGGAGCGTCTTATACGGCGAAAAATACGGTATATCACCTAGGAGAAGCACAGCCAGTGCTTTTATCCTTTAACACAGGTGCACTAAATTAATGATCTGCAGTTTATTTATTGCAAAAAATTTTCAAAGTTGCAGTGATGGAGAAATGGGTAAACCCTTATTAGAGGGATGATTATTGCCACAAAACAAACTGTTGCAATTGCATGAAAGGCCGCCTACCGAACTAAGTAAACTAAGGTTGGGCAGAGTCTTTGCACCAAATTGTCGATTGGGCATGCTTGTTACGGCACTGATTTTCATCCAATTCGGGCTGCAATGTCAGTAGATGTATGGTCAGTGTTATTCTTTTAGAAAACAAAGCAATTAACAACGTATCCAAATTTGAAAATGCATGAACTTCATTCATACGCAGTCACTTCCAACAAGGTTTAACTATATCTTCTGATGGTTTAAAGCTCATACAATATCCCTTCTTTTAGAAGACTTGTAGTAAATACCTGTATACCTTTTGTGAGAGGATCCATGATCTGGGTCTGTCCATTCTCTGTTTCCACCTGGCTACTTTCCAGCCGCCAACATTTTCTCCCTACAATTTTCTTTACTCTTGGTACAAAGAAGATTACTTTTTTTTTTTTCATTGTTCATGTATGCCAAACCACAGACCTGCCTGTATATCATGTTTACACTTTTAATATTGTGCTAGACTCACATCATAAAACCTTACATTTATTAGGGCTCGTTCAGACTATGCGCGCTACCATGCGCATTTTGGCAGCGCGCATAATGTGCGACACACAAGAACGGTAGAAGGGCATAGACAGCCCTTCTACCGTTCCTATCATATGCGCTATACAGCAACGCCATGCGCTATCGCACTGCTGCATGCATTTTCGGGAATCGCAGTGCAGATCCCATTCATTGTAATGAATGGGATCTGCAGCACAGTAGTGCAGATGGCATGCGATCGTATGCGTTGCGTTCCGATCGCACAGCCATCTGCGCTAAATGATGTGAACGAGGCCTTACTGCTAAAAAGATAGTTTGCTACTTTTAATATTGATTTATTAGAAGTGCCTCCAGCACAGATCAAAATTGATAAAAGTCAAAAATATAGCCTTAAGTTGTGAATCCAGACTTCTGTCCATAAATGGTTCCACCTGGATGGTCAGTTACACCCAAAACCTATTACACCGTTAGGCCCTATGGCTTACATAATAAGGACTGTTCATGTGATAATTCAAAAGGTCACGTACAACTTCTAATAAGAAATGCCTGTCAGTTTGCTTCAACTAAAGCTGACAATGTATTGTATGTTCTCATTTTTTTTTTTTTTTTTTTTTTTTTTTTTATTAAAGATCCATGAAACTAAAAAGTGGCAGTTATTTCATGTTTTTATTATTTATATTTCTTTATAAATTTAACCATTCGCTTCTGTACCAGAAATACTTTTATTTGAATCAGCTTATCACCACATTTTAAATGGCCTTCTGTGAGATTGTACATCAGAATAACCTGATTGTCATTTCCAGGGCAGTGGAAGGGTTTAAGCAGAGCCTGGTGCATGATGAAGACCGCTTTCAGAGCTTCTGTAACAAGATATTTGCCGGCTGGGATTTCTGCATTACGGATCAGTATTGCGCTCAGCTCAAGCACAGCAGTCTTCAGCACGAGTTAAAAGTAAGCGACTTGGTGTTATTGTGTCTTTTCTGTATTCACTCTTATCAGTAGAACCTGCTTTTCAAATTTATGTAGTCACGGGAAAAAAGTTCTGCTTGACCTTCAATAGAACAATGACTGCCAGAAAACTAAGCTCAAGTTACTGAGATGTTACTGCTACTCTTTAAAGTGAACTTCAACTTGAGGAAATAGAAAAAAGAAAAATCCCTTGGAGGTTCAGTGTATACTTTGTTAGAACTTCCCTGAAACTTGTTGTTTCATCTTATCCTCCCATAGTTGTGTAAATACTTAGGACAGTGCAGTGACATGCTAAAATCTCTCAATATGGAAAGAGTAGTGGCTTAAAACCATTACTCACTCACAACTTGGGTTGCCTAAAATGATTATTCCGGATTGTTTCTGCACCTCTGCCAAGTGTGTACAGGTGTTGCTTATGCCTGATGACAACTCATCAATAAGCTAGGCAGAGAATTAATGCCAAATTGCTACTGCTGTTTATTGTTGCAGGTGCAGGCAACTTAGTCATGCACATCTGCCCCCTATGCTCTTCATAGAACTCAGCACATTGCTTTGCCACAAGTCAGGGCTCTTTCCCACCAAAAATAACAAACACAAAATGAAAACTCTGTTTGCGTTTAGCGATATTTATTTATTTTTACTATGTTGGCCTCAATCAAAAACGCAGGAAAAATGCAGCAGAAAATCTGAAATGCATTTAGTATGAATGCATTCCCACGATTCCAATTGTAACTTTAATGTACTTGCGTTTGGAAAATCGCAAGTCTTTTCAAAAACCACATGGAACGCAGCCGGTGTGAAAGGGTCCTCAAACAGCATGGTTTTCTGGATGACAACAGTTTCAAGTGTATATGAACCTTTAAAGGCAATCTGAAGTGAGAGGGATATAGAGGCTGACTTTTCATTTTAAACAATACTAGTTGCCTGCCAGTCCTGCTGAAACGGTAATAAATGTTTTGTTTTGCACTACTTTTAGCCATAGATTCTAAACGGACATGCAGAACAGATGTTTGACAAAAATCTGACCATATTAGCTACATGCTTGTTTCAGGTCCGTGATTGGGACACTACTGATGTCAGAATGATCAGCAGGGTGCTAGACAACTAGTATGGTTTTAAAAGGACATAAATATGGCAGCCTCCATGTACCTCGCGATTCAGGTTCCCTTTAAAGTTAGGCACATATGCAACAATGCTCCTAATTGATAACGGGAAGTTCCAAGCATTTTTTTCTCTGCATTGCAGCAAGGGAAGCACAGGTAAACCCTACAAAATCATTACTCCTGCCCACTCCACATTGTCTCCCAACTGACTGACTATAGCTAGGCTCTACTCCAGTGCAGAATTAAATGTATGTAATCTTGATGAATGAAAATACTTCAAAGCCCAACTAAACTCCAGCAACAAGTCTACTGCAGATATCCCTCCCATTTCTGCCACCCCACTTTAGTTACTGACAGTCTATCACACCTTGATTGTACTGCCTTCCTCCTACAGAGGAGTAAAGCATTACTGGAACTCACTGGCCACAATTCTCACATGGCTGTTACTCCATCTAGTTGTTCTCAGCTGTCTAATATAACTTTAGTCACTTCCTCTGTGTTGGTCTGGTACATGGTAAAACATTACTTGCTAATGTTCTAAGGGATGTGGACAGTGATCTGTTTCCAAGCATAACATAAAATCATTAGTTGCAAGCTGGGAGTAGGCGACCCAATAGTGATACAATATGCAGTGAGTAGAGGTACTGTAAGTAATAGGAACAGTCTTACCTCGTGATAAGAGGTTGAATTTTTATTGTTAACCAGTAAAAAGACAACGCGTTTCATGGAACCTGCCTGCTTTGGCGCTCTGAAACAGAGACACAGTTTAGACACTGTCTCGTGTTGACCTAAGGAAGCGGGCAGGTCCTGTGAAACGTGTTGTCTTTTTTTTTATTGGTGTCTTACAATACAAATCTTTTAACCTCCTTATCACGAGGTAAGACTGTTCCTATTACTTACCTCACTACATGTCGTGTAACAGTTGCAGCGCCTCCTCCCATCTTGTATTGTCTCCTCCCCTGTCCCAGGGGTTACCTCTGTGACCTAAATCCAGTGGTCCTTTTGATTTTTTTCCTGGAGCACAACCCATGTTGAGTCATCATAACCGAGTGGAGACGGTCCTTCTTCACATGCCCGAAATTTTGGTTGCCCATAGCAACCCATGTTTGTGAGTGTTATTTCTTTACATTTCCCAGAAATACTACACTATTGGCGCTCCTGGTGCTCTTTTTGTCTCCTTTTTTTTACTGGGTTTTCAAACTTGAAATTCATCTACCGAACCTCCCAGAACAATATTAGTTATATTTGTGTTGTATTTGCAGACAGACTTGGCAGAAGAAAGAATACGGCAGAGGAAAGAGAAGCGAACAAGAAAAGAGACCATCAGAATTTATTCTTTACGTTTCTTTTTGAATATCATCGTGATTTCAGTGTTGGGTGTCTGCTTTTATGCAATCTACTTGGCGACTAGCTATTCACAAGAGCACACAAGCGCTGTGAGTAATGACACGTGACATATTGGTCATGTATGTGGAAATCTATTAAAGTGGATCCAAATTAAAAATTTCAGAAATAAAATCTATTTTCTAAATTATAATAATAAATAGCAGCCTTTTTTCAGCTGCATGATGACAAATATAAAATATTTAACATTTATTGGAGGAACCCCTCCCTTCCTTTCATATTGCCGGGACATAATCCGGCAAACTGGTGGAGTAGATGGTGTCCAGCAAAGGAGGAATTGCCAATGGCTGCCACCTGTATAACCCTAGTTATGAAAAGAGAAGGGTGAAAAGCATGCACTGAAATGCTCATAGGCTTGAAGGAGTGTTATTATCTTTGTATGTGTCAGAGTGGTGCAACTAAATATTTTGGATTAAAAAAAGTTTGGTTTGGGTCCGCTTTAAATATATTTAGTATATATGTAGTGTGTGGAAAGAATAGATGCCTCTCTCATCAAATTCTGACCAGAGAGGGATCTATCTTTTTGGGACATCTACAAGTGTATGTCCACATTTACACCCCTAAAAGGCAGGTAACCTAGTGGCTTCAATTTAGATAACTAATGAACTTGCCACTGCTAATATCTGGGGCACAGACATGGCAAATAAGTACAGATGCTTCACCTGTGGTCAGATTTTTGATAATTAAATAAATGTGGTTTATTGAGCCAAAAATAGAACAGCCTTACTCAGTTGTGAAGGTCTATATGTACAGTGCTGCCCATAATGATTCATACCCCTGGCAAATTTTGACTTAAAGTTAATTTTATTCAACCAGCAAGTAATTTTTTGACTAAAAAGGACATAGTTGTCTAACAAAAGATAATCAGACGATGCACAAGAGGAGTTATTGTGGGAAAAAAAACATTTCTCAGCTTTTATTTACATTTGAGCACAAAGTGTCTAGTCCAAAATTATTCATACTCTTCGCAAACTGTCTGTGGGAAAATCCAAAGTTCTATACCATTCCAAATAGTCCAAGCTGTTCTAAAGCATCCTAATTACCCAGATTAATTGGGAACAGCTGTTTTAAACAACTCAACAGGTGAAAAACAGGAGCTCTCTGCAGTTGGTTTGTGGACTGTCATGGCTAAGACAAAGGAGCTCAGTGAGAACCCGCGGCTGCGCATTGTGGCTGCTCACAAGTCAGGAGAAGGCTACAAGGCCATTTCTAAATGTTTTCAAGTTCCAGTGGCTACAGTGCAAAGTATTATGGAAAAATACAAGATGTTCAGCACTGTAGGAAATCTCAGAGGACGTGGTCAGAAGCCAAAAGTGATACCTGTGTGGGCCAGGAGGATTGTGAGAGAGGTGAAAAAGAATCCAAGGATTGCCACCAAGGCCATCCTGGTAAATCTGGGCTCTGCTGGTGACAATGTTTCAAGGCAGACAATCCAATGGACACTGCACACTGCTGGGTTCCACGGATGCAGCTCAAGGAGGACGCCATTTCTCCAGATATGGCACACAAAATCTCGCTTGGCCTTTGCGAATGCTCATCTGGACAAAGAAGAAGACTTCTGGTCTTCTTCTGTGTTATGGTCAGATGAAATAAAAACTTGTTTGGTCACAATCATGTTTCCTTCATTTGGTGTGAAAAGGAGAAGCCTTCAACGCAAAGAACACTATCCCCACTGTCAAACGTGGTGCGAACCTAATGCTTTGGGAGTCTTTTTCAGCCAATGGACCAGCTAACCTAATAACAGTAAACAGCACCATGAAAAAAGAGCAATACATGAGGTTTCTCAATGACAACATCGGGCAGTCTGCAGAGAAACTTGGCCTTGGGCGCCAGTGGACATTTCAGCATGACGATGACCCAAAACACACAGCAAAATTGGTGAAGAGATGGTTAGCAGACAACAACATTAACGTTTTGGAGTGGCCCAGCCAGAGTCCTGACTTGAATCCAATTGAGAATTTGTGGAGGGAGCTAAAGATCAGGGTGATGGCAAGAAGATCCTCCAACCTGAAAGATTTGGAGCTCATTGCTTAAAGGGAAGGTTCAGGGACTATTAAAAAAAAATAAAAATCCGCATCCACTTACCTGGGGCTTCCTCCAGCCCGTGGCAGGACCGGAAGAAGGCGTGGCTAAGCGCCGAAACGCGTAGTGACGACAAGACGGCTTGCCGACAGGAGTAGGAGCCAGCGGTTGATCCCTGTCCACTTGCCTTCCATCGCGCACGGATCCTTGTAGCCCTGGCCAGGCTCAGGAGGTGGGAGTTACTCGCTGGCCGCCCCCTACATGTGCAATACTTGCACACACACTGTAAGTGCAATTGTTTTTAGCGTGAGATTGGAGAATAAAGAGTTAATGCACCATAGGAGCGCACCCTTGTTTTCTTGTTTTGGGGAGCCAGTAGTTGCGTCTACTTCTCATTACAGGTTGTGATTTAAGGATCAGAGACAGATACTTTTTTCCCCTTTTTCTCTGAGGAAAAAAAACAGCCTGCATAGGACAGTGTAACAGTATCTGAGAGTGAGTGTGCAATAAAACATTATTGCTTGATATTAGCAAGTCATAACTTTTACAAGCAATCTTGTAATGGATTCTGGAACACAAAGAAAAGCTCTACATGTTGCTGAAGTGCTGTGTTGTCCCTCTGGCAGACAATTATTGCCTAATTCACTCTCCAGATCATGTTTGCAGCTCAGAAGTGTTTTCTGGCATACTAGCTAGATCTGGTTTACATCAATTATCACCTCTTTGCTTCAGCATGGCTGTTGCTGGAGGCAGGAAGTATCCAGTTACACTTGTGTAAAAGCATGGAGCGGTCATGATATTTTTTATTTATTAGAAGAGGGTTATGATGTACACCACTGCTCGAGGTTTTTTCAGGTGTCACACGAGATTGCAAGTTAGCCTGATCTGTTCTTCCAGGCTCCATCCTGAACTTTTTCTCATATCTTGATTGAAGAGCAATTACTGTCCACATCACACTACAGCCACAGCACTAGTCAGAGAGCCCCTACAAAAAATATCACACTAAGGCGATTAGCGGGTGATTCTCATGATAAGGATGCTAACCAGGCAATCCAAAAGTTAAAATCATTATTACTTTTCTTGTTGATAAATGATCACTACCTGACTCTTATTTGGTACACAAAAAGGAAGTTGCAGTGCATGCTGGGTTGTCCTTTTTTGTTTCTGTACTTCTCCTCAGACTTCACTAATGCAGCCTGATTGGCTGAAGTATCTTTCCCTCCTGTTTTCCCCTCCCACACATCTGTTCCTCTCTGATTGGCCATTATTTCTCATGCTGAGACAATGCACTTTCTATAGTGAAGGACAGGCAAATCAGGCAGAGGAGACTAAGGGAGAAAATGACATCAGAATTGGCTTCAAAATAGCCACACTTAAAATGGGAATTGCTAAGGATTTTTTTTTTCTGTAGCAAAATCACTAAAATCAAAACGTGACAGTGCAATACATGTGTTATGTAAGCAGAGCAAGTATTTATCTACTTATACAGGTCCTTATCAACAAATTAGCATATTGTGATAAAGTTCATTATTTTCTGTAATGTACTGGTAAACATTAGACTTTCATATATTTTAGATTCATTACACACAACTGAAGTAGTTCAAGCCTTTAATTGTTTTAATATTGATGATTTTGGCATACAGCTCATGAAAACCCCAAATTCCTATCTCAAAAAAATTAGCATATCATGAAAAGGTTCTCTAAACGAGCTATTAACCTAATCATCTGAATCAACTTATTAACTCTAAATACCTGCAAAAGATTCCTGAGGCTTTTAAACTCCCAGCCTGGTTCATTACTCAAAACCGCAATCATGGGTAAGACTGCCGACCTGACTGCTGTCCAGAAGGCCATCATTGACACCCTCAAGCAAGAGGGTAAGACACAGAAAGAAATTTCTGAACGAATAGGCTGTTCCCAGAGTGCTGTATCAAGGCACCTCAGTGGGAAGGAAAAAGTGTGGCAGAAAACGCTGCAGTACATTACAGAAAATAATGAACTTTATCACAATATGCTAATTTTTGAGAAGGACCTGTATATGTATTTGGTTTTTTTCCTGAGATAGTATGGCTGACCGCTCCTCTTTAAAGCACTAGCATAATTGTAACTCTTTGGCAGTGATCTCACTGCCGCAATTGCAGCCAATTGAGGGTGTTTCATGATTAACGGCAATTGCAAAACGTGTTACCTGCAGCATTTTCTCACAATTCTGGAGTGATCGCAGTACAGTGCTTATAAAAGTGCTGATTGCGAGCACTCTGAATCGCGAGCGTGTACATTGATTTTACCACGCTAATCGCGATAAAATCGTTGTGCTTTTCAGTGTGAATGGGCCCTAAGATCTCTGCTATTGGTTAATTGATCTGGACCAATGAGTATTCTTAATTTAGATCCTTCTCAATGGTCAGATCAGAGGCCTAGTGGGAAACTCCGCCAGGAAATTTAAAGACACATTTTGCCTCTGCTCCTCAATGTCCTTTATTGGGTCGATTCCCCTCCACGATCCCAGGAGGCTAAATTGATGTTGGCTAAGGGGAGGGAGCAGGGTGTTTTAAAGGACAACTGTAATGAGAGGAATATGGAGGCTGCCATATTTATTTCCTTTTAAGCAATACCAGTTGCCTAGCAGTCTTGCTGATCCTCTGCCTCTAATATTTTTAGCCACAGACCCTGAACAAGCATGCAACAGATCAGGTGTTTCTGACATTATTGTCAGATTTGACAAGATTAGCTGCATGCTTGTTTCAGGTGTGCTTCAGACACTCCTGAAGCCAAATAGATCAACAGGGCTTCCAGGCAACCGTTATTGTTAAAAGAGAACCCGAGGTGGGGTTCTGACAATGCTATCCACATACAGAGGCTGGGTCTGCCTATACAGCCCAGCCTCTGTTGCTATCCAGATCCCCCCTAAGTTCCTCCTGCGCTCTGCTGTCCCCCATAAATCACAGCCGCACTATGCGGGCTGTGTTTACCTATGTACTGTCAGTCTCGGCGCTCCCCCGCCTCCTGCATAGCTCCGGTCCCCGCCCGCTTCCCTTCCCTCCAATCAGCGGGGAGGGAAGGGATGCGGGCGGGGACCGGAGCTATGCAGGAGGCGGGGAGAGCGCCGAGACTGACAGTACATAGGTAAACACAGCCCGCTGCAACACGGCTGTGATTTATGGGCGATAGCAGAGCGCAGGGGGGGCTTATGGGGGATCTGGATAGCAACAGAGGCTGGGCAGTATAGGCAGACCCAGCCTCTGTATGTGGATAGCATTGTCAGAACCCCACCTCGGGTTCTCTTTAAAAGGAAATAATTATGGCAGCCTCCAAAACCCCCTCATTACAGTTGTCCTTTAAAGTACATGCGGGGTGCCTGCCACCATGGCAGCCCCTCATTCATATATACCTTATTATGTTGCTGGTGACTTTTCAATCAACGTTTTAAAATACATAACAAGAAAAAAGATAGGAAAATACTACAAGAAAGGAAATTTAACGAAGAAGATAGTTTGCAGGAGTAAAAAGTCAGATCTTGCAAAAGACCGAAGAAATGTTTTTGTTTTTTACTTCCTTCTTCTTCATGCTTGCCCTGTTCATACAAAGGTTAAGAAATATCTGACAAGCTCATACACACCTTGTGGACTGGGCGATTGTACTCAGAAAAAATCCACCAGATTGAATTTGACAAATTGAGATCATTTGTTTCAAGAGACTTTTATCTTCTGTGTACACAGCTTGATGCCTGATACACAACATGCAATTTCCAGTCAGATTTCGGGTCGAATCTATAACTTCCAACAGGTCAGATCTGATTTCTGATGTTTTTTCTGATCGATTTTGTACAGAAGTGATAGGAAAATTGATTCCAAAAATTATCGGAAATCAGAACGGATCTGCGGGAAATTATTAATTCCACCCAAAATCTGATGGGAAATTGCATAGTGTGTATCAGGTTTTAGGGTTTTGGATAAACCTGTTCCCATCAGGCAAAACAGCTTGTGAAAGCAGGGGGATTGGACACATGGAAAAGCCTGATGTTGAATTTTTAAATGACAGCAAGAAGATAAAAATGTTTTATATTCACTACATTCCCTCCAGCTCTCAGGACTAGCGGACGTCTCCTTCATTTGTGAGCTCATCATGTATGAATTGAGAGCGTGGTTACCTTGATATTGCATTTGTGTTTCTGCATTAATACACTACACATTCATGCTGACTTTAGCCTGTTTATTTTCAGACAAGTACTCAAAAAGCAGACAGACTGAACCTTCTGATAGAATATCTCCCATCCATTGTAATTACTATCGCCAACTTCATCACTCCTCTCATCTTTGAAGCAATAGTTCGATATGAAGACTACGCTCCAGCTTTTGAAATCCGCTTTACACTGATAAGGTGTGTATATTCCATTGCTTTAATGCTTCACATCCGCATATGACACAGTATGATTTACAGTTCATGGGAATGCTGTGCTTTGTCTTAAAGATTACATTTTTTTCACCAAAATAAAGAATGCTCTACATATTACATAAAGTATGCCTACTATATACTGTAGATCCATTATGTCATTTTGGAAATTACTAACCAATCAGATGCTGCACTCCGGGATAAAAGGATTCCCTTTTCTACCCTGTCTCTATTAGCTGATCCGATAGTAATGTGATATGGGCATAATAAGTGCAACAGTAGGCAAGGTGACTCCCAACAGTCTGCTGTCACGTTTGTTTTAACATAACGACCACCTAACGCCGATTGGCGTCGGCAGGTCGTAGTCGGTACTACATGGAAACGGCCGCTCCTACGAGCGGCCTTTCCATGTCAGTTCACGGAGGGTGTCTCCGTGAACAGCCTGCGAGCCTCCGATCCCGTCACGCGCCGTAAAGGAGATGGGCGATCCCCGGCCTCTGATTGGCTGGGGATAGCCGGCATCTGATAGGTTGAAGCCTATCCTAGGCGGCGCAGGACGGATCTCCGTCCTGCGCAGCCAATAGCGAGAGGGAGGGAAGGGCAGAGAGGGCGGAAATCGTTGCGGAGGGGGGCTTTGAGGAGCCCCCCCGCAAAACGCAGATAGCCGGCGGCGATCAGACACCACCTTCCCCCCCCCCCAGCAGGACATCCCCCTATTGGGGAAAAAGGGGGGGAAGTCTGGTTGCCCTGGCTGCAAAGTGATCTGTGCTGTGGGCTGGAGAGCCCACGCAGTACAGATCACAGCAAAATCCCCTGGTCCTTAAAGAGAACCTGAACTGAAAATAAAAAGTCAAAATAACCATACACAAGTCAATCTTACCTCCTGTGTAGTCTACTCCTCAATCTCTTTCTCCTCTCCTGTGTCCCATTTGTCCACTGTGATCAATGGAATTCTCCGTCCTCCATTTTGAAAATGGCCATTACCCCCAACAGCTTCCTGGTCAGGACACTGTTAAACTGTGATATCACACACTTGAGCCATAGGGTAACATGGACATTACCTTGCACATTCAGTTGTAACTGACAGCTGCTGATATATAACTGACAGCAACTGGTATATTTCAGTTCTGACAAAATATTGTCAGAACTGGAAGGAATCACTGTAAGAAGAAAATGATGAGCTTCTGAGAGGAACTGACGGTGAGGTTAGTATGTAATATTCATTTGCAGCTACGTCATGTGTTTATTTTAAATAATTTTACTCGCTTCAGGTTCCCTTTAAGTGGTTAACACCTGAAGTGAGAGGGATGTGGAAGCTGCCATATTTATTTCCCTTTTAAGCAATAACAGTTGTCTGGCTATCCTGCGGATCCTCGGCTTATAATACTCTAATGCTGAATACACACCATGCGTTTCCGCGTCAAATGCGTCCGTCGATACGCATCGATTCGATTATTTCCGAGCATTTCCGAATGCATTTTGATGATTTTTAGGTCGATTGCCATGTAAACTATGGCAAATCAACCTAACAATCCATCGAAGCGTGAATCGGACATGTCGGAAATAATCGAATCGATGCGTATCGACGGACGCAACCAACGCGGAAACGCATGGTGTGTATTCAGCATTAGCCATAGACTAAAGCATTGTTTACCTTTCCCTTTATATGCATGCATACTGTTTTGGGACACTGATAATATGCATTACTGCACTTTTGTTTAAAAAGTAAATAGTAACTGCTGTTCCTATCCAGTGTTGTCTCTGCACACACTGCCTGTGGCTGCTACTGTCACTTGACAGTGGCTGGAGGGGATGTCATGTACAGCTTCATTGTGACCTGTGTTCTTGCTTTGCTGCTTGCTGAGTGCTAGATGAATCCACACAAAGCTGATTTTGTAACCAGCAGCTCTTTCCCAGAAAGATGAAGTTTCCACAGAGGGGAATGGAAAGCTGTTTTTGTCTTCTCTGTATTGGTTTCCTGTATCTGAATCATTGTTTCTTCTAGGTGTGTGTTTGTGCGCTTGGCCAGCATTGCCGTTCTGCTTATCTCTTTATGGAGCAAAATCACTTCCTGCTCAGACCAGGGCTGTCAGACTTGTGGATACAACTACAAAGAATACCCGGTAACCCAGCATTTCACTGTTATTACACTGTAAACATAATAGTGGTTAGTGCTCTGTCTGTAATGTATATTCAGGGGACAGTAGAAAAAAAATCACATATCCAGCATCAGGCAATACCTGTCTGTGCTGGGTAACCAAGAACCTACTGCAGTAGCTTATGGTCTGTATGGACTCAATGAAAACAACTTGTCTGTATGGACTCAATGAAAACATCTTTACCTTGTTCCCACAATTTTGTCATTACGCTACTAAGACAGCCATATAGAAGTCTTTACATTAAATTATCGTATGCAGTTTGCACTGTAGCTGTAGTCAGTGGTGTAGCAATAGGGGATGCAGAGGTTGCAACTGCACTCGGGCCCCTGGATTAGAGGGACCCATTAGGGGCCCTCCTTTATCTATCTTATAAGATTTGTATTTATACTATGCTGGTAATGAACACCTCTATATGTGCATTGCATAGCATAGTGGTAACTTTTCAACAAACTGTTTCCTTGCTTTAAATACACCCCTCAGACACCTCAACTATCCTTGGTAGGTTCTGGGGCCCCATGTAAAACTCGCATTGGGGCCCTAGGCGCCTTAGTTATGCCACTGGCTGTAGTGACTATTATAGAAACTTTAACAAACAAACTGCGCCTGCCCCAAACCAATCAGTTCAAATGTTCTAACAAGTCTCGATAAGAGTGTTCGCTATCAATAGGTTCAGCAAAGTTCATAGAAAGATGAATGACAGCGCTCCTCTCATGTGGCTCAATTCAATACCAGTATATTAGCCGCTCACCGGACAAAATCCACCTCACATCCAGGTGGGTCTAGCGTTTTTTGTGATCAACCAATGACTAGGCTCTCAAGCTCTTTCTTTCCAGATGATAAAAGCTTTAATCCAGATTCATATATAAAACACAAACTGGGTGTCCCCCTCCTATTACAAGCGGCGGGTACAGCAAAGTTCCGGCGAGGTGAAGCAGATGATAGAGGTTCAGCTGCTTCCTGTCTACACTGTCTCCTTTGTAATTGCCGCGCACTAAACCAGGAAGCAGTGCGAGCGGCATAGAGGAGACAGCGTACGCTGTCTCCTCTATGCCGCTCGCACTGCTTCCTGGTTTAGTGCGCGGCAATTACAAAGGAGACAGTGTAGACAGGAAGCAGCTGAACCTCTATCATCTGCTTCACCTCGCCGGAACTTTGCTGTACCCGCCGCTTGTAATAGGAGGGGGACACCCAGTTTGTGTTTTATATATGAATCTGGATTAAAGCTTTTATCATCTGGAAAGAAAGAGCTTGAGAGCCTAGTCATTGGTTGATCACAAAAAACGCTAGACCCACCTGGATGTGAGGTGGATTTTGTCCGGTGAGCGGCTAATATACTGGTATTGAATTGAGCCACATGAGAGGAGCGCTGTCATTCATCTTTCTATTATAGAAACTGAAAATCCTAAATCGGATAAGCTTATAATTTACTATCGCTCGAATTTAAAGAGACTCTAAAGTCTCTTAAAAATCAGCTTTTTATTTCAAAAATGTGTTAACATCATTCCCCTAACTAAAACGCCACATCCCTGCGGCTGGACACTAACTAAATCCCCCCGAAACTCCCCTTGCAAAATCCACGACTTTCTTGGTCCTGGATTTTGCTGCGCTGTGCGCTTTCAGCTGCAGTTCTGCCTCTACACGCGTCTGTCAGCGTGTATCTCCGCCTCTCCCCCGCTCCTCTCAGTGAAGGAAGACTGAGCGGGGCGGGGGAGAGGCAGCGATCTGGGCTGACAGATGCGTGGAGAGACAGCTCTGCCTCACCCGTAAGCGCTGCCCGGATTGTCCCTCGGAGAGTTTGGGGGGATTTAGTTAGTGTGCAGCCGCGGGGATGCGGCATTTTAGTTAGGGGAATGATGTTAACACATTTTTGAATTAAAAAGCGGAATTTTAAGAGACTTCAGAGTCTCTTTAAAGCTCACTGGCTCATCTGCTAATACATGTGTCTACTCCGCCAGTGGCTCTACACCCACTACCCTCTAGATCAGTGGTCCTCAAACTAAGGCCCGCGGGCCGAATGTGGCCCCCTGAGGCTTTTTTACCGGGCCCCCACACACAAATTGTATTCCTTATAGATACGGTCAGTCGCTGGTTTCCAATCAAATTCCACATCAGGCAACACTGCTGTCCACTGCAGGTTGTCACCTGGGTATGCTTCACTGTCTGGTCCGCAAAGACTTCTACATCATTTTATGCATACTCTGGCCCCCCATCAGTCTGAAGTACGTTGGCCCGACCCTCTAACCAAAATGTTTGGGGACCCCTTCTCTAGATTGTAAGCTTGCAAGGGCGGGGACCTCCCCCTTTAGTTTCCTGTTTCTGTGCAATTAATCAAATGAACATCTAGCAGCATTGGTGATGTTATTCAAAATACACATCAATTATATGTATCGGTACTTGTATCACTGGTTGTCCTGATTGTATAGTATGTTGAACTGCTCGTGTATCTATGCTCCCCATTGTTGTATGTTTTGCACGTTGTACAGCATTACAGAATTTGTTGGCGCTCTATAAATAAAAATAATAATAAAATAATAATAACAGCATAACATGATGTATCTTAATCTTTGCTTTTCTTTAATTTCAGTGTTGGGAAACCCGAGTTGGACAAGAAATGTACAAGCTTATGATTTTCGACTTTTTAATAATTATGGCAATGACCATTTTTATAGAATTTCCACGAAAGTAAGTTTTCTATATTGTTTTGGCTATTAGGCCTCGATAACATGGACACTAGAAATTAGTGGGTTCATCAGCAGTCGGAACTGCTGGGAATCTGTGTGTAGCTGGTATCATTTAGGGCTGGTGGTGGCATGTACATCTGAGCGGGTGGCAACCGCATCTCAGACGAGTTGTGCAATAATCAGCATCTGTGCAGCAACCACACTTCACATCATGCAGCGTTCAAAATCCAACAGCTGGTATTCATGGCAACCCAGGGCCAGCACTTCTGTAGGGGTAAACTTCCCCCGTCTCCCCCCAACTATATAGTGGTCTGCAGCCCCTGCACAGTTTTCAGCAGCACAGTGACTCACCAGTCCAGGCGGCGCACTCCTCTATTCAACTATAGGTTGTATAAACCCTCCCCAAAGAAGTAGGTGTTGCCCGTTACATTGTATCAAATTAACTATTCTATTATCCTTCTGTTATGTTATATGATTTTGTAAGTTCCTCATTAGTCCTAGTGTTTATTTCACCTATACCCATATAATGTATTTACTCTCCATATATAGAACTAATGAGGTACCTCTCTGTTATATACAGTATAATTTATTCACTGGTTTGCTGGGAATGGATATATCTGTTCAATATGTTTTGATTTACACATTTAGTGGCCATTAAAGAGACACTGAAGCGGAAAAAAATTGTGATGATTTGTATGTGTAGTACAGCTAAAAAAATAAAACATTAGGAGCAGAAACATTAGCTTAATAATGTTTCCAGTACAGGAAGAGTTAAGAAACTCAAATTGTTATCTATGCAAAAGATACATTGAGCTCCACGACTTTCAAAGTCGCAGAGAGTTCTGTCTTCTGAAGCTTGTTATCTCAACAGTCAGTCACAGTATTTTCTTTTTCTCTCCAGAGGACAGGTCAATAGTTCACAAGACTGCTCTGTAAAAACATTTCGAATACTGAGTAGTGTGTAAACTGAAAATGTTAGAGACTGATGCAATGTTAAGAAAAAACACTATATAGCTGAAAATAAAAGTATGAGAATATTTTCTTTGCTACTAATCTTCTAGTAATTATCCGTACTACACAACCAATTCATTATATCATAATTTTATTTTTTCGCTTCAGTGTCTCTTTAAAAGTCCCATTATTCCCATCACATAATTTATCTCTTGTTTATTCCTAGGGATTTAAAGCACATGAAGGTAGATTAATACATATAACTTCATGCTAAAGATTAATGGTAATAACAGATATAACCGCAGAACTGCTTGTTGCCATTATAACTTACTGCCAAATTCACAAAATATCGGTAAGATTGCTATGCACAGTTTTACAGTTACTCGCGCAATAGCACAACCCAGATTTAAGGTGGCCATACACTTATAGATTTGCAGCAGATTTGACCATCAGATAGATTTCTGTCAGATGCTTGTCAAGTCGAATCTGACAGGAATCTATCCGATGTGTGCCACACACTAGGAACAGAGTTCCAATAGATTTCAGAATGAAATCTGGGATTCTCTGTTCAAAACGTCTCTCTCTCCCTAGCCTCCCTCCTGCCGCTTCCCCACCTCCCTGCACGCTGCGAGAGACAGAGTCTCTTCTTGCAGCATCGTGACCTATAGGTGACAAAAGTGAAAGTGGGCCAGTGAGGAGTGGTAGTTTTTGCGGTTACCTGATCCTCCAGGCCAGAGTTGCCAACCTTTCACGTTATTTTTTACTGACAAATACCTAAAAATTTAGTGACAAAAGATTTTTTTTTTTACTGACAAAATCCCCTGCGTGGTCACGCAACATAATGTGGGTGTGGTCATGGGTGGGGTCAAATATACATGATTTTAGTAGTGCTGTAAAAGCTCTGCCGGGAAAGTTTGAGCTTTGCCATAGTGTTTCCCTACCCCCAAAATACATGTAATCTTACAGCATTTCACCAAAAATTCACGTAAAAATACAGATATGGCAGTGGTTCCCTAAAAATAAATGTAATCTGGCAGCAGCGATTCCCCCAACATACACATAATCTGGCAGTAGTTCCCCAAAATACACTTGATCTGACAGCAGTGGTTCCCCCAAAATAGGCAGCCCCGGGTCTATAGGTGTCCCCAGAATAGGTGGCCAGCGGTATAGATGTCCCCAAAACAGGTAGCCAGGGGTAGAGATGTACCCAGAACAGGCAGCCAGGGGTATATGTACCCAGAACAGGCAGCCAGGGGTATATGTGCCCAGTATATGTAGCCAGGGGTATATGTGCCCAGTATATGTAGCCAGGGGTATATGTGCCCAGTATATGTAGCCAGGGGTATATGTGCCCAGTAGATGTAGCCAGAGGTGTATGTGCCCAGTAGATGTAGCCAGAGGTGTATGTGCCCAGTAGATGTAGCCAGAGGTATATGTGCCCAGTAGATGTAGCCAGAGGAATATGTGCCCAGTAGATGTAGACAGGGGTATATGTGCCCAGTAGATGTAGACAGGGGTATATGTGCCCAGTAGATGTAGACAGGGGTATATGTGCCCAGTAGATGTAGACAGGGGTATATGTGCCCAGTAGATGTAGCCAGGGGTATATGTGCCCAGTAGATGTAGCCAGGGGTATATGTGCCCAGTAGATGTAGCCAGAGGAATATGTGCCCAGTAGATGTAGCCAGGGGTATATGTGCCCAGTAGATGTAGCCAGGGGTATATGTGCCCAGTAGATGTAGCCAGGGGTATATGTGCCCAGTAGATGTAGCCAGGGGTATATGTGCCCAGTAGATGTAGGCAGAGGTGTATGTCCCCAGAATAGGTATCCAGGTGTGCCCCCAGCAGGAGGGGAGCAGCGCAGAGAAGATGGAGAGCTGTGGGGGAAGGGGGGCCATGTCCTCCCCTTCCCTCACCTTAGGGCTCTCCCTCCCTCGCTCTCCCCTCCAGAACTAAGTATTGTGCAGCGGCTGGCAGCAGGCGGAACTTACCTCCGTCTCGTTGCAGGGCCGGCAAGTGATGGATTTGCCGCTAGTCTTGTCTGGTCCAGACCAGAGCAGCGGCACCAGAACTTCCGGCGCTGGAGCGAGATGGAGGTAAGTTCCGCCCACTGCCAAATGCCACAGCACACAAGTTCTGGAGTGGGGAGAGAGTGAGGCAGGGAGAGCCCTAAGGTGAGGGAAGGACGCTGCTGAATTCCTTACGGAATTCACAGGCCGCAAAATTTGTAACAAAATTTACAGGCGGTTGGCAACACTGCTCCAGGCCCCCGGATCAAGTGCCCTACTTTTTTTTATTTTTTATGAGCTCACCTCGGGCTCTCTTCAACCATTTCAGCCCGTGGATATTTTTCACTTTATGGATGAGAGGAATTTTCACATTTCAGCGCTCCTCCCATTCATTCCCCAATAACTTTATTTCTACTTATCACAACAAAATAATCTATACCCTTTTTTTTCCGGCGACCAATTAGGCTTTCTTTGGGTGGTACATTATGCTAAGAATGATTTTATTCTAAATGCATTATAATGGGAATAATAAGAAAAAAAATCATTATTTTTCAGTTTTCAGCCATTATAGTTTTAAAATAATTCATGCTACCATAATTAAATTCCAAACATTTTATTTGGCTGTTTGTCCCGGTTATTGCAACGTTAAAATTATATCCCTAGTATAATGTATGGTGACAATATTTTATTTGGAAATAAAGGTGGATTTTTTTCAGTTTTACATCCATCACTAATTTTTAGCCCATTATTTAATAATTACATGCCCTCTTAAAATAGATATTCTTATTTTTCTTTCTCCCTAAAGTCAGTAGGTGTATTTTACTATTTGGCCACAAAATGTCCCCGCTGAGCAAAATTCTATGTAGCAAACAATTGCGCTACATAGGATACAATGTATTGCTACATTGTAACTAGGGAAGTGATGCAAGTTTTCAATGGAAACCTGCAATCACATTGCCAACGGGGGAATTAATGAATGGGAACTTAGACCAATTCATAAATTTAACAATCAAGCGGTGGAAATCACGGCGCGAGCTCTATGTAAGAATAAACACTGTTTTTGAACAAAAATCGTGTTTATTCTTGGCGGTAATGTATGGATTGGCACAGCAAACTTTTATCCCCTGCAGCCAATCTCCCCCTGCTCCCTGTAACAGCGCAATCACAGGAATTTGCCCGCACGATCGCCTGCAAACCCCCCAAATTGCAGGGAAGTCCCTGTGGCTCTAGCAGCTGCCGATGCAGACGTGAAGCTCATGTCCGCGCGGCATAAATGTTTAAAGAGGAAATGAAAGGTTAAAAAAACAGTGTTTCACTTACTTGGTGCTTCTGCCAGCCCCTTGCAGCCTTCCTGTCCCACGCCGTTCCTCCACGATGCTCCGCTCTCAAATCGACGGTATGACCGAATCGAAAGTAGCTGGCAGTGGGAGAACGGAGGATCGTGAAGGACTGGCGTGGGACAGGAAGGCTGCAAGGGGCTGACAGAAGCACCAGGTAAGTGAAACACTTTGTTTTTTTAACCTTTCAGTTCTGCTTGCAATCAATTATGTTTTGTCTTTCCTTTCCTGAAAGAATAATGCAGGCTCTTATTGGTTGGTGTAGGCAGCTCCAATCATTTTAGCTTGAATGATTGTGGCATATTCATTCCCTTCCTGGTGTATTGAGCTCTTTTCCTCTGAGATAAAGCGGGTTAGTATTTGGTTCTTACAGCACTGTTATCTAGCCTTGTAGATGGCAATAAACAGACTGCAATGAACTTGCAAGACATTTCTTAGATACTGAAAACCCTAAGGTGGTGTCGCTGTGTAAAGCGAACGCAGTGTAGTTCTTATATACAGATAACTGTGGTCTGGGTAGTCTTTAGTGCTTTTTCATCTTATTTCAGTCATTTGTGCGAGGATGTGGCAGGCACAGCCAGCCCTCCATCACCTTGTATAATGGTATGATGCATATAGGGCATTGCGGGCTGACCTCCCTGCATACATATGAAATTGCTGCCGGGAGACTTGGGTGCGGGATACAGCCGGTATATGGTTTATCCTGCTGCTGCACAAGTCCCGGCGGCATTATTACTATTCCTCCTCCAGGTCCACGTGGATAGTGGGGAATGATGTAATTCGGCTTCCAACTATTGCTGGAGGCCGAATTACAGTGTTTTAAAAGTAACTTCAGCTCCGTCTTCTGATGGCGCCGAAGTTACTCACTGTGCGTTGCTATAGCCGTAATCCTATTACAGTATATGGTGGTGCCAGCTGCGCCCAAATCTCCTGCACTGTTATTACAGCGCTCGGACCTCCCCTGTTTGAGCACAATGCATATAGCTAGCTAAGCTATTTACAATGTATTGAAGCACTTTCAGACCAGTTCTAGTTGTACTGACACCGTAAGATTGGCTGTGTTTGAAATTGCTTTCACTTTACCCCTCTTGGTGTGACGCAGTCAGAGCAGGTTAGTGATACCTAAAGGACATACTGTCAATCCCTTGTACATATTCAAATGTTATTTTCATTGATCTATACATTCCTCTATGCTAAAGCACATGTATCATTCATTATACTGACAAATTACTGAATCCCCTTACAGTCTGTGAACAGCTCACATCTAAGCCGTGTTTTCTGATGTTTAGGCTGCTAGTCACTTATTGTGCATGGAAGCCGGCACAGTGGTGGGGCCAGCAGGAGTTTGAAATCCCGCAGAATGTTTTGGAGATTGTGTATGGACAGACCATCTGTTTTATCGGAACCTTCTATTCTCCACTACTTCCAGCCATTGCAACTATAAAGTACTTCATTATATTCTACGTCAAAAAGGTAAAGCCAACCATACTTGGAGGAAAAAGTTGTAATAAATACCTAGAATCCTAGAGGATAAATGTGAGATGCATGGAATCCATAATTTCAGGTTACTTATCCATCCAGAAACTGCTGGCCCCTGCAGGAGGCCTCACTATGCACTGTTCAGACAGGACATCACTTGGCTGGATATACATGGCTCCCTTTGTGAATCCCTCTGTAGGAGCAACACATCACCAGGCCAGATTATTTGAAAGGGTTAAAAACCAAGGCTCATATGCAATTAACTTTTTCTCCTGAGTTACCTCCTACAAGAACATTTTCATATATATTCTCTTTAAAATAACTTCTAAGCATTTTATAATTGAAAAAGTACCCCAAAGTTGGTTAAAAAAAAGTACTATCAAAACTATTTCCAGTATTTTTATGCTTATTGGTGATTTATAGGGCATTTTATGACAAGTTGTGAAAATATTACCTTGGAGAAAACTCAGGAGAAAAGGTGACTTGCATTTCCAGTATTTGCATAAGCAGCTTGTCACTTCGGGATGGGTAAATGACTGTCAAAGGGCCAGCTGTTAAAGAACAAGCGACACCCATGCTAACCTAGAAATAAAAAACACATATATAAGTAGATAAATACTACTTCTACTTACATAACAGATGTATTGTGCTATCCACGTAATGATTCCTGTGAATTTTACAAAGGAAAAGCAGAAAGTCCTAGTCTAGGCAGTGGCCATCTTGCCAAGCTAATGCTGACATCATATCCTCCCTGACTCTTTTTTTTTTTTTTCCCCTCCTTTCTCTTGCTCATTGTGTATTCATTAGCTGCCCTTTTTTTTTATTTACACATCCAATCACTGAGTCACCTCAGCCTTGCTTGTAAACACAAGTGATCAGCTAGGCAGGGAAATAAAAGGAAGAGGAGGAATATATTCTAGATAAAAAGAACTCCCAGCATTCAACTTGTTGGCACTAGGGCCAGTGCTCCTAAAGTATGTGATAACTCCAAACCATAACAGCACAAAACGTTTTGCATGCAGGATTAGCATATTTATCACTTAATACACTCAGACCAGTTGCTGTTGAAATTTGATTTTTATGGTGACAATACCGCTTTAAGTAAAGGGATTGGCTTTTATTTTATTTTTTTTTGGTTCACGTTACTGTATAGCTAAATCCATCTTTCTTTTTTTTCTTTTCTTTTTTTTATCATCATATAGTAAAGCATAGTGCTCTCGTATAAGTATCAGCGCTGTGTAATATGTTGGCGCTTTATAAATACAATAAATAAATACCCATGCTCTGAGAGAGTACCCAGGCAGTCAAATATATTTTTAACTGACACCCAAAAGCCCCATATTAACTCAGTCTGCCAACCCAGGAGTAGCTTAGCATTTGTTCCATATCTTTTTAAAAGTTATGCATAAGAGTTCAGCATTTCTAATTTCAGGTAATCATTTGTGATCTACTGTCTGAGAAAGGGGATTTTTCCAAAGCATCAGAAGAAGTTTACATGCCTGAAGTAGTAAATGATGAACCATGGTCTGGAGAGAATATGTTGGTGCAAGACCAGTGAATAAACCTAATATACAGAATTGTACAGTCCTTGGTATAGATATACCAACAACGTTAACTAGGATATCAAGATTGGCTTTCCAATACCTGTGCATCTTAGGTCAATGCCACAATGTGTGACTAAGATTGTAACAATCTCTCTTACCTCCAATCCGGGTCATCCCTCCTACCCAGCAAAGAGCTGTTCTATGTAAATATTGAGTTGGACAGTTTTTGTGATGCATTGGTGGACACCAGATGGATCTCAATCCAGTCATCCTTAGTCAACCCTCCTAGATTTTCTGACCATTTATCAAAACATTTTTGGGGGAATATTTCTAAGTAGAGGCTCGGGAGAAAAGTATAACATGCTGAGATAACCCTATTTTTTGAAGAGGATTGGCTAATAAGATTAAACACAGGTGTTGATCATATTTAGGGCAAAAGATGCCAGCTGCACTCGTTTAACTGAGGATACTGGAATAAAAGCAAATGTTCATGTTCCACCCTCCGTATCACAGAAATTTCTGCCAGTGGGTGAAGCTGTCTGTACCAAATACGCAAAAAGGATAGTGCTTTAAGCTCATTGATCTTTTTATTACCATGTAACTGAGAATACGTGGTACAGCCTTAAAGTGAACCCGAGGTGAGAGTAATATGGAAGCTGCCATATTCATTTCCTTTTGAGCAATACCAGTTGCCTGGCTATCCTGCTACTTCTTTGCCTCTAATACTTTTAGCCATAGACCCTGAACAAGCATGCAGCAGATCACGTGTTTCTGACAGTATTGTCAGATCTGACAAAATGAGCTGCATGCTTGTTTCTGGTGAGATTCAGACACCACTGCAGCCAAATAGATCAGCAGGGCTGCCAGGCAACTGGTATTGTTTAAAAGGAAATACATATCACCTCGGATTCACTTTAAAGCCTTAAGCAGTAAACTTGCATACACCCGAGCCTGTTCCAAGTTTTTTATAAAAAAGAGCAGTGTAGGTGATTTAATTCCAAGTACTCTAGTTGCAATGGCCTTCAGAGTTTACAGATTGTATCAAGTAGAATATAAGAATCCAGCTAAATCTATTCTAGTTCAAGCTACCTGATACTCTGACATTTAGATCTCACATCCATTTTGGTTTCCTCAGATCACACTAATGGAAAACTGCAGGCCAGCTACAAGGCCTTTCCGAGCCTCCAGCTCCAAGTTCTTCTTCCAGGTGATTCTACTGATAGGTCTTGTCCTCGCCTGCATCCCTGTGGGACTTGGCATCGCTTAGTGAGTAGAGTTGTAATATTTGCATCATTTTATGTGCTTTTCCTACCAGATTTTAAGTTTTGAAATGTCACTACCTTTCATTCTGCAGCATACCAGCATCCAAAGCATGTGGACCTTTTAGTAACTACAACACTTCATGGCAGATTATCCCTTCCACTGTAGACTCCTTTCCAGATGGCCTGAAAAAGATCATATATGTCATTTCTTCTGAGTCATTTGCTGTTCCATTCTTCCTGCTGACATGGTATGTGGTGGTTTTGTATAATAAAATTGTGTACCATTATCTGTAAAGTAATACGTTACCTTCTAGCAATGCACATAAGTGATGTGAGCTGCTTCAGGCCCCTTGGGTCTCATTCACACTAGGGGTTACCTATGGCTCTGTTGTTGTAGTGCTGAATCCATTAATTACACCTCATACAGGCAAGTCGCCTAGCAGTGATGAGGACTTGATCCCTTGGGCACAGCAGTAACTAATAGTGCCTCCTGGCCATGTGTCTCAGCAGCTGTGGGTGGCGGACTTTCGCTTGTCCAGCTGCCTCCAGCGGGTGGCTCATCTGCGATAGTTGCAGGTTCCATTATTATTTAGTGTTTATATAGCGCCGACATCTTCAGCAGCGCTGTACAGAGTATATATTTTCTTGTCACTAACTGTCCCTAAGAGGAGTGTACAATCTAATCCCTACCATAGTCATATGTCTATGTATGTATCATGTAGTATCTGTATCGTAGTCTAGGGCCAATTTAGGGGGGAAGCCAAATAACTTTATCTGTTTGTTTTTGGGGTATGGGAGGAAACCCAAACCGACATGGGGAGAACATACTAACTCCGAGCAGATAGTGCCCTGGCTAGTATTCAAACCGGGTCCCCGCGCTGCAAGGTGAGAGTGCTAACCACTACGCCACTGTACTGCTCATGTCAGAATTTAGCAATATTACACTATGTGCCGTCTAGAACACTGATAAAATGGAGAGTGCAGCAGAGGGACACATAATTTGTGGATTACTGAACTGGCATACCTCTGCAGGTCCTTAGTGGCACAACTATTTGCTGAACTTTGTGAAGAATAGTAAATTGATGTAGATGGTGACATTTATAATATTTGTACATATTATGAGGCCCTAATTATTGCCATGACCTTTCCTCTCTCCCCTCTCTGCAGTCTGGTTATGTTCTACTTCATTGCCTTGGCTGGAGCCCACAGGAAGGTGGTGGAGCAGCTGCAGGAACAACTGGTCATGGTAAGAACAGGGCCTCTGTGAATAACTGTTTTGTTTTTGTTTTTTTGTTTGTTTGTTTTAATACTGTACTACAAATATGCAAACTGAAGTGTGTGTTGTGTATCTCAGTTCATTTATATATAAAGTTGCATTGGTATGTAAGCTTGGTTGGGCATTCTCCTCCTGCATCACACACTGTACATGCTATGTATTTCTAAGTTTATAATTTTTGTTCAGCTCTGCATGGCAATATTAGTAGCTTTTACATAAAATATAGTATTGCAGCCTAGTTGCTTAGCATGTAGTATAGTTCTAAATGAAGGAGTTGCTTCCCACTAGTGTGTATCTGTCTAATCATCTAAAATGTCACCCTTTGCTTTTGAGGTACAGTACTTCACACTGCCTTTTCCACCACATAAGGCAGATCTCTTGCCACACTGTCCAGCCTGAAAAAGTAGCAGAGTGACTGCATTGTGATGTCAGCTACACTGTGTGCCTGAGCTAAACCTATAGGGAACCTGTCACCAGAGTGGGTCCACAGATTTTATTGTATAATGTGAAAGTTAACACATCATCAACCCCTGGGACATGCATTAATTATCCAACTTTAATTGTGCTGCTCCATCACAACTTCCTGGGTTCTGCTCTGTGTGTGAGACACTGCAGGTATTTGTGTCCACAACCATGTTGTTAGGACAGGCAATTCAAAATATAATAGAGTAACATGATTAGTTGTTTCAAGTGGAAGTTTCCTAAAGCAGGCCTGTAGGTGTGACCTGAAGCATGCTGCACTTAAAGGGAAGGTTCACGCAGATTACAAAAAACAAACGGCACTTACCTGGGGCTTCTTCCAGCTCCTGGTAGTTGATCGGTGCCCTCGCCACAGATCCTCTCCTTCCCAGCGTCCAGCGGTGAAGAAGCCGACCTCGCCAGGTTGGCTTCTGTGCGCTCCACGGCGGGGAGTCACGTGGTCTAGAGATGTCATCGGGTCTCTACTACGCAGGCGCAGAACTACTGCGCCTGCGCAGTAAAGACCTGATGACGTCACATACACCACGTGACCCGCGCTGTGGAACGCACATGACACCGACCCGGAAGCCGACCTCGCGGCTTCTTCACCGCTGGACGCCGGGAGGGAGAGGAGCTGCGGCGAGGGCACCGATCGACTACCAGGAGCTGGAAGAAGCCCCAGGTAAGTGCCGTTTGTTTTTTATATAATGCACAGATCTTTCCTTTAAGTCTTTGCCACTGAGGTGACAAACCACAGAGGACAGGTTAGTGGAGTGCCAGAGTATGAGGTTCACCAGAGCTGTCGCTGTGCTTTCTTGATACTGATATTCTAGATTGTAATTTTGCCTGGACAGGGCCCTCTCCTCCTAGTATTAATTAATCTGCTGTAATTTATCATATGCACATGCACCAGTATTGGTAATGTTTTAAGACACACATGAACTATGTATGCGTTTGTATTGCTGGATGTCCTGATTGTACAGCGTTGTGAATGTCTTATGTATCTATGCTCCCTACTGTTTGTTTTGTACTATGTACAGCACTATATAAATAACAATACTGACTATAGAATGCACAGTATGAGATGGATGGGGAAAAGTCAGAGCAAGGCCCCTTTTACACTATATTAGTTGCTCGCAGTTAGAACTGAAAGCAAACTGATTTTCAAAGTAGTGTCCATGTTTTCCTGTGACACAGTTCCCACTATACGCGTTTTAACGGAAATCTCTTTCACAATGCACTGCTATGGTAAAAAAACATATACTAACGCACACAAACACATTACATGTAAAAGGGCCCTTGCGTCATTCTTGCTCTTTTTTTATTTTGGAAAGCAAACTTCAGAAAATCATTTATAATGACTATTTACTCTAATTATATATTTAGTAAAAACCTTGTGTGACTTTACTAAAGGGGTCTATACACTCAGCCGATTTTCTGGCCGATCGATCAAGATCGATTGCCAATCGACCGATTGATGGCCGATTTCGATGGATTTCCATCAAACTGGCAGGGTGGAAAATCCAGGTCGATCTGTTGAGATTGCTTATCATTTTGCATTGGCCCTAATGGAGATCTGATGGCAAAAAAAATGCCATCAGATCGAATTTCAATAGATTTCAAACTGAAATCTATTGGAATTCTATCCTAGTAAAAAATGTTCTAAAACACATCAGATAGATAAGAAATCCATCTGATGATCTATCTGCTGCTAATCTGACGAGTGTATGGGCACCTTAATGCAGAGCGGTAGAATGTTCTCCTGTGAATCTACCTCCCTGGTAATCTTATCTGCTTGTACTGAATCCCTGGGGTTGTTTGAATTGAGTTGAGCAATCATGACCCCATGAAGAAAGTTTCTTTTAGATCCGGTTCCCCAGGCATATTTCAAGAACACCTGATGTGAGAGGCGCAGAGGCTGACATATTTATTTCCTTTTAAGCAGTACAGATTGCCTGGCTGTCCTGCTGATCCTCTGCCTTCTAATACCCTGAACAAGCATGCAAATCTGATCTGTTTATGACTGAAGTATGACTGGGCTAGCTGCATGCTTGTTTTAGGTGTGTGATCCAGATACTGCTGCAGCCAAAGAGACCAGCAGGATGCCAGGCAAAACTGGTTTTGTTTAAAAGGAAATAAATATGCCTCTCGCTTCAGGTGTCCTTTAAGCCAGGACATTTCAGAAAGCAGGAAGGGGTGCTGTAACAGAGATTATGCCAGTGTATGTCTGGTTTTATCAGTGCAACTGCAGAAGGATGGAGACATAGCTGACAGAACTGTGCCTGCAAACACTATGAAATCTAAATCTAAATATTTACATAGTGAACATTAAGTGGTCTGTGTAGTATTTGTCTAATGAGCACTTTTTCTTTTAGGAGAGCAGAGACAAAATGTTCCTGATCAGACGTCTGACAGAAGCACACAGCATTTCTGTGTAACATTGTCACTGTGGTATATAAAGAGTTTAACTTATGGAAAGGGAAAGTATTTACTTGATGACACAGACCAAATGTTCACAAGTGCTCTGTTACACTGCTGTACTCATTTACTACTTTAATATCAGATCTCCTCTTACCAGCCTTCACTCCTGTTCTTAAAGTGGCCTTACGCTCGGCAACGGGGTATGCATGCATCTGCCGGAAGCCTAAAGATTAATCCACATGTCAAAGAGTCGTCCCTCTCCTGATGCACAAGAAGCTGTAATAGGTGCTACGATATCCAGCCGCTGGCAGCTCACAGTGACGGCACCAAGGCTCATGAGGGAAAAGAGCCATAACTGCTGGCTGCTGCTTCCAGAGAAAGCTTTCATTGTCTTCTCAACCTTCTGTCACCCTGAAGTACAGCTGTGCAGTTTGAACCAAGCATGCGGTGATAAAGCACTTTACCAAAGGTTATGTTTGGTAAAAACTGCATGAATATTTTTCTGTTCCAAAGATATAACACATAATACTTTGTAAATGACTACTGCTGCAAGGAGTGTCAGGAAGACCTCTTTGCCCACTGACCATTGAAGTCCGCCCTCCCTAGTTGTTCATTCATGGGATCAGTAGCTTTACTGACCAATAGAGCTCTCAGGAGCTCAGATCACTTTACTTCAATGTTGCCTTATTACATCTGCTCCGATCTCTGTGAAACCACGGAATAGCTAGACATGCAGTTATCAGTACCTTGATTGTGTCATTTTTCATCATAGGCTGTGTGATGGATACCTAGGCTTGTTTCAGACTTACTCCAGACAAAAACTTTTTTGCTACCTCTGGTGTCGTCCCTGACTATCTCAGTAGCAGCATCTTGTGGCCTAGCTGCCAGTTTTCTAGTTTTTACAGGAATCCATGGATGGATAACTCTTGCGGTGCCCTTTAATGGTACAGTTTTTAATGAACGATCATATTTTCAGATTATTTGGATGGTATTGCATAAAAACAGACAAGATGGTGGGCCCAATCAATCCTGAATGATCGCATTATCCATTGCTTGCTTATAGAAATTGATTGGCATGACGGATTTTTCATAGGTACGACCATAATTGGTTTTCATTTCAGTACAAATTCTCCAATTTCAGTTGGATTCTATAAAAAAGTGTATTTGAAGTGAAGAAATGGGCCCCACTGGGGTACTTACCTGGGGGTGGGGGAAGCCTTGGGATCCTAAAGAGGCTTCCCCTATCCTCCTCAGCGGAGGGCATCCAGCGCTGAACCCCCGAAGATCCGCTTGTCGGTGCGCGCAGGCGCACTAGCGGCTTTCACCTCAAGCTCCGACAAAAATAGCCGAGCCTGATTGTGTCAACTCAAAGCCGCTAGTGCGTCTGCATGCACCGGAGTCAAGCGTCACTGGATGTTGTTTTAGTTGCCCTAGGGGAGGCAGTGCTGGATCGGGACTGCTAAGGAGGATGGAGGAAGCCTCATTAGGATCCAGAGGCCTCCCCCTTCACAAGGTAAGTATCTATCTGATTGTTTCAATTGGTGGCTGGATGGTGTAATGGTTAAGGACTCTGCCTCTGACACAGGCGACCTGGGTTCGAATCTCGGCTCTGCCTGTTTAGTAAGCCAGCACCTATTCAGTAGGAGACCTTAGGCAAGTCTCCCTAACACTGCTACTGCCTGTAGAGCGCATCCTAGTGGCTGCAGCTCTGGCGCTTTGAGTCCGCCAGGAGAAAAGCGCGATATAAATGTTATTTGTCTTTTCTTCAATTTCAGAAAGTTACAGGTTTACTTTAAAGTGGACCTGAACTCTTGCACAAGACAGATGGAAAACAGAGAGAACTGCACCCTGTGTATACTTAGAGAGTTTAGCCTCTCTAATTCCCTCTTATCTGTGCCTAATCACTAGTTGTAATTTAAACTCATTAGCTGTTTCAGCTGACTGACTTTTCATTGCTTATCTTTTGATCTGAATGATCTTATCAAAAATAAATTGTTGACTAAAATTTGCAACATTAATGGGCACCTTTACAGTTTTGTATTCCAGTTTACAATAGGCTTTTCTGTCTCTGCATGCAGTGTGTTACTGAGTCAGGACCAGACGTGCTGCATCCATTGTGATAGCCCCATAGGGTCACTACTGCTTCTGCGAGGGGATGCGGCGTTTAATGTGAAAGGGGTTTAAACCAAATGGTGGTTAAAATATTGTAGGCAATTTCATAAACACATTGTTGTAGTCTTTAAAAATAACAAAACAGATGAGCACCACGTGTATTTTGCACTTTCTGTTACATATTTTTTATACTGTGTTCCTGGTTATCGGTGTAGGAACAGCTGTGACTATGTCCTGTGCTCAGTAAGGCCCATATAGGGGCCCTTCTCCTAACCACTTTCTGCCGACCACCAAGAAAACATAATCATTTGTTCACTGCATGCCTATTTGCCTCACATTCTCCTTGTTGCTGGAGCAGGAGACACGGGCCATAGAGAGAAGCGGGGAGAGTGGTCTAACAGTGACGTCCACAATGGTGAAATGTATGTGCCCCAAAGAGGAGGTCCAAGATAGACTCTGAGGTATCCCGCTGCTCATTTAGATCTTTCACTAGTGGCAATAAGGTATTTCTAAACCACTGTCACAGCTGCTAATTTCACTTTGATTAGTTACAGTCAGCGAGATGCAAGTAATCCCAACTTAAAGCATGCAGGAATTGTTTCTTATGCAAAATCCCATCTTGTCTTCCATCTTTTGGTTCATTTTCAGGCTGTATATGTTTGAATAAAGAATTTGCATAGTTTGCATAATTTTGCAGCAACTTAGAATTATTTGCATTTCAGTGACCATAGATTGCTACTTAATTGAAATTTGTTTGATTTCATACACCCCATATGATGCATACACAGACTGCTGGTGTGCACTGTTCATTGATATATTTATTTGTACTGTAATTTATAATGTACAGTGCATAGATACATCCCTATACATGTAGTATGTGTATACATGTATAGCTTCCAACAGCAAGAAGAATCGAGACCTCATTGGATGATGTCCAATAGATGGGGAATGCAGAAAATGCCCAGGACCATCGGTCTAGCTACATCATGGGGTACATGTTATGTTACGATCAACTACTCATTGACAAATAATTGTTCCTAAATGGGTGTCTTTATTTTAGGTCAATTCAGCGCAATATTCAGTTTTCTATAGTTTGACTATATTCACATGGTCAGGCTGTTTTTAAATGAAGTGCACTTTATTCTGTATGGACTACACTGTTTACTTGTTCAAAAAATGTTTGTATTTTATTAATGTATCTGAACACACTGGATTATAAACCATTTTCGTTGCTAGAGGACTGTATCCCAGAAATGGGTTTTGTATATGATGTTAAGTAATGTTATGAGTGACTGTTTCAGGACTATGGATGATGTTGCTATCTGCCAAAATAATAATAATAAAAGATATATTGTTGTAAGATGTATTTATTTATGCTGAATGTGAGCTCCAGGGCTAATACTAAATATGTTCAAGTTATGTCTAGTGAAGAGCAAAACGCCTCTCACATGCCAATCTCCACTGATCCAGGGAGGGTATTACATTTAAAGTAAACCTGAGATGCAAGGAAGGAAAAGGATTTTGACTTGCCTGGCGCTTCCTCTAGTCCCTTGATGTCCGTCTGCTCCCTTGCTGTCTTTCCTGTCCCCTTCATTGTGCTTGTGTGAAGCCCGCAATCCAGCTGGGGCGCAGAGTACTGTGCAAGCACTGTCCTGGCAGCTCGCATCACCTGATTGCACTCCTGTAGCCAGGAGTGTTCTGCCCAAGGCTTCACGAACTGCGCAGAACGCTCCTGGCTATGGGAGTGCGATCAGGTGGTACGCTTGACCGAGACTGTACATGCACAGTAGTCAGCGACTCAGCCAAGCTGTGAATTTTAACCACTTCACCACTGAGGGGTTTTACCCCCTGACCACCAGAGCAATTTTCACCTTTCAGCGCTCCTTCCATTCATTCGTCTATAACTTTATCATTACTTATCACAATTAAACGAACTATATCTTGTTTTTTCCACCACCAATTAGGCTTTCTTTAGGTGGGACATTATACCAAAAATTATTTTATTCTAAATGTGTTTTAATGGGAAAATAGGAAAAATGTGGGAAAAAATTCATTATTTTCAGTTTTCGGCCATTATAGTTTTTAAGTAATGCATGCTACTGTAATTAAAACCCATGAAATGTATTTGCCCTTTTGTCCCGGTTATAAAACCGTTTAAGTTATGTCCCTATCACAATGTTTGGCGCCAATATTTTATTTGGAAATAAAGGTGCATTTTTTTCAGTTTTGCGTCCATCCCTAATTACAAGCCCATAGTTTATAAAGTAACAGTGTTGTACCCTCCTGACATAAATATTTAAAAAGTTCAGTCCCTAAGGTAACTATTTATGTATTTTTTTTTAATTGTAAATTTTTTTTTAATTACAAAAAAAAAAAACAATTGGGAGCGTGGGAGGTAATGAGTTAATTTTTTTGTGTAAAAGTAATTTATTTGTATGTGAAAAATGTTTAGGGTGTAGTTTTACTATTTGGCCACAAGATGGCCACAGTAACTTTTTGTTTAATGCGACCTCCAAGCGTCCTTACGGACTCTTGGAGGAAGCACTAGGAGGCTGGGTAAGTGTTTTTTTTTTTTTTTTTTTCACAATGATCGCGCTGCTCATTGGAGAGCTGCGGATCATTGCGGGGCTTAGATCAACGAACGGGAATGGATTTTCCCGTTCATTTATCTCCGGGCGGGCGGCGTGTTTACGAGCGGCCGGCGCCGCGTTTACGAGCGGGAGCGCGGGCAGCGGCGGGAGCGCGGAAAGTATGGATTTCTCCGTCCCTGGGGGTTAAAGGATGGAAAAAGGGACGGAGAAATTCGTACAGGCGGGGGTAAAGTGGTTAAGGGGCTCTCAGTGGCACAATGGAGGGGAACAGGAGGACGGTCTCGGGTACACTTTAAGCTTCATAACCACCCTGTTTTAATACCTGCTGGGTGGTTACATTGACAATACTGTACCATTTGTAAGCTTAAAGTGATGGTTATATGAACACTTCTGCAGAGAGTGTCAGTGGCTGATCCCATATCACATTATAATGATCTAGGTATCCATGCATTCCTACAGAGCCAAGGAGGTTGCTGGCTTTAAAGGACAAATGAAGTGAGAGGGATATGGAGGCTGACAAATGTATTTCCTTTTAAACAATACACATTGCCTGGCAGCCCTGCTGGTCTATTTGGCTGCAGTAGTGCCTGAATAACACTAGAAACAAGCATGCAGCTAATCTAGTCAGATCTGACAATAATGTCAGAAACACCTGATCTGCTGCATGCTTGTTTAGGGGCTATGGCAAAGTATTAGAAGCAGAAGATCAGCAGGACAGCCAGGGAAATTGTATACAGGGTAGTTTAAAAGGAAATAAATATGGCAGCCTCCATATCCCTCTCACTACAGTTGTCCTTTAAATGAGAATGGTAGAGGCCTTATGAACTCAGTAAGCGCATCAGAGAATTCACATGACTGCATCTTCAAGCATGAAACGCAACCTGATATAAGAGTAATATGGAGGCTTCCATCTTCATTCCCTTTTTCCAATGCCAGTTGCCTGGTTGTCATGCTGAGCTTGTGGCTTTAGTTGTTTTTGAGTCCCACACCTGTGACAGGCATGCAGCCAGTGGAGTCAGCCCAGAGTCTGAACATTTTATCCGCATGCTCATTCTGGGCCAGTGACTTTTAGTAGATGAACATCAGCACAGAAGTTAGGCAACTGGGATTGTTTATTAGAGAATGAAGACGGTGGCCTTACTTTTGTATACACTAATAACTATATTTTATTATTTGAAGTATGAAGGTTCAATCTCTTATCCAGTCTCCTAATATTAAAAAAAATGTTCTTGCATGAATTGTCTAATTGCTAAAAAATAAAAATGCATTCCTGTGGTTACTCTGTCACTGAGACGAGGGTTTTAAAGCCTGCCCAAAAGAGACACAATTGCAGTAAATAAAACACTTTTACATTAGTTTTCCCACCGTTATCTAAAACAGAAGTCCCCAACCTGGGGGCCGCGGCCCCCTGGTGGTCCGTAAGCAGATTTCTGGGGGGCCGCGGCGGATCTGGCATTTCTCCCTCTCTCCCCCCGCCTCCGCCGCTCCTGTTACCTTATGTGGGCGGCCGCTTTCTTCCTTAAATTCCCCATAGCCCCTCTCCTCTTTGAAGCATCTCGTACAGCAGCGCTTCCTGTGCGGCTGCTGTAAGGAGGGAAGGAGGTGGGGCAGCGTTCCCATGGTAGCGGCGATCGCCGCTACAGGAAGCCGCTGCCCTGCTTCCTTCCCTTCCTTACAGTAGCCGCGCGGGAAGCGCTGGTGTAATACGAGATGCTGCAAGAGGAGAGGAGCTATGGGGATTATAAAGGAAGCAACCGCTCGCTCATAAGGTAACAGGAGCGGGGGGTGAGAGGGCACCTCTCCTAGATACACTGGGGCAGCTATACTGGGGTAATTACTGGCGACACTGGGGCAGCTATACTGGGCTAACTACTGGCGACACTGGGGCAGCTATACTGGGCTAACTACTGGCGACACTGGGGCAGCTATACTGGGCTAACTACTGGCGACACTGGGCTAACTACTGGTGACACTAGGGCAGCTATACTGGGCTAACTACTGGCTACACTGGGCTAACTACTGGCAACACTGGGGCAGCTATACTGGGGTAACTACTGGCTTCACTGGGCTAACTGTACTGGCGACACTGGGGCAGCTATACTGGGCTAACTATACTTGCTATTCCGGGCTAACTGTACTTGTTATACTGTGGTAACTGTACTTGCTATACTGGGCTAATTATACTTGCTATTCTGGGCTAACTGTACTTGCTATACTGTGGTAACTGAACTTGCTATACTGGGCTAACTATATACTTGCTATACTGTGGAATCTGGGAAAAAGGGGGGGGGGGGCTGCCGCCGCCACTAGCAACCCCCACCCCCCGACACCCCCCCCCCCCCCCCCCCGGTTCACACAGCAAACTCTTTTTTCTAAGTGCCAGTGACTTGTAAAGCTCTTGCTAATGTAATGTAATGGCTTAATTTTAATTACCATGGCTCAAGTGAAAACACACACATAGTATTACATTATTAGCAAGAGCATTTTAAATCACTGGCACTTAAAACCGGGCTTAAGGCTGATTCCCACTACAAGAGCTTTTTAAACACTAGAGATTTTAAAAGCTCTTTCTAATGCAATGCTATGGGGGGTTTTTACAAAATCACATCGCTCCAGTGTGAACATTCGCATAAGATACTGTAACATTAGCAAGAGCTATTAAAATCACAAAGCGCTCAGAAAAGCTCTTGCAGTGTGAACGAGCCCTCACAGTGTGAACCTGCCCTACTGTTACAGAAAACAAACCAGTGTGACAAGGTCAAGTGCAGGTGGAGCAACAAATAACTCAAATGTTTGTATGTATGTCCTATTTTATATGTTTCTGTTTATTTTCAAGTAGGCTACATAAGTTGGCTACAAAACATTTACTTTTATTTTATTAAAATATTATCAGCAGGTAAATAAAGCAAACCATGTACATCGCAGCCTTTCCTTTCCAAAACCTATAGCTTATTTACCTTTTGTTAAGTATGCCTTAACTACCTGCGGACCGAGCGAGTACGAATCTACGTCGGGCAGGGGGCGCTGCGGTCCTGACCGGACGTAAACTCGACGTCCTATTGACCGCGCGCCCCAGCCCGTCCGCGTCGCTCGGTCCGCTCTGCCCCCCGCCGCAATGTGATGCCCTGCCGCCTCTATGACGGCAGAGCACTGTGAGCCGGGCAGGAGCCGTTTTCATTGGCTCCTGGCCCTGTCATTCATGTAAGCAGTTCCCATTGGCTTACATGGAATGACAGGGTCAGGAGCCAATGAAAGCGGCTCCTGACCGGCGCACAGCGTTCTGCCGTCATAGCGTCGGCAGAGAGAGCAGCCTGCGGTGGGGACAGAGCGGCGTGTACGGCGGGAGCGATGGTAACTTGCGGCGATTCGTCGGGAAGCGGCGGTTTGCTGGACCCAGCACCCTCTGGTCCTTAAGGGGGCAGAGGGTGTTGGTCCAGAAAGGGTTAAGTGCTAAATAAATAATAAAGCAAAGATGGCTCCATATAAAATACTGATTGTACTTACAGTCACCATTATTCCTTTCCTTCTAGCCAATAAAGTAGAGTAATCCTCTTGGTCGAGGTCCATGCAAACCCAACTCAGTGCAGCCACCCACTGCTCAGCCAGATGAACTGCAGCCTCGTTGTCGCTGGCTGTAAGCAATGGCGTAGCAATAGCAGATGCAGAGGTAACGACCGCACTGGGACCCATCCAGGGCTCTCCTTTAATTGCTGTATTAGCTCTTCATTGGTTCTATGCTGGTAATGATCACCTCGATATGTGTTTTGTATAGTGGTAATCATTAGCAAACTGTTCTACTCCTGCTTACAGCTCTCTGTCACTGCAGCTGTTAGGGCTTGTTCACTCTAGGGGCGTTTTTGCAGGTTTTTTTTTAAGCACCGGCGATTTGCAAAATCGCCCTGAAAGTGCTTGTGATTCCCTATGAGCGAGTTCACAGCTGAGCGTTTCGCTTCGAATCCGCTCAGTAAAGCGCTGCCTGTACCATTTTTAGGGCGATTTTGCTACAATGGAAGGTGTAGGAAAAGAACAAAACGCTCACAAAATCGCTTTGTGCGGTGATGGCGTTTTCTCTTTGATGAATAAATACATTGTATTTATTCATTTCCTGGTCAGAGTTTACTTCAAATCACTTTGAAAACTGATTTGCACAAAATAAAAGCGTGCAGGTAAGCGCCGGGAGGAGAAAAAAAATGCGCTAAAAAATTGAAAATCGCTGGTGTCAGCGTTTTCGATTTTTGATGTGAACAAAGCCTGATGGCAGATTTTGGTGCTTCATATCCATTGCTTTAGAGGGACCCAATGTAAAACTTGCATTGGGGCCCCTAGAAATCTCGTGCTGCCATTAGCTATAAGTACAGTCTGTATTCTACAAGAGGCCATGTTTTACCTTACTGATTTCTTTTTTTTGGGGGGGGGGGGGGGGGGGTTGCATTTCAGGTACAGTTTAAGTGGAAAGCAGTCATACATTTTGCACAGCCTAGTATACAGAATCCAGCAGAGGCCTAATGGTTCCGGCAGAATGATGTACGGGCAGAATGCTGTGCTGGAATGCATGGGGTGATAATGCTGCACTTGTGCCATTTAGTGATTGTTCCTGGAGGTGTTCATGCGCTCTAGAATTCACTTGTGTGCTTTAAGTCTTCCTCAGAACAATATCGAATAATATCATAAATGACATTTGAATTTTCATCTGGAATTTCTAGTTTAGCTCCTCTCTCCAGTAGCAGTTTTAATGTTTTAATATTTCCATTTTCAGCAGCGTAATGTAAAGCTGTCTTTCCAAACAGATCGTGCTGATCGATATTTATTCTTCCAACAGTAGTATCCAGGAGCACCTGAGTAATGACAGAAGGCACACATAGGATTTATAGCGGATATTATAGCAGATCTGTAAAGCAAACAGATTAGCGCAACACTGAAATACAGCGTATGTGATCTGTTGTATCTAATTCTGTGTATACTGTACATTCTTGTGATTCAGATACCCTCCACAGCCCCACATCACAAATTTGTGCACGATTTTTCCGTTGACCTCAATCTCGCAACGTGGGTATGTGTGTGTTATTAACTGAACATCGTTTTGCAAACTACGGTTTTTTCCTGACTACTTCTGCGCAGAATGCCACAGTTGTTTTACAAGCTGCCCAGTGGCTAGGCAGCTCGTAAAAGGGCAAGAGACCCAAAACGGCAGGCTGTAGCTGCCGGACAGCATGCATTTTATCTTTTTACAATAAAGATTGTGGCTTTGTTTTTTTTAAGAAGCCGTGTGGACCACACCTTACTGACTTGAATCCCAGTGACATTTTGTGGCACAACCTTAAATTGAAAGTTTACAGTTGAAAACCCTCCAATGTGGCAAAGTTAAAACATTTCTCTAGAACAGAGTAGGCCAAAGGTTTGTCCCAGTGATGCCAAACACGGATTTCCTGTTCCTGGAAGTGTCAGATTGCCAATAAAGGTGGCTTGAGATAACGTTTTTATAAGAGATAAGGATATTGGACCAAACTAGGAAAATCTTACTTCATAACAACATACTGTAGATTATATCGCACACACCTGACAAATAACTGGCTCCTCTTCGGCAGCAGCATGGTGTAATAGAGTTTTACCTTCATCATCTGTAACGCTGAAGAATTCAGAAAACAACTTTTAGATCAGCCTACTAAAATAACCAGCATGACATTTAACAATGTTTATCATTTTCTGTAAAAACAAAACAAAAAACCATGAAGTGGACCGCTAGGTGTGGAAATGGCTTCAATCACAGAATAAGGGACAATCCTATATTACACAAAAACACCCATCTACATGAATGCTGGCCTACCACAACTGGAAGATGAAAGAACCCTCATTCGGGAGAGATGCTCATGGATAGCAGATAGGCCTCTGACTGCTGTGGTCACTTTCTATTACCTCATTAAACTGATCCCGTGATTCTCTGTGAGTTCTTGTGCACATAAGCACATGGGCAGCTCACTGGCGCTGCTCAGGGGTTGTATGTAAAGCGTGAAGGAAAGTACCAGAGCTATGCAAATCCTGTTGGGTGAACTAACAAGAATGCAAGTACAGTATAAAAGTGGACTGCATTAGTTATATCAGCCAAAGGCAGCAATCTTGTCAATACTGCATTGTTTCATTAACAGGATTCACACCATGACTGCACTTCCCTAGAAGCAGCGATAAGACTAGCTGTAGGAGCGCTTCAAGTGGGCCTTCATGGGCCCTGCTGCTATTGCAGCCTGTGGCCTCTGCTCTTAGGGTGCCCATACATTGAACACAGATTTTGAATTGATTTTAGCATCAAATCGATTCACAACCTGTGGAGCTGCCGCCTGCTCACCACTTCCATTTGGTCTCCTGCTGGCCGCAGCAATACATTACCTGTTCCGCCGGCGCGAGTCCTCGGGTCTGTGCTGTCGCTTTTTCCAGCTGGCTTTCTTCTCTATCTTCACTTGCTATCCCGTCCTGTCAGAAGGGGAAGTTCAAACATTAGAGCACCCTTTACTGTTTGAACTTTCTTTCTCAAAGGACGGGACAGGAAGTGAGGAGATGCAGAAGACCAGCCGGAGGAAGGGACAGCACAGATCCGGGGACTCGCGCTAGCGGCCAGGTGATGTATTGCTGTGTCGGCTGTCGCTGAATCGAACACCGCTAACTACACGCTCCTGATCTGCCAGCGAACTAGCAACATTTTCCACCTAGACAGATCGACTGAATCGATCTATTTCGGATGGGAATCGGTTGATTGGTCAGTGTTTCTGTTATCGATTTCACAGCAGATTCGATCAGTGATCGAATCTGCTGTATATCGGCGGGAGATTGACGTAGTGTATGGGTACCTTTACGTCATTGTCTGTGAGCTTTCCAAATGCTTTCCCTATCCAGTCATTTCCCATAGGAGCTGATCAGAGAGGTTAGTTAAAGAGAACCTTAACTGAGAAGGATCTGGAGGTTTCCTTTTAAACAATACCAGTTGCTTGTCAGTCCTGCTCATCTCTTTGGTTGCGGTACTGGCTGAATCACACACCTGAAACAGGCATGCAGCTAATCCAGTCTGATTTCAGTCAGAGCACCTGATGTGCATGCTTGTTGAGTGGCTGTGGCTAAAAGTAATACAGTATCAGCAGGAGAGTCAGGCAACTGGTATTATTTTAAAATGAAAAATCCATATCCTTCTCAGTTTAGGTTCCCTTTAAAGGGGCCCTGACTTTAAAAAATAAACAAAATTGGTACTTACCTGGGGCTTTCTGCAGCCCACCGTAGGTCGGGAGGTCCCCCGGCGTGGTCCTGGCTCGTCTCCCGGTCTCTCCGCCACGTAAATACAGCACCGCGGACACCCAGGCTGGTGTAATACAAGATAGTGCAGCCCGGAAGCCCCCTTCCTCACTGAGTATCACGCATGCTCAGTGGGAAGTTAGATATTATTTTCCTGAAATATTTTTGCTTCCACACCTACACTCCCGAAATTTTCAGGGTGGGGAGGGGACCCCGATCCAGCTCTGTGCCGAATTGCGGCCCCTGAGCCCCGCTGGATCCCAAGACTGATTACAGCAAACCTATTTCGGGAACTAGCGGGGCTCGGGGGCTGCAATTCGGCATAGAGCTAGATCGGGGGGTCTCCTCCCTACCCTGAAAATTTCGGGAGTGTACATGGTGCGGAAGCGGAGATATTTAGGATGTTTTACATAGCTGCACAATTTAATGGGAGGCAGGCTCCTACTGCGCATGCGGGGCTGCCCTATCTGTCACTACAATGGCTGTCGGGCTTCCACTTCCTGAAGCGGGACGCTCTTCATCATCACATCGGCCGCTGCGCATCATCACATACTGTCACGCCGGCCGCCATGATGACGCGCAGCGGCCGACATGATGACGAAGAGTGTCCCGGTTCAGGAAGTGGGAGCCCGATACCCGGCCCGGGAGCCGGCGGTGCGGTATGCGGCGGAGGGACTGGGAGAGGAGCCAGGACCACGCTGGGGGATCTCCTGACCTACGGTGGGCTGCAGAAAGCCCCAGGTAAGTACCAATTTTGTTTATTTTTTGAGCTTGGAGTCCCTTTAATGACTCTGCTGGGGAAGCAACATTCACTCTCAATGCAAATCCAAAGTGAGCGCACAGTAGAGATGGTCAATGAGATGCAAATCATTTCTACTTGAATTCAAATTTCATGTAAATTGTATGCAGCTTGAAATTGGAACAATATCTTCCTATCAATTGTGATTGTTTCATGTCCAAGCTGCATACAAATTTACATGAAGTCTGAATGCAAGTAGGAATGATTTGCATCTCAATGATCACCGCTGGAACACAGACCTCTGGGTCACTGACTTTTCCAAATGGAGGGCTACATTCACTTTTACAAACAATAAAAAATACAAGAAGGTGCATTCTGGCTTTAAATACCTGCGTGATTTCCCACAAAATATACAGAATACTCTCGGTGGGAAACGAGAACTGATTTATGCCATAGAATCCAACATGTCAGCTATCTTGCTAAATATCAAACACAACTCCCACTTAGCCAGACACAACAATGGTGAAACCAAGTAGTCCACCAGTCACATCACCACTGAAGTCTGTCAACTTGGATAGAAGTAATCATCTCATTGATATTAATTCAGATTCATGTACAATTTTTTTTCTTCTCAGTTTGGTATTTTGCAGCTCATCCTCCCCTACTCATACTAATCACATTGCATCCATGGATGACAAGCCCCAAATCCAATAACCCTACCCTGCTTTTCTTTACATGAACAAATCTGTTTACTTGGGGTCTCTAGGCTCAAGTTCAGTTGTCCATGTATGAAAGATATTAACATTTTAATTGAAGTAGTGATTGAAAGAAAATCCAACCATTCAATAGATCAAGTAAAGGCCAGACACAGAACTGATAAGTCACTGATAGTCACTTAGCTGTACATGGTGTTGGCATGATATATGTTACGCATTTTGTCTGCAAATAAAAGTATTATACGAAAAAAAATTGTTCTCAATTATGATGATATCACATTTGACAAAAAAAGCCTGACATTGCCTATGAACACTGCAAACAGGGCCGGGCCGAGGTATAGGCTGGAGAGGCTCCAGCCTCAGGGCGCAGTGTAGGAGGGGCGCAGAATTCATTCAGCTGTCATTCCTAATTGTGTTTGAAGCAGAAAGAAATAAGAAAAGGGGATACATGGCAGTGACTGCAAGCCAGATAACTAGATATTAAGGTGTTGGGGAGGTTGTGGGCCCTGTGGCACCTCTTAGTCTAATAGCAATCAGTGTGTGATGGCTGGGGTGGCAGGGATGGAGGGGCGCACTTTGGTGTCTCAGCCTTGGGTGCTGGAGGACCTTGTCCCGGCTCTGACTGCAAATGTCGATTTAATTAATGAATTCAACCATCAACATTTGATTGCGTACACATTTTGTGTAATTGATCAGAAAAAAAATATTGACCAGTAAATGGGTATCTTTACAGAGACATCCATCACAGGCAGGCCCTGTAGTGACATGTCCAGTCATCTGCACCTGCTGCTGTGGCCATTCTTGCACTGAATGAGATCATCTTACTATATTATAGGATACAAGTGAAGTTTGTATTTATAGCTAAAGTAAGATCAAGCACATTCTTGTTCTGATTTTCACAGCAATAATAGAACATGCAATATCAAATATATAGTTTGTAACAACCAAACTTATACTGTATGTCCTGGATGCAGTGACCCATAGCTGATTATTATTATTATTGTGTATTTTACTATATGGCGAAATTAAGCTGCATCTACTTCCAAAGAAGAATAGAACAGGAAATACCTAGTTAAAAAGAAATGAGACTGGCACAAATGTTTCATATTCTTGACATCAACACTTTGTATTGCCTTCAGGGCAGTTAGAAAAGTGTCTGATTTTCTGCTGCAGGAATCCCCTCTATTTTCTGGAAGAATACGATGGTTGTTTGTGTCCTAGGATTAGAAAAGAAACAACATTTACATGTGATTGGACGCTGGGGGGATAGAGAAAAGGAGCGGGAGGACACCGGGAGCCCGATATGGTGTATTATCTTACGTATGAAGGATAATTGTATAAGATAACCGTATATACAGTGGGTTGCAAAAGTATTCGGCCCCCTTAGAGTTTTCCAGATTTTGTCACATTACTGCCACAAACATGCATCAATTTTATTGGAATTCCATGTGAAAGACCAATACAAAGTGGTGTACATGTGAGAGGTGGATCAAAAATCATACAACATTCCAAACATTTTTTACAAATAAATAACTGCAAAGTGGGGTGTGCGTAATTATTCGGCCCCCTGAGTCAATACTTTGTAGAACCACCTTTTGCTGCAATTACAGCTGCCAGTCTTTTAGGGTATGTCTCTACCAGCTTTGCACATATAGAGACTGAAATCCTTGCCCATTCTTCTTTGCAAAACAGCTCCAGCTCAGTCAGATTAGATGGACAGAGTTTGTGAACAGCAGTTTTCAGATCTTGCCACAGATTCTCGATTGGATTTAGATCTGGACTTTGACTGGGCCATTCTAACACATAGATATGTTTTGTTTTAAACCATTCCATTGTTGCCCTGGCTTTATGTTTAGTGTCATTGTCCTGCTGGAAGGTGAACCTCCGCCCCAGTCTCAAGTCTTTTGCAGACTCCAAGAGGTTTTCTTCCAAGTTTGCCCTGTATTTGCCTCCATCCATCTTCCCATCAACTCTGACCAGCTTCCCTGTCCCTGCTGAAGAGATGCACCCCCGAGCATGATGCTGCCACCACATTTGACAGTGGGGATGGTGTATTCAGAGTGATGTGCAGTGTTAGTTTTCAGCCACACATAGCGTTTTGCATTTTGGCCAAAAAGTTCCATTTTGGTCTCATCTGACCAGAGCACCTTCTTCCACATGGTTGCTGTGTCCTCCACATGACTTGTGGCAAACTGCAAACGGGACTTCTTATGCTTTCTGTTAACAATGCCTTTCTTCTTACCACTCTTCCATAAAGGCCAACTTTGTACAGTGCATGACTAATAGTTGTCCTATGGACAAAGTCTCCCACCTGAGCAGTAGATCTCTGCAGCTCGTCCAGATTCACCATGGGCCTCTTGACTGCATTTCTGATCATCGCTCTCCTTGTTCGGCCTGTGAGTTTAGGTGGATGGCCTTGTCTTGGTAGGTTTACAGTTGTGCCATACTCCTTCCATTTCTTAATGATTGCTTGAACAGTGCTCCGTGGGATGTTCAAGGCTTTGGAAATCTTTTTGTAGCCTAAGCCTGCTTTAAATTTCTCAATAACTTGATCCCTGACCTGTCTTGTGTCTTCTTTGGACTTCACGGTGTTGTTGCTCCCAATATTCTCTTAGACAACCTCTGAGGCTCTCACAGAGCAACTGTATTTGCACTGACATTAGATTACACACAGGTGCACTCTATTTAGTCATTAGCACTCATCAGGCAATGTCTATAGGCAACTGACTGCACTCAGATCAAAGGGGGCCGAATAATTATGCACACACCACTTTGCAGTTATTTATTTGTAAAAAATGTTTGGAATCATGTATGATTTTCATTCCACTTCTCATGTGTACACCACTTTGTGTTGGTCTTTCATGTGGAATTCCAATAAAATTGATTCATGTTTGTGGCAGTAATATGACAAAATGTGGAAAACTTCAAGGGGGCCCGAATACTTTTGCAACCCACTGTATACTCACAAAGACGGGTTGCACAAGAGGCAACCAATCTAAATCGCATGTAGGGAAGTACCGTCCCCACTCAGCCTTGTATTGTCGCCTAGGTGGTCGCAGCTCCTCAGAGAAAATACCACCTGCCTAGGTGGTGACCCCTGATCAGAGGTGAGATATACGAATAAAGGAGGTAGGAGGCGTCCTTGGGGTACTCGAATATTAGTATACCAATTAAAGATGGATTAGTGGTAAATACCGTTACTGAGACATGTGTACATCCATGTCTCAGTAACGGTATTTACCACTAACACTAATCCATCTTTAATTGGTATACTAACCAATATTCGAGTACTCCAAGGGTGCCTCCTACCTCCTTTAAACATTTACATGTGCCATGGCATTCATTTTCATTATGTCTGTAGCTGCGACTCTGACTCTATAAAAAAATCCATCATTATGTTTTTCAAAAATGTCTGAATTATTAATACTATATTTTTCCGCATATGAGACGCTCCAAACTATAAGATGCATTAAGGTTAAGAGGATAAAAACCAGGGAAAAAATCTACTAAACCTGGTGTGTCCATGGTCCAGGAGCGTCTTGAAGATGTTCTCCCCCAATTACTGTGTCCCCCTTTGCACCTTATAGGTCCTTATGTGTGTCCTTCTGTCCCCATGTGTTTCCTCTGCTCTTCCATGTAGGTGATTGTGCAGAAGCCGGAACTAGGGGAGCAGTGTGGTAGTACCGATGGATCAAGTGAGACATGCTGCCGCTGCTTGTAACTTATGCTAGGGGGCTGGAGGGGCTGAAATCCCTGGTGTCAGTGGGTACCTGTACATAAAAACAATCGTCTTTCCCCTAAACTAGACTAGCGCTTGGACTGTACTGAAATCCCAGGTGATAAAGCTGCAGCACATATCACTCTGTCATTACAGGCTCAGCCTGTGGCTAAACTCTCCACTGCTGCTCTGCATCAGCCCATGGATTCCATCCAGATCCCAAGCAGGACTATTTAGTTACACAGACGAACTGGTGCACTGCTGCTAAAATTCAGGGCAAAGGCCCCCACTGTTTAATGCTAGAGATACCACTGCCACACAAAATGACAGTTAAAGCAAACCTGAAATTAACAAAATAAAGTAGACCCCCTCAGTAGATGGAAGTCTCCTGATAATCCATAGGCTTCCCAAATCATTCTTGAACCCACCATTCCCACGCATGGACCCTCTGAACATATATGACAAAAGCAGCACGGTCTACAGCTGCCCTGAAGCGCTAAGCCACTTGAGCACGCCTTTTTCCTCCGTGCACGATTGGCTTAATTCTACTGCACATGCGTGGGCCATACTCATAGATGTGCATTACAGCCATGCTTGTACATGGAAGTGAGCATAGCTATGAAGAGGATACTGGCCAGCACTGGTGGTGTCTAGGAGGACATGGGAAGCCTCTGGAGCATTCAGAAGCTTCCCTAAACTGTGGTATTTTATTTTTAACTTGTAGGCTTGTTTTAGGAGCCTCAGTTATAGCCATGCTATGAAACTGAAAACTAAAAAAAAACCAGAGGGTGTTCTCTTATGTACATCAATGGGGTATGAGTGCCAAAACAGGGCTAGGAAGAACTCAACTGGAAGTGTGTTGCTGGGTCTCTGCATATGCAATGCCACTAAATAAAACCATGCATAGTTCAGCAGACCAAAGGATTAGGTAGCTTTTGCCCACTAGAACTGAAAAGCTAGGGGAACCTTTTGTTATGCTCTCTCTCCCTCCTCAGCAGGCTGAAAGTGAATACGTTGTGTTTGCAAATTTGCTGTGTGCAGAGATTCCAAGTAATACATTCCTTGAAACAGTGGGGCCTGTGATATGCTGGATACACACGGTGCGTTCGCGCACTCGATTTTCCCGTCGATTTGTTTATTTCCAACATGTCCGATTTGGATTTCGATGGATCGTTAGGTCAATTCGGCATACTTTGCATGCGAATCGACCTAACGATCCATCGTAATCCAAATCGGACATGTTGGAAATAAACGAATCGACGGGAATCGACGGGAAAATCGAGTGCGCGAACGCACCGTGTGTATCCAGCAATACTGTAGATGCCGAGACTAAGCCATACTTCCAGGTCATTGTAGCAGAAGTAGAAGAGCAGGATCATCTACGAGTCAACCTAGGCAGGTGCCTGGGTCCTATTGGCTATCAAAGGGCCCACCTTTTACCTTCTCTGACCCCTGTCCAACTTGATAACCCAAAGGACCTCAACAAGGTGCCAAAGATCATACGTTGCCTAGGGCCCTGTTTCGTCTTAATCTATCTTTGGCCCTGTCCCCTTCCAATATCAATAGGACATAGCAAAAGAGGAGGTGTGAGAAGTCAGTAGAAGTCTCTGTGCCAGACATAGTCAATGAGGTGCCAATCATTCAGGATGGCATGCAAATGTAACCACTTGAGCTTCCTGTAATGATCCGCTCAGCTGGCTGTACAGGCAGCCAGCTGTTTGACCATTCCTAATGTCTGAGAGATGCAGGTCTCTGGAAAAGAGACCTGGCTTCATCTTGCAACTTTCAGAGTTGCTTTGCTGAGGAATTTGCATACATGCAAATTGCTCAGCTGTCTCGTTGGAGGGCTGGCAGTATAAAAGCCTGCTGCTGACCAGAAGGCTTCGCTGGTCATAACAGTTTGTAAACACACTCCTGGAGTGTCAGCCTTCTCTGTTGGATTGTTAGCTAACTTAGAGTATTTCTGGGGGCTGTATTAGACACCCCTCTAGTTTAGTCAGGTTGTATATTTGTATTGCCTGTTCTGTCTGTCTGTTGGGTGCTAACTAGAGCAGCGGTTGCTACTGGTAGCCCCTTCTGTTTCTATACTTGGATCACACTCGCTCTGGCGGAAAGAGCAGTGGATCCTGCTAGCTCTGTTGCTTTACTTGGATCACACTCGCTCTGGCGGAAAGAGCAGTGGATCCTGCTAACTCTGTTTCCCTATTTAGATCGCACTCGCTCTGGCGGAAGAGCGGTGGATCGTATCTCTCACTTATTCCTGTTTTCGTTTATCTGTCTTGTCTGATACGAACGCTTGCTGGAGGATCAGTGAGGTAACCGTTAAGCAAGCGCTTGCGTCCTCTGTTTCGTGTTTGTCTGTCGGTGGTTAGTTAGGCGTGCTTGTCTCTGTTGTGCTTAACATGCGGGGATCGCGCTGTAAACGCGTTCGCTGTTGCGAATGAGTGCGGTGTTTGCGTTTAGTTAGCGTTTGTTATTTTCCTTATCTTCTCATTGTATGATTTGCTGTGCCTTTGCTACTCTCGTGCCCTGTCTTGCTTTATCCTTGTGTCACCTCTGGCAATCGCCTCTCTCGCGATTGCGTTCCTACTTCGTATCTGCTGTTGTGTGTGCACCGTCGGGTTGGCGACTAGATTGGTGCACACACATACATTCTGTCCCTGTGCTCATTCTCATTCGCAATCGCTTCTCTTGCGATTGCGTTCTCACTTGGTTTCCTCTGTTGTATGTCCCCCGTCGCAGGTTGGCGACTAGATTGGTGGACATACATACAATCCTCCTCTGTGCTTATTCAGTCTTGTGTCGCTGTTAGCAATCGCCATCCCTTGCGATTGCCTTCTCACCTGATTTTCATGGTTGTGTGTTCATCGTCGCTGGGTGGCGACTAGATTGGTGGACACACATACACTCTGTCGCTTTACTCTCTCTCTTTAAGGGCTATCTTGCTCTGCGTTCTTCCCTTCGTACAATTCCTGTCTGGCGTCTGTGGCAGGGCAGAGGATCTGTTCCTCTGCACTCCACAGCTCCATCTGCCAACAGGAATCTCCCTCTACAGGTGTGTTGCACCTTTTCCTGGGTTCTCTCAAAATATACGCTTGTGGAGGATTTCCGCAGTGTCAGCGCACATCCTGTGCGCTGACCACGGAGAGAATTCCACAATCGTTACACTTCCATTACAAAATATCGACATCCTCTCTGTGCCACCAGTATTGAAACAAGGATGCACATGTAGTATATGTATACGACACTTAATGAACCTACATGCTAACATGCGCCTGTGCCTACTGCCCCCTGGAATCCCAACAGCACTAGCCAGGGAAGGACTTCATGAAATCTGATCAAATGCACTGGCAGATATGCTTATGTAAGCGTGCCCATTAACAGTACAATTCTACAGCTAATCAAACATTTCTGATGATTAGTCATGCCCATTAATGGTCCAAATTCCACTAACCAATCTGATCAGATCAATAGGTTTGATCCGAAAAAAGGATCCATTCCATTAATTTGATCGAATTAGCTAGCTTCATTTTCGATCGATTACTGCGGGGATCAGAAATATTTGATCGCAGCAGGTTTACACTGTTATTGGGCATCTTTAGAATGCAGACTGTCATAAGCAGGGTCCCTTACAAGTGCGCTTGGATTAGGGTCATGTGAATATTGTGTGCCCCAGGCTCAGAGTAGCACCAGTGTCTGCAGAAATGAGGCTAGTTACCTGATGATACTCACAAAGAGATTTCCTGTTGTGGATATACGCACTTCAGCTCAATCTTTATCTTTTAAAACTCGAGCAAAGAAATAATATCTATGTATTCCTGTTATAAATCCTTCTGTTCTACCGCTGTTGACCAGTTTTTAAGATGTTAGTGTTTGTCAGCTGGTGCTAAGTAACCCTGTGCAGCCATTGCGTAGCAGGGACAGTTGTCTCAGTGTAGCTGGGTCCGTGCTTTTAGCTACTGCGCATGTGCACAGCACGGACCCAGCCTCACACAGGGAGGACGAGAAGGACGCAGCCAGGCGGGCGTGCGAGCGGGCGGCCAGGTGTGCAGCCGGGTTCGCGCGGGCGTGTGGCGGGAGCACGCGTGACAGGCGGGAGCGCGCATGCACGCGGAGACAGACCTAGCCCGTTTTTAAACGGGCTAAGGTCACTAGTCCTATACAATTAAATGCAAGTGTCCCTGCGTCATCAACTGAATGATTGTGTGTCCCTGGCTACTGAGCATGTGCGCAGCCAGGGCAGATAGGACACAGGGCCGGACCTGACAGTTTGCTGTGTGTGGATCACAGAGGTTCTCATTGCATTGTGGGAAATAACAGATTTTTCCAAGCAAGCAGCTCCCTGTGTGCATATACTGTACTTCAGACAGTGGTGGGGAACGAGCAAGCCGGACGCGTATGTGCGCGCATTGCGGGGGGTAGTGGCTGTGACCTAGCGCCTGTTTAACGGGTGAGCTTTTTTTACTAGTCCTTATATAATTTCTAATATCGCTACTGTATGATTCTGTTTTAGAGGGTCTTGAGGTTGTCCTGAACACTGTCCTAACAAACCAGATACAGTTTGTTGCTTGTCAGTGTATTAGCTTTACATTATACAAAAGTATTATATTTTTCATCTGCCTGTTGCCTCTATAAACCCGAAGGCTGCAGATGGTTTTGTGTGTGTCCGATGTATATAGACATGTGCATGACTGACAATTCTAGTTTGTGACCTATGTAGGTCTGAGAGCGCTTGATTTACTCTGTCTTTTTTTGCCATAGAGACCCGACGGCCTGAGTAGCTGTACAGGGTAGGACTGAGGGATATGGGAAATAAAATAAGTAAAATACGATTCAATTTTGTCAAATTTCAAACAAAAAATAGCTTTAATTGACTACGGTACTACACAGTGCTAAAAATAAAGCCAACTTTTGTCTGAATTTCAACAAAATCGAGTCTTTTTCTTTGATATGTGAGTGCGGCACTACCTCTATGCTTGGCGCCTCTGTTCAGGTTTTTCTTACAAGTTTTGAGTCCACCCTTGGTAGAGGGATGTTATCCCCTTTCTCCTATCTACAGAGTGTAACTTTTTAACCTGAGTGGGGTCGGGTCTAATCTCCCCACCTGTTTAGTGGTTGCCTTAGTGGTATACCCGTTAGTATCATTTTACATACAACATTATTTACTTTCATTTAACCTACTAAACTATTGGTAGCTCTCTGTGTTCCTTTTTGTTTGTTCTGCCAATGGGATTATAAAATAGTGTTACATGATGATGGCATGAAGTGTGACCCCAGTCAAAATTAAAGCAAATATCGAAGAATATTGTAATAATATGGAATGGGAGAGGGCATAATGCCAAATTTTAGAGATTTTTAGTGCTCAACCATGTCAAACTATACAAATACTGTATATCCTGTCTATGTGAGACCCATGTTGACTGTTGGCATTGATCAAACCATGGGTTTCTAGAGTAACTCCCATTCCTTATTCAGATTATTGTAGAGGCGTAGCCATTAGCTAAAACTGACCCAGAAGGATAATTTGCTATAGTCAAATTAGGTATACAACAAACAACACTAACCATAGAACCAATACATATGTCCCACCACCCTTTAAAGGAATACTGTAGGGGGGGAGGGTCGGGGAAAAATGAGTTGAACTTACCTGGGGATTTTAATGGTCCCCCGCAGACATTCTGAAAGTCTGAAAACCATTGTGCCTGCATTGCCGTGTCCTCGCTCCAGCTGATGTCACCAGGAGCGTACTGCACAGGCACAGACCATACTGACTTTAAAGTCTGAAATTCCAGAAGTGAACCAGAGGCGGGGCCAGAGCATCGCTGAGTGGCTGTGACAGGATGTCTGTGGGGGACCATTAGAAGCCCCGGGTAAGTTCAACTCATTTTCCCCCGACCCCCCTTAGCTAGCTCATTGGGTCAGATGGCCAGGGACTCACCATCTTTAGGGAGACAATACAACATATGTACATTAAGGCACAGAATCAGCAGACTGCATTGTACAAAGCAAAACACTGCAGCAGGTGTATTGTACTCTGGCAACATTATTTATTATGCCTAGGAAGTAATTTGATTCTTGCTTTAAAAGCACACGTTCTGGTATTGTCATCATTATTTAACATGGTCTAAAATGACAGACTTCATAAACATTTTACTCTATAACAGAGTGGTCATTGCTGCAGAAGAGGCAATGCTGCAAATATCAAATGTAAGATTTCCTAAAGACAAGAAAATCAAAATACAGCTACTGTTATTTTATGTTGGGAAAAATATCCTTGTTTATTGTAAACTATAATGCAGCCCCCTAAACTTTGTTGGTTTACGGTTATCATGTTGGGCTGACAACTGAAGTCCCATATACTGGGCTGGTAGACAAACTCATTTTCTCTGCCCTAAAAAGGCATATTGAGCCCTCTTTTTCTCTGCCTTTGCAATGTAACATGTTCACCGTTCTGCTTTTAAAGTACACCTAAAGTGAGAGGTATAGGGAGGCTGCCATATTTATTTCCTGTTAAACAATACCAGTTACCTGGTGTTCTGCTGATCTTGTAAGCATCAGTAGCGTGTGAATCGCGCAGCTAGAACAAGCAGGGGGCTCACCCAAACAGACTTCAATCAGAAATATATGATCTGCATGCTTGTCCAGGGTCTATGGCTGAACGTATTAGAGACAGAGGACCAGCAGGACAGCTAGGCAATTTGCATTGTTTAAAGGGAAATAAATATGCCAGCCTCCATATCCCTCTCACTTCAGGAGTCCTTTAACTACAGTGTCTCAAGTGTAATTGTACTCAGTTTTGTTCACAGTAAACCCTAGTTCACCACTGGGGGATAATTTTACATAAGGGATGGCTTACAGACAAGTTGAAATATGTCACATGTAAATAAACTATCCAGAGCAATCTATCCGCATTGGACAAAAAAAGCAGCATTATTTGGTCATTTCATGTACTGTATGCCATTGCAGTTATGCTTAGATATGTCAGAAACAGCTGCTCAGGAGCCCCATGCAACCTACCCTTAAATCTTGCACTGCAGTGTTAACTTTTTGGGGAAATTCTTTTGTATCTTTAACCTGACTGGGTGATTTTGAGTAGAGTTCACGTTCTTCATCTTCTGAAAAGCTTAGAGCCAGTGAGCTGTCAGAAAACAAGTATTCCTCATTGAGTGTGGAGTCAGATTCATAGTTGCAGCAATTTTCACACAAACAGTAGTAGCCAGCAGTTGCTACACCCTCACTTTCCGGTGGGTAAGAAGAACTAGCGTAGTCACTGACTAGAGTATGGATGTCATTGCTTTGTAGATCTTCATCATGGTGGACTCTATTTTCTTGACTGTTCAGGTTATCAGTGAAAAACTTAGAAATGGCTCTTGGTGAACCATCCTTCAGATTGTCTTCTGATTCTGTGAGAATTTGTTGTAATAAATGAAGCCCTGAGGCTCCATCTTCTCTACCATCTTTACTGTTACCAGGAGAGGGACATCCAGGTCTATCCATCCTATCTTCAGGTGGTTCAACGTTTGAATCCTTTGAGTTATGATTGGGTGAAGAACTGTTTCTCTTGGAATTGTTAGTTACATCAGCCAGAAGTGGTGAGGGTTTGCTTTCATGAGCAAAGAACACATAGCTGGCTGGGCTACCTGCTCTTCTATGTTTTGCTTTAGAAAGTTCATCTGGATGTTTTTTGCTATCTATATGAAAGTCTTTGTCTGGGCAGTTATTATCTAGTACAGCTTCAGCCATGTTACCATCATTTGTTCTTGCATTGGACGCAATTACTTCATTTTTAGAGACCTGATTAGTTAATTTTCCATCTTTCACATTCGGATTCCCTGAAGATACTACAGTGGACTCTTCTTCAGAATCTGGCAATTTATTAAGATTTTTGTCTAAAGGAACCTCTTTTTTAACCATAGTCTTTGCAGATTTACCTTTAGAAGTTTTTAATGTTCTAACTGGCTTAGCTTTGCTCATTTGTATCTCCTTCAGCTCTTTAGTTTTAGCTTTCTTATTAGACAATTCTGTTGTAGGATTACTTATCTGAGACACAACCATTTCCTTTGCTTCTCCCTTCTGAGGCAATGTTGCTTTTTCCTCACTTGCATAAGGATTTAAATCAACCACTTCAGACGTTGCTAAAGATGAGGTATTATCCTTGTCATCTTTTTCAATGCCATCACCAGTTCTACATGCTTCTTCACTTTGTGGTTTTAGATTCTCAGAACCTATCAAGATTGAACATACATCAAAATCATTTTAGTTGGCAGTGGTCTGGAATACAACAAATTCCCCTTACTATCAGTGTTAGGAAACCTGCTATTCCCAAGTCCCAAGTCCAAACCTGCTCCAAGTCCACAGTGCTATCTACAGGTAAACCAGAGAGTTACATAGTTACATAGTTATTTTGGTTGAAAAAAGACATACGTCCATCGAGTTCAACCAGTATAAAGTACAACTCCAGCCCGTCCCCCACATACCCCTGTTGATCCAGAGGAAGGCGAAAAACCCCCCACAAGGCATGGTCCAATTAGCCCCAAATGGGAAAAATTCCTTCCTGACTCCAGATGGCAATCAGATAAAATCCCTGGATCAACATCATTAGGCATAACCTAGTAATTGTAGCCATGGATGTCTTTCAACGCAAGGAAAGCATCTAAGCCCCCTTTAAATGCAGGTATAGAGTTTGCCATAACGACTTCCTGTGGCAATGCATTCAACATCTTAATCACTCTTACTGTAAAGAACCCTTTCCTAAATAAATGGCTAAAACGTTTTTCCTCCATGCGCAGATCATGTCCTCTAGTCCTTTGAGAAGGCCTAGGGACAAAAAGCTCATCCGCCAAGCTATTATATTGCCCTCTGATGTATTTATATATGTTAATTAGATCCCCTCTAAGGCGTCTTTTCTCTAGACTAAATAAACCCAGTTTATCTAACTTTTCTTGGTAAGCGAGACCTTCCATCCCACGTATCAATTTTGTAGCTCGTCTCTGCACCTGCTCTAAAACTGCAATATCTTTTTTGTAATGTGGTGCCCAGAACTGAATTCCATATTCCAGATGTGGCCTTACTAGAGAGTTAAACAGGGGCAATATTATGCTAGCATCTCGAGTTTTTATTTCCCTTTTAATGCATCCCAAAATTTTGTTCGCTTTAGCTGCAGCGGCTTGGTATTGAGTACGATTATTTAACTTGTTGTCGATGAGTACTCCTAAGTCCTTCTCCAAGTTTGATGTCCCCAACTGTATCCCATTTATTTTGTATGGTGCTAGACCGTTGGTACGACCAAAATGCATGACTTTACATTTGTCAACATTGAACTTCATCTGCCATGTATGTGCCCATATAGCCATCCTATCCAGATCCTGTTGCAATATGACACTATCTTCCTGAGAGTTGATGATTCTGCACAATTTTGTATCATCTGCAAAAATAGCAACATTGCTATTACTTGCTGGTGGCAAAGCTGGGGCCTTACTTGCTGGTGGCATAGCTTACATTAAGTACTGTTGGACTTTTGCTCACCAGCAGGTAGCTCTCTTCATTCAGTTACAGAAGACTGCAACTCTCTACTTTACCTGTAGATAGCACTGTGGACTTGGAGCATTGTGTACTTCTATTACTTACCACCAGATGTCCTCAGCGGGACTTTCTTCTGCAATTATTTAGTCAGCTGCAGAGAGCCTATTTGAAGACTCCACCCTGCTACAGACTTTGCCAGAGCTTCAGTTAGGATTATGCCTCTGCTTGCTGCTAGCTGCCTGAACTCCTGGTCCCATTGCCTGTTCCTGATTTCCCTGGTCTGACCTCTTGCCTGTTTACTTACCTGTCTTTGGACTCTGTACTGCATTGCTATCCTGGTTTATGATATTGTGATTTGTCTCGACTTGCTCTGGATTACGATTTGGTACTGCATTCTTGGATCTGTATATTGTATATATATTCCTGTCATTTCTAGTTAGTCTGGTATGGTGTGTGCGTGTGGAGTTTATTCACTGTGGTTGTATTGTTCATACTGACCACATTTCACTGTTGTATATATTTATTGCACTTTTCAATAAACATTATTGCCGATATCTGCTGTCTCATCTCCTGTATGTGCTGCACAGAGTGGTCACCAGCTCTGCTGTCAGTGAGGTTCATAACAATCAGTATATTTCTGCACATAACCTTCCTTCACACTGAGGCAATAATATGTTCTAAGCTGATGTTACAGTAATGACTGGAACCGCTGTGAACCTAGAGCAGAACTGTACACTGCAGCGTATGTAACCACGGAGGCTATGTTCTCTACAGAAGCTCTCGCTGGCCTACAGGAACAGACCTAATAAAATATGGGCCTGATCCAATTTACTTTTTCTCCTAAGTTTTCTGCTACGTGATATTTTCACATTATACATAAAATGCCTTTTAAGCCACCAGCAAGCAAGAATAATTTTGACACTACTTTTTCACCTACTTTTTGGTACCTTTTCAATTGCAGAGTGATGCAAAGTTATTTTAAACAGAAGGTGAACATTTATCTCCCAGGAGAAAACTTACGAAAAAAGTGAATTGGTTCAAGCCCCATGAGTACTACCATAGAGAAAAACATAATAGACATACTTGCCCAATTTTTATTGCATATTCTGTCTAGCAGTGTATTTCATTGTAAGAATTAAGTTTGGGATACAATATAATAAAGGTCATACATATAATAGAATAAAGGTCATATTCTGAGCAAATTGTTACCTCTTTCTTCTGATTGGTTGCTGGATGTGTCACTGTCTGTAGCACTTACTGAGACAACCTGATGCGATAGCCATTGATTGCATGGGAACATATATTCTGTTGCGCCTTTCAGTATGGAAATGTTTGTGCAGTAGCACCTACAGCCTGATAGAAAATACATTATTAGTTCACACTTGGTTTCTGTAATTAGTCTTAATATGTATACATTTTTCCATTTTCTATGCTATAGGGCACTATAATTGGTAATTACATATGTTCTTAAACGGCAACTGAAGTGAGTGGGATTTGGAGGCTGCCCTATTTATGGTATTTCTTTTTAAACAATACCAGTTGCCTGGAATCCCGCTGATCCTTTTTCTCTAATACTTTTAGTCATAGACCCTAAACAAGCATGCAGTTTAGATGTTTGACTTAGGTTTGACTGCATTTGCTGCATGCTTTATTTCAATGGTGTGATTCAGGCATTACTACTAATGGTATTGTTTAAAATTAAATAAATATGGCAGCCTTCATATCCCTCTCACTTCGGTTGTACTTTAAGATGTCATACAAAATTGTTAAATTCCATATTTTAGAGGAATCACATAACTGTTATCTCTATACTCCATATATTTATAGATTTTCATGGTCAGTTCCTGGCAGAAATCTATGCCCCAACATGTTAGACTGATCAAAAAAAGCTTGATGCAGTGCAATGCAGTTCGATAAATTTTCAATACATTTCAGGCTAAATATATAACAACAAATAACAACAAATAACATTTGTAAAGCGCTTTTCTCCCGTGGGACTCAAAGCGCATAAGCATGGCTCCGACCATCGTGGTACAGGGGAAGAATTTTATAAATCTGGAAATGCCAGGCTAAACAGGTGGCTTTTCAGTCTGGATTTGAATAGCTCCAGGGATGGTGCTGTCTTTACTGGGTGTGGTAGGGAGTTCCAAAGAGTAGGGGCAGCATGACAGAAGGCTCTGTCTCCAGATTTTTTGAGGTGCACTCTGGGAGTGACCAAGTTTATAGAACTTGCTGATCTGAGGTTGTGAGAGGTGTGGTGCAGCTATATATCTATCTATTTATTGAATTTCTATGTGCAGTGTGTGGAAGGGATAGATCCCAATCAGCGAGGGCTCTATCTTTTTGCTACATCGGGTGGCAATCCATTATTGTGTGACTATCTTTAGTATTCTTCTATTATAGAGGCATGAAAGGAAATTGTACTCACCTTGGTATTTTCCGCTTACACCTATAAGGACTTGTTTCAGTTTTCCAACATCTCTTGATTTAACATGGTTAGATACGACCTTAAATAGAATATAAAATAGTGAAATAGCCTCTCACCAACTTCAATAAAGGGTGCATTACCATGATCACCTCATCTTGGCCATGCTGATGCAATGTCATTGCCATATACAGTGAAGGCCTGCCACTAACATGCTGCAGCATCAGATGATTAGACCAATAATGCACTCTCCTCCTAGACCCATCGGTACCTCAGTGTATTAACCTCCCTGCCGGTTATCCCGAGCTCAGCTCGGGGTAACCTGCTGCGGAGGATTCCTCAGGCCCTGCTGGGCCGATTTGCATAAATTTTTTTTTGTTACACGCAGCTAGCACTTTGCTAGCTGCGTGTAACTTACGATCGCCGCCGCTCCGCGCCGATTCGCCGCAACCCGCCGCATCAGAGGGTGCCCCCCCCCCCGAGACCCGTGCGCTGCCTGGCCAATCAGTGCCAGGCAGCGTCGAGGGGTGGTTCGGGACTCCCTCTGACGTCACGACGTCGATGACGTCGGTGACGTCATCGCGCCCGTCGCCATGGCGACGGGGGAAGCCCTCCTGGAAATCCCGTTCAGAACGGGATTTCCGGATGGGTTAATGCGCCGGCGGCGATCGGCGCATTCGGGGGGACGCCGCAGGGAGGGGGGAAGCATGTAGCTAGCGCTAGGCTAGCTACATGCTACAAAAAAAAAAAAAAGCCAAAAAACACCCTCCCTGCCGTGCGCAGCAATTTTTTATAACGGCAGGGAGGTTAAAGCAATGTAGCAAAAAAATATATGATATAATGAATTGTGTGTGTAGTACAGATAATGAATAGAGCATTAGTAGAAAAGAAAAGCGTCTCATTTTTATTTTCAGTTATATAGCTTTTTTTTGTTTATAACATTTCATCATACTGTCACAGTTGCAGTTTTAAAACCATACTGTCTTCTTAGCTATAAAACCAAGCAGAAATAATGACCCTTTGAACTTTCCCACAGTTTAAAAGAACCCAAGGTCAAAATAAACTGATGAGATTAACAGATGTATTTATCCTCCTACTCCAAAAAAAAAGACTTTTTTAAACATCTCATGGTTTTATTATATATTAAAACATCTACGAGGTAGATTGAATGTTTTGTTATCTCTGCTCAGTGGCAGCCTTTTAAGTGTCCCTGAATGAAAATACATGAACTATTGACCTTTTATCTCAGAAGTTGTATTCTGCCAGGAAAACTTTTATGGCTGTAATTTGCTTATCAGTGGTGTTTACTATATATATATATATATATATATATATATATATATATATATATACAAGGTACAAACAAGACAGAAGCTGCCACTTCCATGCCTAAAGAGTATCTCTTCTAGACAGCAAAATAAATGAATTGTCTGAAAAGTTTAATTTCGCTTCAGGTTTGCTTTCAGTCACCTCCTCCAATACTTCTCACTACTACACATAATGTAGCAGAGAACAGAGCTAAATTCCTTACAAAATAAAACCTACATTTATTAGTGTGTGTAAGCTTGCATACTAGAATTGTCATTGAACACTCTTAATGTGCCCATACATGGTACAATTTTTCATTTTTTTTTCAATTAGATAATTTAGTTCTATTATTCTGTTAGATCGAATATAAAGCTTTTTCCAACATGTCTGATTGGATTTTTATAGAAAAAAATGGGTTCACTTTTCTTGATAAAAAAAAAAATTATTTTCAACTTACATTTGATTTGATCGATTTGGTTGAAAAAACTGGAAAATCTAACGTTTTTATTGTACCGTGTATGGGTACCATTAGGGAGATGAAGCAATGTAATACTTACCTGTCCAGCACAAGCAGTGGAACTGCTTAACATTGTGTTTTGAAGTAGGATTGTTTTTGACCTTCCATGATCACCCATTAGCCTCAGAAGCAGAGAAGGTTTGTCTTCAGGAGGAGAAACTGCTTCTGTGTGGACCCGAATTTCATATTCTGCAATATTACTCTTTTCTGCTTCCTGCTTTATACAAAAATATGTCAAATAAAAGCATTAGTTAAAGAACAGTTTGTGCACAAGGTTATTTCAAACTTTATGCAGCTTGGGAATGGACCATTCAAATGCACTGTAGGAAAAATAAATAAGAAATCAAACAGCCTTAATTGTAGTGCTAGAAATGTGTATTATACAACGCAGTATACAAAATAAAGCCAGTATATCATTCAATATAAATATACACTGTTTTTATACAAAATTGTAGGATCATGCAACGCAGCCACATTTTTGGCGTAGGGAAGAAATAATGCAAAACCAATATAAATACGGTAAATGGTCATAGTCAAATGTACAAAGTTTTGAATCAGGATGATACCATTTAGGGCCCGTTCACACTTAAAATCGCAGAACGGGAGTGATTTTCCCGCGATTAGCGCGGAAAAATCACTGGACACTGCGGCGGTTTTGGAGCGATGCATGCTAATCACGATCGCTAATCGCGGAGCGCTCGTCGACGGCAAACCGCTGCATGCAGCGCGGTTGTGGTTATCGCTAACCGCAACCGCGGCAGTGAGAACACTGTCACACGCTACATTGTGTAGCGGTTCTTGCAGAACCGCTAGCGGTTTGCCGTGAGCGGGAATCGCGCGATTCCCTCTCAGGTGAGAATGGGCCCTTATTGGCTAACTTAAAGAGACTCTGAAGTCTTGTTTTTTAATGAGCTTATCTGCCTTATCTGCTATGGTAGTCAGCTGACACAGGGGAGCAATCCAATTACAACTTGTGATTAGACACAGATGAGGGTGAATTAGACAGGCTAAAAAAAGTAATTAACAAATTCCCGATTCGGATCTGATTAAGTCGGAAAAGCCGAAAGCTTACTCTTATTTTTTTTAAAGAGACTTTGAAGTCTCGTTTTTTAACTGCTTTTCTCATATAATCCTCTGCAGCATGAATGCCCCACTTGAATTGCCGCATCCCCACCGCAGATGCTCCGGAGCTCGCAGGGCTTTACTTCCTTGCAGAGGCAAAGCTTTACGCTGTAGCTCTGCCTCCTCCGCAATCAATCTCTGCTGATCGCCGCCTCTCCCCACCTCTCTCAGTCTTCTTCCACTGAGAGGGGCGGGGAGGAGGCGGAAAGCGGCGGAGATTGATTGCGGAGAGGCAGAGCTACAGCTCAAAGCTCTGCCTCTCCAGGGCAGCATGATCTGCGACCTGCGTTTTCTCACTAATAAATGATCCATCTGCCGCGGGGATGCAGCGATTCAAGTGGGGCATTCATGCTGAAGCGGATTATATGAGAAAAGCAGTTAAAAAAATGAGACTTCAGATTCTCTTTAAAAAATAAGAGTAAGCTTTCGGCTTTTCTGACTTCATCAGATCCGAATCGGGAATTTCTTAATTACTTTTTTTAGCCTGTCTAATTCACCCTCATCTGTGTCTAATCACAAGTTGTAATTTGATCGCTCCCATGTGTCAGCTGACTACCATAGCAGATAAGGCAGATAAGCTCATTTGAAAGCACAGGATGTCAACAATATGTCTGCTTCCATGAAAGCAGGAAGTAGAAACAGTGCATATTTATTGTAGGATTTGTATCAGCTTAATAAAAAGAAAACATTTCTGTGATCTTCTAGTCTTGATCCAAACTTGCTACTGCAGACCACTCTCCACTTCTCCCACATTTCTTCTGCCATCAGTCACTAAAGCAACAGTGGAAGAGGTAGGGAAAAAGATCAGCCTGCAGCTGCATGGATAGGCCAATATCTGGAACTGCATTGGTTTACAGATGGCACAAGGCAGATAATACCAGCAATGACACGGGAGCCCTAAAATTCCTCCACTGTCAGAGGCGTAGTCATGGTCAGCTTCACCAAGCAGTCACATGCAACCTCTAGTAGCAGCAAGCAGCCTTCCCTTCCACAACAGTCATAGGGAACTCTGCCATCAGTCACAGGAACCTTACAGCAGCCACAAGCTGCTACTCCACCCTCACCATCTGAAGCACCCTCCAACAGTCACATTGTGCTAACAGGTGATCCCTCCAACAGTCACAGTCAGCCACAGACCGTCCCCTCCTGCAACCACAGTGAAACAGGCACCCACAGGAGGGGAGTCCTCTCCAGTAGTCACAGTGACCAGCTGGTCCTCCCCAGTAGATGTAGACATCCCCCATTCCCAGCACTCACAGCCACCTTCCAGCATCAGAAACTGGGTCCACCCACACAGGCCACAGGCATTCAGCTCCAGACACCCTCCAGCAGTCACAGTGACACAGGCAGCCTCAGCAGTTAAAGGCTAGAGATGTGAAGTTCGGATCTTTTCAATGATCCGGATGATTCGAATCGGATCATTGAAAAGATCCGGATCTTTGATCCGAATCTCGGATCATTTTACTACGGAAGCATTTTGGGGGTGAAATGACTAGCAGGACAGGAGAAGGGGAGGGGGGTGGACACGCAGAGAAGGGGAGAAGATGTACAAAGGGCAGGGAGTGGACAGGGAAGGGAGGAGGGACGAGCAGAGAGCAGAAATGTTTGTTTGCAGACAATACCCACATGCTGCAATCATATGCTTTACATATATTTCACCTATATGTTCATCTGTATACTTTGTATGCAAACGTCGCACAGTGAAAGAAAGCATTCCCCAAAGCATTCCCAGAAGTGAAGTGCAGCTGTTTAGAGCAGTGCAGGAGGATCATATTGCCCTGCAATCACAGTGCCTGCAAAGTTACTGAGCTGTGCTGAGCTGAGCCAAAAGCTTCCAATGTGTTCACTGCACAACTGCGGAACAGACAGCCTGTAATGAGCAGCACATTATAGCCAGTATGTGTGCTGTACACATATCTAGCAGTGGCACCCATGTCCCTTCTCTCTCTCATCTACCTGTGGCTGTGCAAGGCTGCCTCCCCTTCAACAGAGCGATCCATCTCTGCTCTGCTTCCAGGACCCCGCTGCCCGCTGAGAGGGGGGCGTGTCGCTCCTGGCCCCGTCCCTTTTGCGATCCGAATCACTCATTTTGATGATTCGGATGATTCGACTCACAAAATAGATTCGGATCAAAGACAACACTATTAAAGGCAGCACTTCCAGTAGTCATAGACAGTTATAGACAGCCCTAGCAGTCAGAGAGACCCTCCCAGAAGTCACAAGAAGACCCCAGCAACCACAGGCAGTCCCTAACAGTCATAGGCACTGCCCAGAAGCCACAAATAAGTTCATCAGTCATTGGTAGTCCCCGCAGCAGGCATAGGAAACCCCAACAGTAACAAGCAGCACCCAGCAAGTCATATGTACTCCCCAGTAGTCACAGATGGTCTACTTCAATTAGGGCCTGTTTCCACTACACGCAGATTGGATGCAGAATGGATGCAGAAAAACTGACTCCAATGAATGCCTATGGGAAAATCTGCATCAGAAAAATCGTGTTTTCTGGAAACAGTCCTATAGACATTCATTGGAGTCAGTTTTTCTGCATTCATTCTGCATCCAATCTGCGTGTAGTGGAAACAGGCCCTTATCAAATGCATCCTCCACAGAAGAACCATCTCCCCTCTCAGTCAGCCCCCCCCCCTTTCTAATCAATTGGCACCAATTACAAAGTAATTCATAGGGGATCAAATACTTATTTCACTCATTACAATACACTGCTGGATTTTTGAGGGTTCTTTTGCAGCTACAATAAGGCTGCTTTCACAGTGGGACGTTACAGGCGCACGTTAGAGCAGCCTGTAACGCAGCCCAACTCACAGTAATAAAAAATCAATGTGCTGTTCACAGTGCCCACGTTGCGTTACATTGTAACGCTGGACGTTATTGGAGAGTGCAGCATGCTGTGCGTTCTAAGCGGCTTTAGCCGTGTTAGACTGTTTGCACATGCTCAGTAATTTGTTTTTTTTCTTTATATTTTTGTGCAGGAGGGGAGGAGGGGAGAGTCCGCTATTGTCGGCAGCCACATGGCTAATTAATATTCACTGCACTGCAGTGTTTTCTTCCTGGAGCGGCCGCTTATTGGCTGGCGGGACCACGTGATGTGGAGTGTTCCGATCACAAGGTCTCCGCAGTCTATACTGCGCACCAAGAGCTGCATAACACGGCTCACTCTGGCGTCCTCCTTCAATACCACCAGGCGTTGCGTTAGGGGCACGTTATGCGACCTTAACGTCCCCTAAAACACAACGTCTTGGTGTGAAAGAGGCCTAAACCTACCATTACAATTATAGATTGGTAATTTCTTGGTCATAGGGAAAACAAGCATAATCAGCAGAGGATAAAATATTTTTCCCACTGTACTTTTTTTTTTTTTTTAACAAATCCAGAACCACATGTACTTATTTATAAAATTACCCCTGATGGTATGTGCATAGTAATAACTCTATGTACCTTTACCAGTTGGCAGTGTCAGATAATGATAGCAATCTTTTGGGAACTAATAGCAAAAAATTCTAACACATAAAGTCAGATTGTAGTAGATTATTTATATTTTCTATTGATCTCCAGCACAAAATATCCTTGAGTAGGTTCACACTTGTTTTAAGAACGTATCCGTGGCTCAGTTTTTTTACCCTGATCAAAAACGGAGCCATGGATACCAATGTTAAAAATAGCAGCCTTCTTCACTCAAAAAAAAAAAACCTGGATCCGTCTGTGTTCAGGGGGATCTGTTTTTGAAACCTGAATGGACGGTCCGGATTTGCAGCATTTTCATGGACCGCACTTGGATCCGGATACATGGAGGGGAAGTGGAGGGCAGTGCAAACACGGATCTCCCTCTACACAGGCTATTCTTGCACACAAAATGGAGGGAGATCCGCATTTCCTATTGCCTGCTCCTCCCCTTCACATCAACCCAATAGGTGTCCCCCAGGTAGCCTGAGGGCCAGCCAGGACAGGGGGGGTTGCGGGCACAGCGGCAAGGAGGGGGGTCGCCCCTCCCTCACCTGGGTCCCCCGTCCCCTCTCCCCCTCCAGCTATTTGCGGCAAAAGTAAAAAGCGAGCGAGTGGGGAAGTTTATCTTTCTTCCTCTGCTCGCCGCGTGACTTTTGGCAATACCGCCCACTAGAGGGCGGCATTGCAGGAAGTAACGGCAAGCAGAGGAAGTAAGATGCTTCCCTGCTCGCTCGCTCTTTACTTTTTGCCGCAAATAGCTGGAAGGGGAGCGGGGACGGGATACCCAGGTGAGGGAGGGGCAAGCCCGTTACCCCCCATCCTGGCTGCTACCACTTCAGGCTACCTGGGGAACACCTATTGGGGTCTTGGCTGCAGCCATCTGTTTTTGGGGGGAGAAAAAAAAAAGCACAAACGGATCAAAAACGTTTGCTGCAAAAGGGCAGCACGTTTGCGTTCAGTTTTTCAGGATCACGGACCGCAGACTCCGTTCTGCAAATGGAACTAGTGTGGACCTAGCCTTAGTAAATCAAGTTGATTGGGTCCCCACATTCACAACAACCGACTCAACAGCATAAGTACCTTCAGTGAGCCATTTGGTAGACTGTGAAGCACCTTTAAATCACAGACCACTTTTTCATCACCGTGTGTCTTCTCATCTAAGCAAGATGTTTCAGTGCTGGAAAGATGTTCCTGCAAAGAGTCTGACTTCCTATTACATGTGGAGGGGCAAGAATGTCCAACACCTGTTTTAGAGCCCACCTCTGCTGTAAGAAAATGGATACATTAGGTTGTAACCGATCAGCAGTTCCTTTTTAGCACTGTGATGGCTATGTTAGGTCACCTACCTTTGAATTGAATATGTGGTGTCTGCAATATAAAAAAAAAAAAAAAAAATCAGATAAACTTAAAGCTGAATTATCGCAAATATCTTCTGTTATAAGAAGGCACAATTAAATTTAGCATTGTTTTTTTAATAGAGGATTTTTGGTGTTTTTTTTTTTAAACCCTTTATACTTTCCTAGTGGTTCTGGGTCACCATGCACTGTCTGTGTATTTCTTAGTACTGGTCAAAGCCCTTTCCCATAAACCTAAATCGATCCCTGCCAAAATGACCTATAGCATATCTTATATAGAGAGACAGAATGCTCCCTTAGGAGCCCTGAATATGAAGTTAGGGTTTTTCTTTAAAACAGTAAATATTATCACACCTCTATAAAAATGGTATAAAATTTGTGCAATAAAACTTTGGTTTTATTGCACAAATAAATAACAGTCCAGTATATCCAATGCTGGTTGTCTCAATAGACCAAATACCTCCCAACTTTTTGAGATGAGAAAAAGGGACACTTAAGCCATGCCCCTGCCACACCCCTGGTCACGCCCCCACCACATCCCTAGTCACACATACCATAAAGATTTCATAAGAAAAATATGTTGTTTTATCATTCAAACCACACTGGTCCTTTCTATCCTGGTTCATTTTCCATCATAGCAACATTTTAAAATTAGTAATATATCAATTTAAAGGATGTGAAGAAAGTTTAGAGTCACACACATTTTTAGTATAGAAATATATATATTTATATAGAAAGAGGGACAAAGTCCTGAAAGAGGGACAAATGAAAGGGAAAAAGGGACATAGGGACAGGGCTTCCAAAAATGGACTGTCCCTCCGAAAAAGGGACAGTTGGGAGCTATGAGACTATAGTGCATCGCTTTCTCCACCTGACGTAGTCACCACCTGGCTCACAAACTTAATCTAGCCAGGCTATGTAGTCAGCAACGTGTTTGGCTAACAAAGGAGATTCTCCTTACTGGAGGAGGTCTGGGCCTTGTTTGTTGTGTTGGACTGTTGCAAGGGTGGTGAATGCTTTTTTGACCTGGACCTCCCTACCATCTCTTATTTGTGAAGTAGCTTGTAGATTATCAGTTTATTTCCTAACATACTCGACTAGAAAACCAGAGAAAATTCTCTTTTTTGCATCTTCATTCTTCCATGCATAGGCTTACCCCAGGAAAGCAAACAAAATGTGTTTTTTTCATTGATTTGCATGTACTTCATTATGGATGTGAAAGTGCAAGTGTCAGGAACCTTACAATAGCATTAACAGGCCCCCTGCTGGTGGATGGTGGAGTGTCAGGACAATGCAAAGTCCTCAGAGACATCTGCTGGTGGAATAATAGAAGTCCATGACAGTCCTGCTCCATGTCGCCACCAGCAGGCAGAAAGCAGCAACACAAGGTTCCTGACAGCAAGTGCAACTTTATTTTTTTGTGCAAGTGTAACTTAAAATGACAGCAGTGCCTTTATGGTGCAGTAAGCAGACCACTTTTAGTGAATAAACATGAAGCCAACTGGAGCCAAAAGATTAGCAGGACAGCTAAGCAGCAAGGGCGAAACAATAGCCCTCTGACCCCTGCTATTGCAGGTGGAGGGGAGAGGGTGGTCACAAGCACTAAGGAGGTCTGCTTTTGCGGTGAGATGCAGATTGCATCAGCCTCATACATTACCTGTTCTCAGCGGAGCTACATGTCCTCCTCACACCTCTCTTCAGCCATATCGTACAGTCTACTTGCGGCTCCCGTGTCTGCATGTCATGTGACATGCATCAGACCGTATGGTGGGCTGAAGAGAGGCATGAGGAGGACGTGGAGCTCAGCAGAGAACAGGTAATTTTTGACTCCGTTGTGCTCTACTACTATATCAACGGATGTGGGGCTTACAAGATATTGCAGTTGGAGCCCAAGTTTTGATCTGGGTGAGGGCAGGGGTGGTGGCCAAATGATTTTCAGGGGGCTTGACCATCTCGATTTCGCTGGGCTCTAGGTATGCCCCTTCCAGGCAGCTAGCAATGTTTAAGGGAAATATAGCAGCCTCCATATCCCTCTCATGATAGGTCGCTTTAACAAATATTATGCAAGAAAAAAATGGGTGGCCAGATTTTCAGAAAAATAGGGAAATTGGAAAATAGTTTTACTTTACCATATATACTAGCATATAATGTACAGTGATATCTACATACAGATGCAACAATCAGATCTGCAGCTGAGGCAACAAGCCTTTTGAACTCTCCATGTGAAATCCCAGCTGGATTGCCATGACTCCGGTTTAATGAGAAGCCTTCATGATCACTGGGGAAAAACAGAAAGCAAACATTTTGTTCAGGCACGATTTCAAGTAACGCACTGCATAACAAATGCCTACCATTTATAGATTCTACAACAAAATCAAGATTGCCAGACCTGAAAGCCAATTTAAATGATGCAGCTAATTTAAGGATATAAAAATGAACATTTTGAAAATAATTATATATTAGTGACATTATTAACTTCTTTATTTATACCTATGTAGTTGTTTTCCATTCTTCACCTTTGCAAATATCCACATTTTGTAATAGCTATGGGGAACTCTAGACAAATGGAATAACTTTGTGAACATTCTGTTGTCCATTAAGCTGGCCATACACTAGGCCGATTACCCGCCGATTGACAGCAGATTCGATCACTGGGATCGAATCTGCTGTCAAATCGTTCACGCAACACGCTAATTTTCGATCTATTTCGGCCCGAAATAGATCAGTCCCGTCGATAGCGCCGTGCAGAAAATTACCGTCGATCGCCGCGGGTAAGGAGCGTATCGCTAGCGGCGTACGACCGACGCAGGTATACATTACCTGAAGCTGGCTCCCGGCATCTTCTCCGCATCACCTCCCGGCTCCCGGCTGGCATCTTCTCCGCATCAGCTTCCGGCTCCCGGGTGGCATCTTCTCCGCATCACCTCCCGGCTCCCGGCTGGCATCTTCTCCGCATCACCTCCCGGCTCCCGGCTGGCATCTTCTCCGCATCAGCTTCCGGCTCCCGGCTGGCATCTTCTCCGCATCACCTCCCGGCTCCCGGCTGGCATCTTCTCCGCATCACCTCCCGGCTCCCGGCTGGCATCTTCTCCGCATCACCTCCCGGCTCCCGGCTGGCATCTTCTCCGCATCACCTCCCGGCTCCCGGCTGGCATCTTCTCCGCATCAGCTTCCGGCTCCCGGCTGGCATCTTCTCCGCATCAGCTTCCGGCTCCCGGCTGGCATCTTCTCCGCATCACCTCCCGGCTCCCGGGTGGCATCTTCTCCGCATCACCTCCCGGCTCCCGGCTGGCATCTTCTCCGCATCACCTCCCGGCTCCCGGCTGGCATCTTCTCCGCATCACCTCCCGGCTCCCGGCTGGCATCTTCTCCGCATCAGCTTCCGGCTCCCGGCTGGCATCTTCTCCGCATCACCTCCCGGCTGGCATCTTCTGCGCATTAGCTTCCGCATCCCGGCATCCAGCATAACTTCCTGTGTCACTGCAGTGACTGTGGCTGTCAGACTCCCGCAATGCATTGTGGCAATGGTATAGGTAGGTACTTCTATGGCTAGAAGGAGCGAGCAGTGAGGCTTGTGTAATGGTGCTGCTCTTTAAGAGGCCACCTCAGTGACCATGAAATCCAGGATAAAGACAAGTAATAGCGCGCATTCAGAGAACCAGTGGTAGGAAAGGCAGGGATGCCTGGAGTAATCTTACCTTAGAAAGTTGCTGGCAAGCCGGTACAGGTTTGCCCAGCAGCTGCGCAGGTGTTCCTCTGGCCGGGGACCAGGCTTAGCAGTGTCCAGATTCTCCTCCGTAGGAAGGCAGAGCTGAAATCCGAGGTTGTATATTTGCAGGTCTCTGCCTGGACTGTGTGCAAGTTCCACACTATGCGGCCGCACCACAGGCTATGGCAGGTTGCACTAGTGCAAAGTGTTATTCAGTAATGAGGATGTCCAAAACTCCATATTGCTCTTTGTGACTGTAAACAGCTTGCAGGCAATTGGGAGTAGTGATTAACACTTGTCAATGGTAGCAGTGCATGTAAGAAAGGCTATGGCGGCTGCCGTGTGGTATAACAAGGTTTTCTTTTCTACGTGCGTTTCAGGAGGCAAGTCCTCCTTTCATCAGGCAAAAAGTCCTCTCTATTTCTTGTCTTTATCCTGGCAATGCATTTTGGGGCTTATAGTTCCTTAAAGGACTTCCGAGGCCAAAACTAAGAAAATTACACTGTACCTTTTTCCTAGCCGAATCCACGGAGGACGCCCTGCGCGTCCTCCGCTCCGTTCTGCCGTCAGTGTCTGCCTATTCGTTCCCCCAGGGCAAGCCCCGACCCCACCGAACGGGTCGCATCGATGCCACCCCTAAGATGGCCGCCGCCTTGATCCGCGGCTGCGCAGTACGCTTTGCCGCGATTGCGACTGCGCAGCCTTTAGCCCGCCTCCCGCCGCACGCTTCAGGAGGATGCCGGGACCCATACGCGGCGAGAGGCGGGCTAAAGGCTGCGCAGTCGCAATCGCGGCAAAGCGTACTGCGCAGCCGCGGATCAAGGCGGCGGCCATCTTAGGGGCGGCATCGATGCGACCCGTTCGGTGGGGTCGGGGCTTGCCCTGGGGGAACGAATAGGCAGACACTGACGGCAGAACGGAGCGGAGGACGCGCAGGGCGTCCTCCGTGGATTCGGCTAGAAAAAAGGTACAGTGTAATTTTCTCAGTTTTGGCCTCGGAAGTCCTTTAACAGCTGGAGAGCCAAGTTTGCAGATCACTTGTACATCCTATAACCACCAACATTCCACGATCCATCTCAATCTCTTGATAGAGATGACCCTGACTTTTCGCACTGGCAGAAAACACTTTGTGCCTATGTTTTGTACCATCTTAGCTCTATAAAGATCTATCTAAGACAAGACACAGAACATTTATATCATGCTTTTCTCAAAGTGCCAGAGCTGCAGCCACTAGGGCACACTCAGTAGCAGTGTTAGGGAGTCTTGACCAAGGACTCCATGCTGAATTGGTGCTGGCTTATTGAACATGCAGAGCCAAGACTCAAACTGAGGTTTCCTGTGTCAGAGGCAGCCCCCTTAACCAGTACACTATCCAGTTATGCTGAACACCAAAGACCTTTATTCAATTCACGTTTTTTCACCTTATCAATAAAATGCCTTCTAAGCCACCAGCAAGCAAGAAAATGCGCAGTAGTTTTTCTAATTGCAGAATGCCAAATAATGGACAAGAAAAGTCGCATCGCAAATTATGCTTGTGTTGCAATGCATACAGTGAAGCATACTAAGTATGCTGATTGCCACTGTGAACTGCCTTATGCGGTAACACACTGCTTGAAGCACTTATGCCCACTGTTGTGAATGTACCATTACACTATAATTGCATCATGTTGGCATACGATTATGTTGTCCGATGCAATGCACTGCGAGCAGTGTCATAGGCATTGATAGAGGGAGGGTTCAAGTGAGAATAGGGTTAAGTTTAGCAATTGTAAAATATTGGTAAAAATTACCAATATTCTACTATCTTATTACCCATTGTATTACCCATTTTAGTATATCAGTAATTTTAGCGATATTGTAGTACCGGCTTTCCCCGACTTTGCACTTTGGCTAGCCCTTGCATTTGAATCTGTTCCCAAATGAGATGTGATGGATTAGCGCAGTAAATAAGTGCAGGATTCTAGCTGTAGGGAGTGGAGATGGGGGACAGTAGGTGTCTTACTTAGGGCACTAGAATGCCCAACTATGGCCCCTATTTGCATGACTGAATGCGGTAAATTGTCATGGTTTACGACTGTAGGAGCTCCATACTGACATCTTGTCTATGTCCAACAAAGCTTAGCATTAAATGTTGAGATTTACAGAATCCTTACCTGCAAGGCTTTTCAACCTTTGGTACGTGTACCACCAGTGGTACTTTGCTGATGGCCAGGTGGTACACACCAGGTTTGCCTGCCACTTTATTGCCCACATGCCTCTTGTCCTGGTCCTGTCCTTCCTCCCCAAAGTTTGGCTCCCCCTCCCTCGCTCCTTGCTGTGCTTCTCTGCAGCATACTTCAGACCTCAGATCAGTGGTGAAGAGACAGCCAGGCAAACGGAGCACAGTGATGATACAGAAAGTGACATCACTGCTCACTTCCTGTATTTGAAGTATACACGCCGTCACCGTGCACCTAGTGGCGTAACAATAGGGGCTTCAGCCCCTGCACCCATAGGGCGGCTTGGGGCCCCCTTGGGGCCTGATCAGGGCCGTTTTGGGGGGCAGGAGGGGTTGGAGTATGAGGGGAGAGCATGGCCACACCTCGGCAGTCCCCCCCTCCCTCGCCTCAGGCTCTCCCCTCAGCGATCCCCTCCAGCATCAATCACTGGCAGCAGGCGGCGGGCAGGAACACATACCTTCATGCATTCCACACACCGGAGGTTCCGCTCTCTAAGTGTCTGACGCTACTTCTTGTTTAAACGGGAAGTAGTGTGAGGCACTTAGAGATCGGACCCCTCCACAGTGGAACACGGAGGTATGTGTTCCTGCCCGCCCGTCTGCTGCCAGTGATTGATGCTGGAGGGGAGCACTGAAGGGAGAGCCCGAGGTGAGGGAGTCCCCCCTCCCTGACGATGTGGGGGCTGCGCTCTCCCCTCTTGCTGTGACCCCTCCTGCCCCCCAAAACAGCCCTGACCGGGCCTGGGGGGCCCATCCAAATTTTTGAAGGGGAGCCCGGTGATTTCTAGTTTCACCCCTGCGTGCACCGTTTGCCTGGCTGTCTCTTCACTGCGGCTGGCTTACCGATGATGAGGTGTGAATCAGTGGCGGACATACGGCCGTGCAGGCCGTGCCGCCGCACGAGGGCCCCTGAAGTTCTGCTGCTTCAGGGGCCCATTAAGTATTGCAGGTTTTTTTTTTTATTTTTTTTATTTTTTTTATTTTTTTATTTATTTTTTTAACCTGGGGGGCCCAACTCCTGTCCTCCCCCCTCACCTCGCCCCCCCCCCCCCTCATGCGGCGGGAGAGCGGAAAATACAAGAAGTCTCCGGCCGGGGCGGCAGCTGCCGCTTGGTCTCCAGCTTTGGAGACATATCGGAAACTAAGCAGCAGCTGCCTCTAGCGTCTGCTGCAGCCCCGGCCGGAGACTTCCTGTATTTTCTGCTCTCCCGCCGGCTGCAGCGCATACCGGGAGGGGGGCCCCAAGGTGAGTGAGGGAGGATAGGAGTCGGGCCCCCCACCCGGATAGCTACCCACCCGGCTACCTTACCCACCCACCCGGCTACCTACCCCGCTACCTAACCATCCACCCGGCTACCTACCCGGCTACCTAACCAGGCTACCTACCCACCCACCCGGCTACCTAGCTACCCACCCGGCTACCTAACCACCCTGCCGGCTACCTACCTGGCTACCTACCCACCCGGCTACCTAGCTACCCACCCGGCTACCTGACCACCCTGCCGGCTATCTACCTGGCTACCTACCCACCCGGCTACCTAGCTACCCACCCGGCTACCTACCCACCCGGCTACCTAGCTACCCACCCGGCTACCTAACCACCCTGCCGGCTATCTACCCACCCGGCTACCTAGCTACCCACCCGGCTACCTAACCACCCTGCCGGCTATCTACCTGGCTACCTACCCACCCGGCTACCTAGCTACCCACCCGGCTACCTAACCACCCTGCCGGCTATCTACCTGGCTACCTACCCACCCGGCTACCTACCCACCCTGCTGGCTACCTACCCACCCGGCTACCTACCCACCCACCCGGCTACCTACCCACCCACCCGGCTACCTACCCACCCGGATACCTACCTACCCACCCGGCTACCTACCCACCCACCCGGCTACCTACCCACCCGGCTACCTAACCACCCACCCGGCTACCTACACACCCACCCGGCTACCTACCTACCCACCAGGCTACCTACCTACCTACCCACCCGGCTACCTACCAACCCACCAGGCTACCTACCCACCCACCCAGCTACCTAACCACCCACCTACCCACCCACCAGGCTACCTACCCACCCGCCTACCCAGCCACCCACCAGGCTACCCACCCGGCTACCCAGCCACCCACCAGGCTACTTACCCACCCGGCTAAGGGCTACCTACCTACCCACCCGGCTGCCTACCTACCCACCAGGCTACCTATCCACCCAACCACCCATGGGAGCTGCGCGCCGGATGGAGGCTGGGACAGGAGGTCTGCTGCTGCAGGTGAGTAAATGTTTTTTTTTTATTATTTATTTTAGCAGGTGTATGTTCTGGGCAGGTCTGCCACATGATTGCGTGTATGTTCTGGGCAGGTCTGCCACATGATTGCGTGTATGTTCTGGGCAGGTCTGCCACATGATTGCATGTATGTTCTGGGCAAATTTGCTACATGATTGCATGTGTTTTCTGGGCAAATCTGCCGACATGATTGCAGGTATTTTCTGGGCATATCTGCCGACATGATTGCAGGTATTTTCTGGGCATATCTGCCGACATGATTGCAGGTATTTTCTGGGCATATCTGCCGACATGATTGCAGGTATTTTCTGGGCATATCTGCCGACATGATTGCACGTATTTTCTGGGCATATCTGCTGACATGATTGCACGTATTTTCTGGGCATATCTGCCGACATGATTGCACGTATTTTCTGGGCATATCTGCCGACATGATTGCACGTATTTTCTGGGCATATCTGCCGACATGATTGCACGTATTTTCTGGGCATATCTGCCGACATGATTGCACGTATTTTCTGGGCATATCTGCCGACATGATTGCACGTATTTTCTGGGCATATCTGCCGACATGATTGCACGTATTTTCTGGGCATATCTGCCGACATGATTGCACGTATTTTCTGGGCATATCTGCCGACATCATTGCACGTATTTTCTGGGCATATCTGCCGACATCATTGCACGTATTTTCTGGGCATATCTGCCGACATCATTGCACGTATTTTCTGGGCATATCTGCCGACATCATTGCACGTATTTTCTGGGCAAATCTGCCGACATGATTGAATGTATTTTCTGGGCAAATCTGCTCACATTATGTGTATTTTCTTGAGAAAACCTGCACAATTATGTGAATTTTCTGGGGAAAGGGTCACCAAAACTTGGGCCCACTGTCTTTGCGTTGCACTTTTCATGGGAACCTGAGGTGAGAATAATATTGAGGCTGCCATATTTCTCTCCTTTTAAGCAATACCAGTTGCCTGGTTGCCGTTCTGGTCCTCTGCCTCTTATTCTTTCAACCATAGACCCTGAACAAGCATGCAGCAGGTCAGGGGTTTCTGACAATATTGTCAGAACTGAGAAGATTAAGCTGCATGCTTGTTGCTGGTGTAATTCAGTTTATTACTGCAGCCAAATAGATCAGCAGGGCCGCCAGGCAACTAGTATTGTTTAAAAGGAAATAAATATGGCAGCCTCCATATCACTCTCACCCCGGGATCACTTTAAATTACAGTTAGCTCCGCCCTTATCCGGTCTTGCCACGCCCATTTTTTGACGCGGCGCTACGCGCCGCAGGTTCTATCCACGCCCGTTTTTTTGCCGCGGCGCGCTTCGCGCGACGCAGGTTATAGCTGCACCCATTTTTGGGGGTCAGGGGGGCCCACAATTGATATTTTGCACAGGGGCCCACTGCTGCCTGTGTCCGCCACTGGTGTGAATTATATCGCAGGGCAGCACAGCAAGGAGTGAGCAAGGGTAAGCCGAACTTTGTGGTGAGTCACTGCCTAGCTCACAGCTCTCTGGTGGTGGGACCAGGCTACCTATAATTATGCAGGAAGGGGGGGGGGGGGGGGGCGAGAGGAACTTGCAAGGCTACCTATATTGGCAATATACCTCCAGATTGCCAATACTGACTGCCCTTTTTTGTGTGTACCTGTAAGAAAAAAGTGGCCCTGGAGGGTACTTACCTCAGGGAGGGGAGGCCTTTGTATCCTAAACAGATTTCCCCCCTCCTCCTCAGTAGATGGGATCCAGTGCTGGGAGCCCCAAAGTTCTCCTCATCGGTGTGTGCGCATGCGCAGTAGCTGCTCTCCGTTCAGGCTCCAGCAGAAACAGCCAAGCCCGATCACGTCCAATCTACTGCGCAGGCACACTGGTGGTACTTTTTAGGTGATAAAAGTGGTAGAATTAGTGAAGAGGTTGAAAAGTCTTGCTCTAGAAACACACACAAACACCACACCACACACACACACACACACACCACACAAAACACCACCACACACCACACACGTTCTCAGCAACTATATTTGTTTTCCTTGCCTGCAGTGCTTGATATTAGGTCTTCTTTAAAGGGGAAATGAATACGGTGACTGCCATATTTATTTCCTTTTAACCTCCTTAGCGGTATGCCCGACACTGTGTCGGGCATACCGCCGGCTGTTTCCCAGGAGTCCCCCAGTATAATTTTTTGAGATCGCATAGTTGTAATAGCTTCAGCTTAGCTAGCACTAGGCTAGCTAGCAGTGGTGGCATCCCCTGATTACTTTTGATACCCCCCGATCGCCGCTAAATACATTACCCCACCCCCCGCCTGGATCTAGCGATCGCGCAGCCTCCCTGTACATCTCCGGTCCTCTCTATGTGGAGGATCGGGTCTGCGAATGACGTCATGCGGAGCTGTCCGGGGAGGCTGCGCCGATTGCTGGATCCAGGCTGGGTAATGTATTTAGCGGTGATCGGGGGGAATCAAAAGTAATCGGGGTTTGCCAGCCACCACTGCTAGCTAGCCTAGTGCTAGCTGAAGCTATTAGAACTATGCGATCTCAAAAGTTATACTGGGGGACTCTCGGCTGCAAACCCTCCTGAGCAGCGTAACACTCAGGGGGTTAAACTATACGAGTCAGCCCTGCTGATCTATGTCTCTGCAGAAGTGTCTGAATCACACCAGAAACAAGCATGCAGCTAATCTTGTCAGATCTGACAATAATTTCAGAAACACATGATCTTCATGTGCTTGTTCAGGCGCTATGGCTAAAAGTATTAGAGGCAGAGGATTAGCATAATAGCCAGGTAACTGACATTGCTTAAAAGCAAATAAATATGGCAGCCTCAATATCACTCTCACTTCAATTCTCCTTTAACTGCTCACTTTTTTCACTGTATTGGTCCTTAAACAGTTGAAATTTGACACTTTGAAAATTACAGTTTAAAAAAGACAGTTAGAAATTGGCAGTTGAAAAACAGTTTACATTTGGCAGTTGAAAAATGACAGTTGAAATTTGGCAGTTGAAAAATTACAGCTGAAAAACAACAGTTTAAATTTGGCAGTTGAAAAACAACAGTTGAACTGTCATTTTTCAACTGTCATTTTCCAGCTGCCATTCTCCAACTGTCGTTTTTCAACTGCTGTTTTCCAACTGTCAAATGTCAACTGCTATTTTCCAACTGCCATTTTCCAACTGTCACTTTCCAACTGCCATTTTCCAACTGTCATTTCCCAACTGTCATTTTCTAACTGCCATTTTTCAACTGTCATTTTCCAACTGCCATTTTTCAACTGTCATTTTCCAACTGTCATTTTTTAATTGCCATTTTTCCACTGTCATTTTCAAACTTACTGTTTTTTTAACTGCCATTTTCTAACTGTCATTTTCCAACTGACATTTTCCAACTGACATTTGTCAGCTGTCATTATTTAACTGCCATCTGTCAATGTTGTTTTTTAACTGCCATTTTTTAAACTGCCATTTTCCAACGGCCATTTTCAAACTGCCATTTTCCAACTGCCTTTTTCAACTGTCATTTTCCAACTGACATTTTCCTACTGCCAATTTCCAATTGCCATTTTCAACTGCCAAATTTCAACTGTCATTTTCCAACTGTCAAATTTCAACTGTTGTTTTTGAACTGTCATTTTCCAACTGCCATTTTCAACTGTCCATTTTCAACTGTCATTTTCCAACTGCCATTTCTCAACTGTCATTTTTTAACTACCAAATTTCAACTGCTGTTTTTAACTGTCATTCTCCAACTGTCATTTTCCAACTGCCAAATTTCAACTGTTACTTTTCAATTGTCATTTTTAAACTGCCATTTCTCAACTGGCATTTTCCTACAGCCAAATTTCAACTGTTGTTTTTCAACTTTCATTTTTCAACTTCTATTTTTAAACTATCCTTTTCAAATGGTTTCCTTCTTGCTTTCCAATTTTATTGATTTTGCAAACACATGCCTTGAGCTCCCAGTCTAATCACCCATTTATTGGCTTCAACTTTCATAGTGGTTCTCTTTCAAGGCTAGCAGTTTTAGCCACCTTTGAAACTTGTCCACACATTCTCTACCTTAGTGTTTGGTACTTGTGTTCCTCCACGATGGTGACCCTCTGTTTCTTGGGTTACTTCAAATGTATTTCTTTATTGTGCATTACGGTGATTTATTGTTGGCGAGTTGTTTTTCAGAGGAACTTGCACTGTTTTTTTCTTGATAAAGAGGTACTTTGTTGCTTTCAAGCGTTGGATTGTATTAATTGCAGCATGAATTACAGATCCTTTTGTACCAATTTTTTTTGTAGTGCCAATCATTTACTTCTCTTTACAAAATTGTATGGCACATGTGTTGCTCTGCGTTGCAGTATTAAAGGAATACTGTAGGGGGTGTCGGGGGAAAATGAGTTGAACTTACATGGGGCTTCTAACGGTCCCCCACAGACATCCTGTGCCCACGCAGCCACTCACCGATGCTCCGGCCCCGCCTCCAGTTCGCTTCTGGAATTTCACACTTTAAAGACTGAAAACCACTGCGTCTGTATTGCCGTGTCCTCGCACCCGCTGATGTCACCAGGAGTGTACTGCGCAGGCCTAGTATGGTCTGTGCCTGCGCAGTACGCTCCTGGTGATGTCAGCGGGTGCGAGGACACGGCAATGCAGGCGCAGTGGTTTTCAGACTTTAAAGTCTGCAATTCCAGAAGTGAACCGGAGGCGGGGCCGGAGCATCGGTGAGTGGCTGCGCGGGCACAGGATGTCTGCGTGGGCACAGGATGTCTGCAGGTGACCATTAGAAGCCCCGGGTAAGTTCAACTCATTTTCCGCGACCCCCCTACAGTATTCCTTTAATTGAAATGAGACAGCAGTGTGTTGGCACAGAAATGCATGCAGCAGTTCATTGTCAGAACACACTGCTGCACAGCACATGAGAGTCTGAGATATTACTGAAATAAGCTCAGCAATGCAGCAGTGCATCCTGACCTTCACGGTTGTTATCAAACTACCATTTTTAAAGGACCACTATAGTGAAAAAGTAAGCAGTTAAAATCTTTCATAACCTCCTCATTGGGGATTTTAAGGGTTTTCTTTGTTTTTAAAAGAATTTCCTAAATGTCAGTTGCTAAGTCTAACTGCCAAAATAGTAAGATACCAGCCAGCCGTTTAGCAAATGCTTTTGAAAACAAAGGAAACCTGCATTTCCACTTGTGCGGTGCGAATCGCCGCGGTAAAAATTCGTATGCGGATGCGAAATTTGCATGCGGGTCCACACGAATTCGGATGGATGACTATGTATGCAAATTTAACCATGGCAGTGCTGGTGTGCTTTTCCCTTGTTTCTATGCGAATTTCGCATGAAAATTCGCCTACCCAAACCTCATGCGAATTTCCTATTAAATACATTGTATGCGATTCGCATAGCGGTATGCGGTATACGAATTCTGATGGCTCTGCCATGCAAATTTTTTCTGCACGGAAAAACGCAAAGGAATCCTGACAAGTGGAAACAGTCCCATTCACTTGTATTGCTATGCGAATTTGCATGCGAAAAATGCATGCAAATTCGCGATAGTGGAAATGAGCCCTGAGACTCCATCGTGAGGAGATGGACAAGTCCAAAACCTGTTGGTCCTGTCAGATTTTAAAGTGGACCTAAACTCAGAGCTTCTTCTCAGCTCTAAGGAGATAAGCAACAGCATATCAAAAACATTTCTTTGTTACAACTTACAGAAATCTTACAAGAACCCTGTAGTGTTTACTTTCTGGTGTACTAGGAGCACAAAGGGGTTAACATCTTGTGTTTATATATTAGTCAAAACTATGGCATAGAGTGGCACACCTGACAGCCCTAATTTACACTTGCTGTTTACTTGTTGATAAGGCTTAATTAGACAGGCTAATCTCTCTAGATCTGGGCTTTGCACCTGTGGTACGGTTGCCACCGGTGGTACTTTGCTGTTGGCCAGGTGGTACACACCAGATTTGCCTGCCACTTTTTTGTCCACCTGCCACTTGTCCTGGTCCTGGTCTGCCTCTATAAAGTTTGGCTCCCCCTCTCTCACTCCTTACTGTGCTTCTCTGCGGCATACTTCAGACCTCAGATTAGTGTGGAGAAGACAGCCAGGCCAACGGTGCACAGTGATGGCACAGATACAGAAAGTGACATCACTGCTCACGTCCTGTATTTGATGTATACATGCTGTCACCGTGCACCGTTTCCCTGGCTGTCTCTTCACTGTAGCTGGCTTACCAAGGATGAGGTGTGAACTATAGTATATCGCAGGGCAGCACAGCAAGGAGTGAGCAAGGGGAAGCCGAACTTTGTGGTGAGTCACTGCCCAGCTCTCAGCTCTCTGGTGGTGGGACCAGGCTACCTATAATTAAGCAGGGCTGTGTGGAGGGGGTGGGGGGGAGAAGAACTTGCATAGCTACTTATATTGGCAATCTACCTCCAGATTGCCAATACTGACAATCTGTAGGCTAGCAATTTAATTGTAATCTTTTCCCCACCAATATCTCCTACTTTTCCCCTCCCATATGCCCTTTTTTCTTAAAGTGTACCTGTAAGAAAAAAGTGCCCCCGGGAGGTACTTACATCAGGGAGGGGGAGACCTTTGTATCCTAAAGAGGCTTTCCCCTTCCTTCTCAGTAGAGGGGATCCAGCGCTGGGAGCCCCAAAGTTCTCCTCGTCGGTGTGCGCATGCGCAGTAGCTGCTCTCCGTTCAGGCTCCAGCAGAAACAGCCAAGCCCGATGACGTCCAATCTACTGCGCAGGCACACTGGTGGTACTTGAAAATTTTCAGGCGATAAAAGTGGTACAGTTAGTGAAAAGGTTGAAAAGCCCTGCTTACCTGGATTTTAGGTTTATACTGTCCAGACAGACACGATTGTTTAACAGAAAGTCCTGCAATTATAAAACATGATTTACAGTCAATACATTTACAAAATAAGTTATTGTACAGCAGATTATTTAATAATATATTGCGGTAGAGCAATTGTAGGTACTAATTCACTAATTTATCATCTGTTAATTAAACTGGATAGCCGTCTGTTACATGTCCAAACTCCTCCCCCTAGCACATTATCACCCACATGAGGCACTCTCTGTTAGCTGCTGAGTGCGATTACTACAAAGCTACAGCTCTGCAGTTTCATCATCATCTCCAGTTCCTGCTCAATGGTTTGAATTCACTAAGCATTATGGCATTCAGTAAAGCAGAGAACAGCTTATTTTACTGAACTTTTTGAAATGTCAATTCACCAAGGCTGTTGCTGTATGGAAAACTGAAATTGCTGACTAGTGAGGTAAAGTACCAGGAGGACTTGGGAGGAAACAGAGCAGAGAAAAGGTTGGAAGGTTATAGGCGGGAGGAAGCAGAGCAGAGAAAGGGTCTGAAGGTCATAGAAGGTCATAGAAAGGAGGAAACAGAGCAGAGAAAGGGTCCGAAGGTCATAGAAAGGAGGAAACAGAGCAGAGAAAAGGTTGGAAGGTTATAGGAGGAAGGAAACAGAGCAGAGGAAAGGTCGGGGTGGTTTTAGGAGGGAGGAAGCAGATCAGAGAAAAGGTCGGGGTGGTTTTAGGAGGGAGGAAGCAGATCAGAGAAAGGGTCAGAAGGTTAAAGAAGGGAGGAAACAGAGCAGAGAAATGGTCGGGAGATGATATAGGAGGGAGGAAATAGAGCAGAGAAGGACAGAAGGCTATAGAAGGGAGGAAACAGAACAGGGAAAAGGTCTGGAAGTTTTAGGAGGGAGGGGACAGAGCAGAGGAAAGGTCGGAAGGTTTTAGGAGGAAGGAAACAGAGCAGAGAAAAGGTGAAAAAGAATTAAACACTTCCCTACCACAGGTTATTTCCCCTTAAAGAGACACTGAAGCGAAAAAAAAATTATGATATTATGATTTGTATGTGTAGTACAGCTAAGAAATAAAATATTAAGATCAGATACATCAGTCTAATTGTTTCCAGTACAGGAAGAATTGAGAAACTCCAGTTGTTATCTCTATGCAAACAGGCCATTAAGCTCTCCGACTAAGTTAGTCGTGGAGAGGGCTGTTATCTGACTTTTATTATCTCAACTGTTCCTGGACTATTTACTTTTCCTCTGCCAGAGGAGATGTCATTACTTCACAGACTGCTCTGAAATAATCATTTTGAATGCTGAGTGTTGTGTAATCTGCACATAATATAGAATAATGCAATGTTAGAAAAAACACTATATACCTGAAAATAAAAGTATGAGAATATTTTTTTTGCTGCTAATCTTCTAGTAATTATTCATAGTACACAACCAATTCATTATATCATATTTTTTTTTTCGCTTCAATGTCTCTTTAAAGAGAACCCGAGGTGTGTTTAAAGAATGTTATCTGCATACAGAGGCTGGATCTGCCTATACAGCCCAGCCTCTGTTGCTATCTCAAACCCCCCTAAGGTCCCCCTGCACTCTGCAATCCCCCATAAATCACAGCCGTGCTGTGAGGCTGTGTTTACATCTGTAGTGTCAGTCTCGGCTGCTCCCCTGCCTCCTGCATAGCTCCGGTCCCTAACCCCATCCCTTCCCTCCAATCAGCAGGAAGGGAAGGGATGCAGGCGGGGACCGGAGTTCTGCAGGAGGCGGGGAGAGCAGCAGACTGACACTATAGAGATAAACACAGCCAGCTCTGACAAGCTGTTTGTCAGCAGCGTGGCTGTGATTTATGAGGGATTGCAGAGTGCAGGGGGACCTTAGGGGGGTTTGGGATAGCAACAGAGGCTGGGCTGTATAGGCAGATCCAGCCTCTGTATGCAGATAACATACTTCAAACCCACCTCGGGTTCTCTTTAAAAAACAAAGCAGTTTTTACATTTCACGCTTCTCCTATTAATTCGCCATAACTTTATCACTACTTATCACATCTAAATGACCTATATATTGTTTTTGCAAGACAAATTAGGCTTTCTTTGGGTGGTACTTTTTGCTAAAAATTATTTTATTTCCGATGCATTTTAAAGGGAATAAGAAAAAAAATGAAAGTCTTTAGCCATTATAGTTTAAAAATAAAAAGTGCTAATGTAGATAAAACACACACATTTTATTTGCCCATTTATCCTGGTTATTACAACATTTAAATGATATACCTAGTACAATGTATGGTGATTTTATTTTTAAGTGTTTTATTTTGGAGGAACTATGGAGGAGGGGTAGGGTGTAGAGAGTAATAATTATAGATTTATTTTTTTATGTAATTCTTTTTGTCTACTAGATATCCTCACACTTTATCCTGTTTACTGGGAACAGTGCACAGGAAGTGAGTGTGTGTGTTTACTTTCATTTTATGGATGGTCACTGGCATCTCACTGATGCTTGGTGATCATTCATTCACAGTCTGATTGTCTTTGGGAACCCATGCTCCCATTCACCGATCAGTGCGGATGGACCCCTGCAGCTGGAAAAAATCCTACCCTGGACAAATACATCAACAAATTTAGATGCCAAATCTCTGACAGGGTTCTGAATAAAAGAAAAACACTGGCTCATAACATAACATTGCAAGAGCAACAAGCTATCACATCCCTTAAGGAGAATAAGGACATTATTATTAAGCCAGCGGATAAAGGGGGTGCCATAGTCATCATGAACACCGGTGACTATATCCAGGAGGCACAAAGACAGTTGTCTAACACCATGCACTATGCCAAATTACAGGAGGACCCAACAAAAAGGTACAGGATGGCACTCAATAGGATGGTAAAGAAATTGCCCGTAAACACCAGGCTTCATGTACAGACTCTTATCCCGGAAAAGCCGAGAACCGCCTGCTTTTACATGCTTCCCAAAGTCCACAAAGAGGGAAACCCAGGCAGGCCCATAATCTCAGGGAATGGAACTCTCACAGAGAATATCTCAGGGTGGTTGGAAAACATTTTGAAGCCTCTAGTCTGTAAAAGACCCAGCTACATACAGGATACTACACACCTCCTGAACCAACTGGCAGCCATTGGCCCAGTGCCTGAAGGCACCATTCTTGCCACTATGGATGTAGAGTCTCTGTACAACAACATTTCCCACAACGATGGAATTGCGGCCTGTCGCAAATATCTTCAAGGTTTGGGCACACCTATAAACTCAATTGCTGGACTAATGAGATTCGTTCTCACACACAATTATTTTACTTTTGGGGAGGACCTCTATTTACAGCAAATGGGAGTGGCAATGGGCTCACGGTTTGCACCGCAGTACGCAAATCTCTTCATGGCAAAGAATGAAGAAGAATACCTGAATACTTGTCATATAAAACCCATGGCCTACTTCCGTTTTATCGACGACATCTTGATCATCTGGTCTGCAAGTGAGGAGGATCTTGTCCAATTTCACAGGAACTTCAATGCTTTCCATCCCACAATCAAACTGAAATTGAGCTACTCTCACAAGGAGATTAACTTTCTTGACACCACCATATACATCAGAGAGAACAGCTTACAAACGTCCATGTACCGCAAACCGACGGATCGTCCCACATACCTCAGGTATGACAGTTTCCACCCTAAACATATAAAGAATTCCATAATTTACAGCCAGGCAATAGGATGCAATCGGATCTGTTCTGACAAGGATGACAAAGACAAACACCTGGGTTACCTGAAGAAGAATTTCATAAAACAGGGATACAATCCTCTAATGGCTGAGACCCAAATCAGGAAAGCTAACAACATCCCTAGGACTCAGCTCCTGGAGTACAAGCAGAGCCAGGAAGAGAGCCGTGTCCCACTGGTAGTATCCTACAACCCACGCTTGGAAATCTTAAGAAAGATTGCAAAAGAACTTCATCCTGTTCTACACAAGGATCAGAGACTGAAAAAGATATTCCCTGAACCTCCCCTCCTTGCGTTCCGACAGCCACCCAATCTTAAGCAGATGATAGTGAGGAGTGCCTTAAATAGGCAAGAACAGAATGGAACATTCCCCTGCCGAGGAAAAACATGTGGGACCTGTGAATACATCCATTCCACTGACAGGATACTAATACCGGGTACACAACAGGAATACAAAGTACAAGGCACCTTTTCCTGCGACTCATCTAATGTGGTATACCTGATCATGTGTGCAAAATGCCCCAAAGGAATTTATGTGGGAGAAACAAGTCAACCACTGCGGGATCGCATGACACACCACAGATCCACTATTAACAGCAGAAAAAAGGATATTACAAATTATACTGATCTCCCAATACCAACACACTTTTGTTTACCTGGACACAGTTTAAAGGGAAGGTCCAAGCAAAATAAAAAAAATGAGTTTCACTTACCTGGGGCTTCTACCAGCCCCATGCAGCCATCCTGTGCCCTCGTAGTCACTCACTGCTGCTCCAGTCCCCCGCTGGCAGCTTGCCGACCTCAGAGGTCGGCGATCCGCATTGCGTACATTTTTACGCATTCCTGCTAGTGCAGGAACATTAACACATACATTTTTACACATTACTGGTTCAATGCGTACATTTTTACGCATTGAACCAGTAATGCGTAAAAATGTATGTGTTAATGTTCCTGCACTAGCGGGAATGTGTAAAAATGTACGCAATGCGGCCAGCCGACCTCCGAGGTCGGCAAGCTGCCAGCAGGGGACTGGAGCAGCAGTGAGTGACTTCGAGGGCACAGGATGGCTGCATGGGGCTGGTAGAAGCCCCAGGTAAGTGAAACTCATTTTTTTATTTTGCTTGAACCTTCCCTTTAAGCGATTTTCGCGTCACTGTATTAATGGGTGGCTTCAAATCGGGAAACATGAGACTAACACAAGAAACTAAGTTTATACATTGGTTCAAAACTGTACAAGATGGTTTAAACAAGGACTCCAACTTCTTGTGCTGGTACGATGGGTTTTAAATGCCACAGTTCTTTTAATTTTTCTATCTTTTCATTCATTGTTGTGCCATATGCTGTGTAAGATGGAATTCACTGTCACTATTCATTTTATTTGCTTTCAGGTGCTGGCTTTAAATGCCACAATTCTCTAAAGGCCCGTACTCACGGGCTGCAAATGTTGCCTGTCGCCAGCACACGTGAGCGTGTGGGCGACAGGCCGGCGACAGCTTCTCGCCAGGTCCCTCCGCGTACACACGCGGAAGAGGGACCAGCGGCGAGGCGGAAGCTGTCGCCGACGTTCCTCCTCCCCCCGCCGGAAGCTCCATTTGATACAATGGAGGTTGCTGTCGCTAGTCCGCGTACTCACGCGGACTAGCGACAGTTGCGGGGGAGGTGCGGCGGCGACTGTCGCCATGCGATTGAAACTTTCAATCGCATGGCGACATGAGCGGCGGGCGACAGTTCGGGGTGCGCGCGCGTGCGACGGCCCATACTCACGGGCGACCTGTCGCCGCAACACGCGCGCGCCGCGTGTTGAGGCGACAAAAGTCCCTCGTGAGTATGGGCCATCAAGCTTAGAATTAATGGTGCATGTAACCAGGCCAGTAACCATTTGAATTCGGAATTTACGATGTCTCTTCATCACCAGAGTCTGCTTTATGTCATGTTGAGGATTCTATTGATCTTATCAATTTAGATAGGATGCCTGGGAAAGCCTCCTCAGTAACAGTTAAGGCATCTAATTACATTTATGTTTGCTAAAGAATGTTTCTCCTCTGTATGTCAGTGTATATAAGCTGTGTTTTTCAGTTCTGGTCAGGAACCAGTCCGACGAAGGCTTTTTATAAGTCGAAAGCTCACTGTTTATCCATCTCTAAGTTAGCCAATAAATGGTATCATCCTGATTCAAAACTTCTTGTATATATGACCCTGAAGTGAAGTTCTTAGGGTTATATATACGATGCAAGGATCCAGAGCAGGTTATTAAACTATTCAGGAAAATAACGTTAATAACAAAAACATTTATCTAATTTCACAATATTATTAGGAAGCAATTAAAAAATGGTTAACAAGATACTAATGGTTTTGAACTGATACAAATTGTATGTTAGTTGTATGTACTCAGTATAATAAAAATAAAATACTGTCTGTATCACATCTTTCATTTATTCTCCATGCACTGCAATACTCATCGAATACCAAATGAAATACTGCATGATTTCATGAAATACCAAATGAAATACAGCATGAGGCAAAAATCTTATGCTAGGTACACACAATACAATTTTCTCACCGATTTACTGTCAGATCGACTATTTGCAACAGGTCCGATCTGATTTCCAATCGGTTTTCCAATCAATTTTTCCATAGAAGTGAACAGAAAATCGATCAGAAATCAGATTGGACCTTGTTAGAAAAAGTCGATATGACAGATTTACTGTCAGAAAATTGTACCGTGTGTACCCAGCATTAGTGAATTGTCATGCAATTTTTCAGTAAATTATGAAACTATTAACAAATGTGTGAAGATCTTAACCACTCTGCGACCGCCTAACGCAGGATGGCAGCCGCAGAGTGGCTTCCTCAGGCCCGGATTTACATTACAGGAGCCTATAGGCACAGATGTCATGGTACCCTAGACTTCGCTCTCCTTGAACCTACAAACACCCACCGAATTGCACCGCAAGTGTGTTGGCTGGCCCAGCTGTCACGTCTTCCTTACTTCCCTTGCCTGTCATAGGTAGCCACACGTGTCCCTTAGCATTAGGTAGCCAGAGCTATTCTCGGTATTAGATAACTAGAGGTGCCGCCCCTCCCCCATTATTAGGTAGCTTGAGGTGCCCCCGAATGAAAGGAGATCTGGTTAGTGGAATGCCGAGAGCTGGATGGGTAACCTCCAATTTACACTACACTCAGGACTCTTCATAGAAAAGACAGGAGGGAGGCACTGGGGGAGGGGAATGAGCCGCCTTTTCATCATCAGGCGCCTGTAATAGGCACATGCCGACAGTGCCTTAGGGTAAATCCGGCCCTGGGCTTCCTCATTCTTTGATCACGCCATATGGGGTGATATCACGAGGAGCGAGATTTGCAGGGTACGAGCACTTGCTCGAGCACACGTTCCCTGCAGTAACCAGAGCAGGGCTGCCGCGATCAGCCTGCCAACCACGATCGGAGCTGGCAGGCTGCTATATACAAATAAAAACCTAATAAACGTGTACAGCACTGTGATCTAGCGCAGCGCTGTACAGATGACAGCCCTGCCACTTAACTGTCCCTCCAAATGGCTCATAATCTAATCCTTATCATAGGCTGATGCCTATATATGTGTAGTGTAGTGTATGTATCGCAGTCCTGGGCTAATTTAGGGAGGTGAGGGGGAATTAAAAAAAAAAGGCTTTTTATTAACCTCTTGACGACCAGCTAACGCCGATTGGCGTAAACTGGTCGTCTGCGGGTTACCATGGAAGCGGCCTTTTCATGTCAGTTCACGGAGGGTGTCTCCGTGAACAGCCGGAGTGCCGCCGATCGCGGCTCGCCGGCAAAATGTAAACAGGCGAGGAAGAAATCCCCGCTGTTCACATCATACGGTGCTGCTGCGCCGTAAGGCAGATCGTTGATCCCCGGCCTCTGATTGGCCGGGGATCGCCGGCATATGATAGGCTGAAGCCTATCCTTCAATGCGCAGGACGGAAATCCGTCCTGCGCAGCTCACAGGGGGAGGGAGAGGGAGGGAGCGGGAGAGACGGCGGAGAACGCTGCGGAGGGGGGCTTTGAAGAGCCCCCCCCCCCCCCCGCTAAGCAACTGCAGCCGGCGGCGATCAGACCCCCCCAGCAGGACATCCCCCTAGTGGGGAAAAAAGGGGGGTAGTCTGATCGCCCTGCTGCACTCCTGATCGGTGCTGCGGGCTGTAGAGCCCACGCAGCACCGATCAGTGAAAAATCCCCTGGTCGGCAAGTGGTTAAAGGAATACTGTAGGGGTCGGGGGAAAATGAGTTGAACTTACCTGGGGCTTCTAATGGTCCCCCGCAGACATTCTGTGCCCGAGCAGCCACTCACCGATGCTCCGGCCCCGACTCCGGTTCACTTCTGGAATTTCAGACTTTACAGTCAGAAAACCATTGTGCCTGCACGGCCGTGTCCTCGCTCCCGCTGGTGTCACCAGGAGCATACTGCGCAGGCCCTGTATGGTCTATGCCTGCGCAGTACACTCCTGGTGACATCAGGGGGAGCGAGGACACAGCAACGCAGGGCGCAGTGGTTTTCAGACTTTAAAGTCTGAAATTCCAGAAGTGAACCGGAGGCGGGCCGGAGCATCAGTGAGTGGCTGCGCGGGCACAGCATGTCTGCGGGGGACCATTAGAAGCCCCGGGTAAGTTCAACTCATTTTCCACCGACCCCCCTACAGTATTCCTTTAAGTATCTCCATTACTAGTGAGTCTGATAAATCTTAAGTGTTTGTTTACACAATTAACTTCTGATTAAGGTGCGTACACACGTCGGATTTGGCGGATCGCTCAAACCCGGTCTTATCAGCCGAACGACAGACTGTACACACGCCGGATTTGACGTCCAAACGACCAGTCGTTTGCGCAAATCCGACGTGTGTATGTACCTTTAGAGATTTGTAAACAAACAAAATATTGAGCAGTGAAGCCAGTTCCCACTTACAAAGGGCTGGTTGGGAGTGGAGCGGACAGCTCAGATACTGAACGGATACGTTTTCTGTACAAGCAGGAACCAAGCCTAAAGGATGAACCCAGACATAAGGACATCTGTTTGCAACATGCAACAGTAATGCAGAGCCACAGAAAACCGTAAAAAATAAGAAACTGACCATGCATTTTAATAAGCTCAGCAGTAATTCATTGTATATTATCTGAATTGTGTAATACACCTTGGGCCTGATGCACTAACCAGAGCTAATTTTACTGGAACTGCTTCCAACAGTGTACTGCGAGGTTACACTTTTAGTATGACCCGCGGTACTCGAGTACTGCTAGTGTTGCTACCGTGATACGCATTTCCACAGCAACTCTTGTGGTACTCAAGTACCATGGGTCGAGCTAATAGTGTAACTTGCAAAACACTACTGTTAATAGTAATGGTATATCCCCAGCAGTGGCAAAGCATTAGGGGGTGCAGTGGTAGTGACCACACTAGGGCCCCTGGACCATAGAAGCTAACCAGGGGCCCTCCTTCAGCTGCTTTATTTACTTGTTACTCGTGCTATGTTGGTAATGATCACTTCTGTCTGTGCTGAATACTGGTAATCATTAACAAACTGTTCCCTTTTCCTGATTACACAATGCTGACACTGCAGCTGTCCTTTACAAGTTTTGGTGTTCCATATCAATTGTTTATATATATATATATATATATATATATATATATATATATATATATATATATATATATATATATATATATATATAGTGCATGAAGGAGCCCATGTAAAACTTACAGGCATGGTTAAAACTGACATATTCTTTTTTATTTTCCTTTGCACTTGTTTCGTCTTCTCTTTTTCTGTCTGTTTTTTGTCTTGACCACTTTCACACTTTCCAGTGAAATTCCGAATAGCTGCCTCCATCTGATTCTCCAAACAGTGTATCTTGATTCTTTGAGTTTGAGGCAAGGCATGGTTACCTGCCAGCTACATTGAGCAAGAAAATACAGTAAGCTGACTAATACAAACACATAAATATAATCCTAAAACAACAACAACAACACAGAACATTTATATCGCGCTTTTCTCCTGGCGGACTCAAAGCGCCAGAGCTGCAGCCACTAGGACGCGCTCTATAGGCAGTAGCAGTGTTAGGGAGTCTTGCCCAAGGTCTCCTACTGAATAGGTGCTGGCTTACTGAACAGGCAGAGCCGAGATTCGAACCCAGGTCTCCTGTGTCAGAGGCAGAGCCCTTAACCATTACACAATCCAGCCACCTCAACTAAAACAAACTATGCATTTCAGAAAGACTGCATTGAACTTTGAAACACACAAGAGCTAATTTTCTTCCTTGTGCTACATTATAAGGAACACAAGATACAAGTCTTCTGCCATTGAATTTGCAGTCCTAGTTCATCCCAGTACACCAAAAGGGGGTTTGATTGATATAGGTGCCATAGTGTAAATGGTGCTGTGACATATGTCACACCATCCTTATCTCATTCAAGTGCCCCCAGGGGTCCCCATTCTAGTCAGCTGAAATCTTCGACTGACTAGAACAACAAATATGGGCAGGGAGGAAATGGCAGTTATTCTCCCTAGGAACGCCCCCTTGTAAGGCCATACTTTTAAGACTGGTAAAAAAAAGCACCACCCCATAACTCACTCTTGGATTCCTTCACTGTCTTTTTCGCCTTTAGCTCTCCGGTTCTGCCACCATGTCCTCTCATATCTGCCGGCATCTTCACCGCTATGGCGCTGACCCGGACATACTTTCAGGGACTTCCAGGTCAGCACCATAGCGGTGAAGAAGATGCCAGCAGATATGAGGATACGGCAGGAAAAGACAGCGAAGGGATCCAGGAGTAGGTAAGTTGTGCTATGGTGCTTTTTTTTTTTAACCATTTATGCCGCGTGGACGTGAGCTTCATATCCGCAGCGGCAGCTGCTAGAGCCGCAGGGAAGCGCTAGTCACGTCCCTGCAGCTTGGGGGGATGTGCGAGCGATCCTGCAGGAAAATGCCCACGTTGTTACCGGGAGCAAGGGGAGATTGGCTGCAGGGGACAAAAGTCCCCTGTACCAATCCGTATATTACCGCCGAGAATAAACACTGTGTTCAAAAACAGTGTTTATTCTTACATAGAGCCACCGCCGTGATTTCCGCCGGTTTCTGCCGCCCGATCGTTAAAATTATGGCTAATATAGGTCTTAAAAGGTTGGTACAAAAATACTTTAAAAGGAGGCTGCCCGTGCCTATAAGTTAAAGTGCGTTTGTCACTTCCAATATCACGGCTGAAGACTGGAAAACCTGCAGATCTTCCTGGAAAAGAAAAAACACAGGAGAAACCAGGATCCCCTGATAGTGTAGTAAGTCAACACAATCATGGAGAAGAAGGTAATAAAAAGATGGTGCTTACAAACCAGGGTTGTGGAACGGCAACCATGGTAAAAGGCTTGGGTGCGGTGGGTCCAACCATCCTGTATATCCTAGTAGATTTGGTCGAACTCCAGAAAAAAATGTAGTTGAGATGCAAAAAGGGGTTAAAAAAAATGCAACTGCCCTAACAAAAAGCAACCCCCATAAGGGTTAAAATGTAAAGTGGAAGAGCAGGAGGCAACCCCAAAAAAATATCTAAAAACAATTAAAAAGATCAGAAAAACGTACCTCAAGAATGAAGCATCATACACAAGATAGATCTGCACTCTGGACCATAGGTGTGCTAGGGCTTTAGACAATATGCAAAAGAAGAACACTAAATTAACAATATAAGCACCACACTATGTATAAAGTATAACAATATTTATCTGAACAATAAAGTAGTACAAACACAATTTAAAAAAAAAAAAAAAAAGAACAATTCACATCACCGGCAGTATGACCAATATAATATGCAATACATGATTTATAATGTAATAATGTTTAGCCCAGCAGCTGAGTGCACTGAGGTCAAAAAACCCGGGTTCAATATGTCTACTCAGTTAAGGTGTTACAATACCAAAGTGCATGTGCATATTACATAGTTTACGTTGAGGGAAAGTAAATTATTGATATATCTATGTACAAGTGATTTCAAATAGTATAAACTGCTGAAACAACAAAACAAATATGTTAAGTGCCAATCAAACCAGTGCTGGGTGTTCTATAATGCCAGGAGCATAACTGTGAGTGCCACCAGGAAGCAGAAACATACATTACCCGTTTGCTGTACTAGGGTAAGAGCAAGATAGGCGGTGCGAAAACGGGAGATCCCGGCAGACTGGTCCACCAGTATTGTGTCAGTCATGCTGTTTTGTCAAGAGGAGGATCTCCTGCATCACATGGTGGAAGACGCCAGTTAATATAGTACCACGGAGGAGTCACATGGATTACCGGAAGTGCGTAAAAGCTGGACATAACCACACTGGAGCGCAGCTCGGAAATCCGTATAGGAAATGCGGAAATAGGATGTGCACACCAGTGACACCACGTAAGAGTGCTGTTATCATGGACACAGCCATACAGTTTGATTGGCACTGCACAATCTATATAAGCAAGCCCTAAATATATCACCAATCATGTGCAAATAAGTAAATTACTGAGTACTCTGAATAAATGGTTTTATTGTGTTTTTACTACTTTATTGTTCAAATAAATATTCTTATACTTTTACATAGCATGGTGCATATATGGGCAATTTCATGTTCTTCTTTTTTCAAGATTGAAGCATAGTTGAAATAAAATTGTAGTCATTTTATTTAAAAACACACCAGTTGGAGGAGTCATTTCATTATTACGGGGGACAATCATGAGCAAAAGCTCTACTATAGCCATAGCAGACCATATGACTGTTTCCTGTGGGATGAAGTCCTTATACATACCTACCCAGGGAGTCTCCTTCAGGTTTCTGCTGCTCCCCCACTTCTCTGTTCAGGACCCCTTATGATTTCTGTGCAGCTTTTATCAGCACGTCAGCTCACACAGGTAGCCAATGCAGTTTTAACATTGTTTGCATGTGCCAGGAAAATACACACTACTGATTCTTTCAACTCACCTCATACAGTCTATATTTTTCATTTGGATCTCTTGGATTAGAAGACAAATCAAAGCCAGCTTCTTTTCTCTCTACATCAAAATAGTATTTTCTGAAATGTAAACAAAATAAGCATTTACTTACATTATGCTCCAGTGTCTTCTCTCCATGCTGTAGCAATTCTTCATGTCTTCTCTCCCAGGGAGCCCGTGTCATGTGACAAACGCTGGACATCTAGAGTTTGGCCTCTGGCGTTTATCACATGACACAGGCACCCCGAAAAAAAAAGACACTGTAAGTAGTGCCACAGCATGGAAAAAGAGACATAGCGAGAGTTAGTTCCGCTGCCAACCCTCTGCACAGTCCAGGGGGTTACACTTTACATACACTGGGGGCTCGGGCAGGTGGAAGCGGCTCAGCAGATTTTCAATGGATTTCATGCTGAAATCTATTGAAAATCTGTGTACAGTGTGTGGCAGGATTGTATCCCTCTCAGATCAAAACTGTCCTTTGCTAAATGTTTCTGTCTCATTAAATAATTTTCCCTTTTTTATTCATTATTAATAGGTATGTACAATAAACTTACGACTAAGAGGATCCAAATTTTAAAGCAATTGTGAAGTAACAATGGTATGTTTATTCGCCTGTTGAAATTAACAATAAGCTAATAGCCATATAATACAATAGTAGTAGTAATATAATAATAATAATAATAATAATAATAATAATAATAATATGCTATTATTATTAAGTTACACATTTCAGCACACAGAAATAAATCTACACTTCTATCGTTTCTCAAAAACATAAATTATTAAGAATGAAAAGCTACCATATATAAAACAGATCTATGAATAAGGCAATGACCCAACTCACAGCCTGGCAGCCACTGCTGGAATGATGTCACTGGAGGGGCTATCACTGTCCATGTCCGCTGACCGCCGTCCCCCTGCTGGTGAGTGTTGTAGGTGCTGTTATAGCAACCATGGGTGTGGAGCGCTGTGTGTTCTCCTGGCAAACACTGACTCGTAGCATAGAATTAAGCCATTCCTGTGGAGTGTGACACTCTATATCTACATCCATATGACCAGATTCTATAGTAATGAAGTATTTATAACGAGCTGTCTGAAATTTTTATTGTTAGTTTATCAACGGGCTACAACAAAATGGCCGCTATACTGCAGACATGGAGATTGGTCTCTGTATTATGGGAGGAAGCGTCTATGGTATCTTAGCAGCGGTCTCATGGAAGATGACGTCATGGGAGGGCGACTGTGACAGGTGTGTGTGTCAGTCTGAGGGAAGGTCGTGTTCGGGTATTGGTATGGAGAGAGCTGCAGGGTTGAGGATTCGGCAGCTGTGCCCCCCTCTCCTGCAGGGAGCAGGTACATGGGAAGCGCTCTTTGGGCAATGTCTGCGCCTCACTGCATCACGTGACCAACACATACTGTCTGGCTGCACATACTCGCACGCAGGCATTGCTTGCTGGGTTATGTAAGCTTGAAATGAAGTTTTGAAGTTTGGGAGAAAAGTTAGCTGAGGGGACCCACCCTACTCACAGCAACTTGATTGCGTTCACTAATTTGTAAGCAATAGGATCCAGCAGAAGGCACTATTTATGCCATCAAACAAATTGATTTAGTAAAGGTGCATAAGCGGAGGTGGTGGCTGTTGTGAGCACAAGTGTCCAAAGACAAAAGTCTTGTGACATGCTCATATACAGTATGTTTACACAATATTAAAGTGACACTGAAGCTAAATAAAAACCTCATGATATAATGAATTGGTTGTGCAGTACAGATAATTAATAGAACATCATTTGCAAAGAAAACAGTGTCCTATTTTTATTTTCAGGTATATAGCTTTTTTTTTAAATAACATTTTATCATTCTCTATAATTGCTTTTTTCTGCTGAAAATCCATAAACAAAGAAGAAACAATGAGAGACAGTTGAGATAAGAGCTTCAAAAGACAGTGCTGCCCACGACTTTAAAGTGGTAGAGCAAGAGAAGCACTATTGTATAGATAACTGAAGTTTCTTAACTCTTCCTGTACTTGGAAAACAATATGAGACTCATATCTGTACTAATAATGCTTTATTTCTTAGCAGTACTGCACATACAAATCATCACAAGTTTATTTTCACTTTAGATTATCTTTAAATGAAAGTGGATTTTCAATTGAAAGTGTGGCTAATGGCAACAAACTCTGCTCCGAGGAGAGTCATTTAATTATCTCAGCAGCCACTGAAAACATTTCAGCTGAAAGGTTACAGAATGTTCATCTCAGAAAGTGAAAGCTGATTGGTTACTCATTTTCATAAATAACATGATGGACTGATTACTATATTCCAAATATTAGTAGTACTGCACCAACTACACACAGCACAACTTCAATCGCTCGTCTGGATCATCTGGAAGTTCATTCTTCACTGTGTTTGCAAGGGTCTGCTCAGGACAATCCAGTTTCGTTCCACATCCCTATAACATACTGGCAACTAAGTTTGATCTCTTATAAAACTGGACTTAGACTACGGTAGGGACACTGGACTATGACAATGGTAGGTAGCTCCTCTTAGGGACAGTTAGTGACATGACTTGCTTGATGTACTCCATGAAGCGCTGCTGAAGATGTCAGCTCTATATTTGTACATAATAATAGTAACTGGCTTCTCCTGGCCCTAATTTGTGGTGGGGACATTATATTATTATTTCAGATGAGCACACACACATATACACAGACATAGCAGCAGTTTTCTGGTAATTTACAGTTGTTTCTTGGTAAAGAAATCGAGTTTAATTCAAGAGCTATGCTAAAATAACAAAACAGTTCTCATGTGTTGCATTGTACTTACCATACAGGCGTGAAGGGAAAATGCTGCTCACCAGGATCTGTGGCTCCAGCTAGACATTGCAGCTCAAGCAGCATCATAGATGGTGAAGAGAAAACATTGCTGGGTCAGATAATACGAGTAGATCATGCTGGGGAATATGGAGCAAATCGGATCTACGCCGGACAGATGGCTGTATTGGGCAGAACGTCTTCAGGACCCATCATTCAGGTTATTGTGTGATTTATTGGAGCCAAAAGAAGCAGTGTCCCAGAGTAAACAATCACTGTTTCATTTAATGACTGAAAATGAACTGGTTGCTCTGGGAAAATGCCTCATGTTTGCAGTAGTTTTCTTGGTACTTTCTCTCGCCCCATTCGAGAGAATGACAACACTCAAAGTGAACACATACGAATATTACCGTAATACTTTCCACTCAGAAATACATACACACAGTACCCTCCTTAGAATTGATTCTTACTCTCATGTATGCCAGTTAGTACACAGCCAGATACTAAAAGTTGAAGTGGGTATCATTTGGGGCCCTTTACCTTTAATTGAAGACATTTCTCAATACATGCATCAGTTAACCATGCCAGGAGCAAATAATTCTTACACCCACACCATCTATAAATAATGGGCTGGCATAGGGACACAAGAACGACAGCTTGCAGATAGGCTATAATGCTTTTATCCCTTTAGCAGCCAATTTATTTAGAGGTTTGCAAGTGCTCGAGGCCAATGTATTTTAGCACATTATTTATTTCTTATTTGGAACATTCTCTAGCTTCTAATTACCACTTCTGTAATGTGTATTTATGGCCTCTTGTCACTAGGGGTCAGTGTGAACAATAACAGCTCAGTGTGAACAATAACAGAGGACTTCTTCTTTCAGTTTTTATCTATTTTCTGCTAGGAGAGAGAGATCAAAGCATTCCAAGAATTTACAGCACAAGTGTTGCCAACTGAGGTCAAAAGCAGTGCACTTATCTCAAATGAGATAACTCTATTTAAGTTGCTAATGGGCTAAGACCCATACAAATTAATATCCTTAATATGTGGTTGTAATTTGAGTGCCAATGGTTAATATTGGTATTTTTTCTGGTCATATACCTTTAGCCGAGGCAGGTAATTTAGATGCTGTTATAGACCACAATGTTCAATGTGGCTATAGCAGTGCCCAGTATGTGAGCATGGGTGCCGGCTTATAGCAGGTAGGGGAATACATGCAAATAGAGACAGGTAGTGTTAGGCATAGGGTAACAGGAGGGTTCGTTTTAGGTGTTAAAGGGAAAAGAGGCGCCCAGGAGTAATAAAATAATTTAAAAACATAATAAAATGAAAAAAGGTGAGGTGGCTTACCTTATCTGCGGCTACTAGTACTGCTTGGCACTGCTGTTTGGCTTGAGGAAGTGGGCAAGTACCCTTGAAACGCGATGCCAGTGCAATAAAAACTCTTCTATTAAAGAGACGCTGAAGTCTCCTGAAAATCATCTTTTTATTTAAAAAATGTTTAACATGTTAGCTCTACCTACACCACCGCATCCCCGCTGCTGAAATCTAACTAAATACCCCCTAACTCCCTCCTCCCTCTCCCCCGCAAAATCCACGACTTTCTTGGTCGTGGATTTTGCTGCTGTTAGAGGCAAAGCTATGAGCCGCAGCTCTGCCTCCATTTCGCGTCTATCAACTCGGTGATCCTGGCTGACAGACGCGCTAAAAGGCAGAGCTGCGGCTCATAGCTCTGTCTCTCACGGAAGCGCTGCCCGATTGAGTTAGGGGAGATTTAGTTAGATTACAGCGGCGGGGATGCAGCAGTTTAGGTAGGGCTAACATGTTAAACACATTTTTTAAATAAAAATATGGTTTTCAGGAGACTTCAGAGTCTCTTTAAGTGAGTTTGTCTTCCTTGAGGTAAGCCACCTCACCTTTTTTCATTTTTTTTGTTTTTAAAGTATTTTATTACTCCTGGGCACCTCTTTTCCCTATATCTTGTGCCGTCACCCTCCTTTTGGAGGGAAAACGTCTCTCTTGGACCATTTTCAGGTCACTTGAGGTTGTTGTTGTTTTTTTATCAAGAGTGCGACCACCACCAGCTCTGCCTGCTTCCCGAGTGGAGTCAGGTTTGTACATCTCCACCTGCCGACAGTGGTTGGTTGCCCTTCTGCAACCCACCTTTGTGAGTATAAACTACCTTCACTCTTACAATATTCTCCCACTACTGTGACATACTGCACCATGTGGGCTCCTGTTGTATCTGTGTTTTTTCTTCCTGTAGGGTGCAATTTTTACCACCCCCAACTTTTATCCAGTTTTAGGAGTTGACTATGGGGGAAGGGTAGCATTAGGAGTAGGTAGGGTAAGTGTAAGAGGTAGGTCAGGTAAAGCATTCAGCATTGTCAATATTCTACTAGCATGTACACACCTTTAGCACCTGTCCTTGCCCAATTTGAGGTCTTTACAAGAGAAGCACTTTTTTTTTATTTTATTTTTTTTGTACTATACCAAGTGGCATTATAATGCCGTTACCATTTTTAAATGGTAGCTGTTTTTGCCCAATTAACCACTTTGGTACACTAAGACTATGCCCTCACTGTTGGATCTTTTAAACACTTATTAACCACTTAAGCCCTCAGTCGTTTTCACTTTATGCATCCGAGCAATGTTCACCTCCCATTCATTAGCCTATAACTTTATCACTACTTATCACAATGAACTGATCTACATCTTGTTTTTTCCGCCACCAATTAAGCTTTCTTTGGGTGGTACATTTTGCTAAGAGCTACCTTACTGTAACTGCATTTTAACAATAAGAATAAGAAAAAAAGGGAAAAAAATCATTATTTCTCAGTTTTCGGCCATTATAGTTTTAAAATAATACATGCCTCCATAATAAAAACTCATGTATTGTATTTCTTAATTTAAAATTGCTGCGCTGCCCTTGCTAATAATAACAATTCTCTTATAATTTGTCCTTGACACAACTTTATATAAAATCAACTCAGTTCCATCCAGTTCCTCTAAGTGCGCTGTGGTTTCTCCTATATAGAGTATACACAATCTTCTGGTGCTATGCACTCCACTGCGCGCTCAGTGATGACCAGATAGTTTCCACCGAATCACAGGTGGTAATCTCACATCAGCACATATGTATCACTCAGACCTTCAGTGACCATATCCAATTGATAAAAAGCAGCCTTTAATAAAACACATACAAATACATCATCGCGCAGTATGTCAGTTCCAATATAAAAAACACTGCGCCTCTCGCGCACTCAGAACACTTACAGGATCCCTCTGGGGGATAGAGTAGCTTGTCACAGCGGTAAGTCCCTCGGTTCCAGACGCTTGAGAACTTATTCCAGCCGTTCGCGGCGTCCCGCACTGCCGGTTCCCGCGCCTCCGGACTTCCGCAACTCCAACCACGTGACCTGCGTCAGGCGTACTGGCTCCGCCCTACGCGTTTCGTCACCAGGACTCATCAGGGGCTAGCGTTGCCAGTACGCCAGCCGCAGATATACCGCTCACCACCCGCCCCTCCCCTCCGCATTATCCAACGGTCTCACCGCCGTCACATGCCTTACAATGAGTGACATTAAACGCTCTCCCAATTCCCACCCCTTATGCTTAATCAACATTGCTCCTTACCAAAACTTAACATTACTATAATCCTAATGCTACAATTATTCAATGTTACAATGATATGCCACAACCTTCCTATTTATTATATCAGTGCACGCATCCCCCCTATTCGCGCCACCTATTGGATAAACAGCATATTATCTCACCCTAATCATTTGCTATATAGCAATTTAGATCAAACTCAATATTCAATCCAGTAGGTGCTAGAGCTTTCAAATCATGAATCCATCTACCCTCCGCCCTTGAAATATCCCTCTGTTTACTAGACCCCCTCCATTTTGGGACCCATTTCTCCACTCCCATAAATTTTAACAGAGAGTAATCACATCCATGACTTTCTTTGAAGTGTTTTGAAACACTATGTGATTCAAACCCCCTGCCTATATTATAGATGTGCTCCCCTATTCTTTTGTGCAAAACCCTCGTGGTGCGGCCTACATACTCCAGGCCACACGGGCACCAGAGTACATAGACCACTCCCATTGTGGTACAAGTAATGCATTGTTTCACCTTATATGTTCGCCCAGAATTCCTACCCACAAAGTGGTCTCCCCTTACTGCACTAGCTTCACGGCAGCCCCTGCATTTCCTGCAAGGAAAGAAACCCTTTTGGCCCAATAAGTCGGTTCCATCTGATCTTAGGGGTGGATCTATAAAACTAGTGACTAATTGAGATTTTAGATTTGGTGCCCTCCTGTAAACAAAGGAGGGCTTGGCTGGCAGATACTTACCCAATGTTCCATCCATCTTAATTATGTTCCAGTGCTTATTCACCACTTTTTCTACTTGCCTATGTTGCCGATTAAACCCCAACTGAATGGCATATTCATGTTGGTTAGTGGGAGGCCTTTGAGTTTCACTAGTTAGTGCCCCCCTGTCATACCCCCCCACTTCATTAGCTACCCTTTCTGTTTGTTCTCTATCATAGCCTTTTTCCACAAACCGCTCAATCAGCAGTCTACTCTGACTCTCATAATCCGACTGAAAAGTACAATTTCTCTTCAAACGGACAAACTGCCCCTTAGGGATATTTCTAAGCCATCTCTCATGGTGGCAACTGGACATAGGGATATACCCGTTTCTGTCCGTTGCTTTGAAATGGGTTTTGGTTACCAAACTCCCCTCCCACTTCCACATCTCCAGGTCCAGAAATTGCACCCTATCCATACTTACCGTGAACGTGAGTTTAATCTCTTCCCAAAAGTTATTCATCTCCCTACAGAATGCATCCAATTCCTCCTTGGGCCCCCTCCAGATAAATATCAGATCGTCAATAAACCGGGACCAATGTATGATCCTCTTGTTTACATCATTACTTAATATTAACTCCTCCCATCTACCCATATATAAATTCGCCACGCTGGGTGCATACTTAGCCCCCATGGCGCAGCCCTCCCTCTGCAAAAAGAATTCCCCCTCATACCAAAAATAGTTATGTTCTAATGAAAATTTAGATCAGATGGAACCGACTTATTGGGCCAAAAGGGTTTCTTTCCTTGCAGGAAATGCAGGGGCTGCCGTGAAGCTAGTGCAGTAAGGGGAGACCACTTTGTGGGTAGGAATTCTGGGCGAACATATAAGGTGAAACAATGCATTACTTGTACCACAATGGGAGTGGTCTATGTACTCTGGTGCCCGTGTGGCCTGGAGTATGTAGGCCGCACCACGAGGGTTTTGCACAAAAGAATAGGGGAGCACATCTATAATATAGGCAGGGGGTTTGAATCACATAGTGTTTCAAAACACTTCAAAGAAAGTCATGGATGTGATTACTCTCTGTTAAAATTTATGGGAGTGGAGAAATGGGTCCCAAAATGGAGGGGGTCTAGTAAACAGAGGGATATTTCAAGGGCGGAGGGTAGATGGATTCATGATTTGAAAGCTCTAGCACCTACTGGATTGAATATTGAGTTTGATCTAAATTGCTATATAGCAAATGATTAGGGTGAGATAATATGCTGTTTATCCAATAGGTGGCGCGAATAGGGGGGATGCGTGCACTGATATAATAAATAGGAAGGTTGTGGCATATCATTGTAACATTGAATAATTGTAGCATTAGGATTATAGTAATGTTAAGTTTTGGTAAGGAGCAATGTTGATTAAGCATAAGGGGTGGGAATTGGGAGAGCGTTTAATGTCACTCATTGTAAGGCATGTGACGGCGGTGAGACCGTTGGATAATGCGGAGGGGAGGGGCGGGTGGTGAGCGGTATATCTGCGGCTGGCGTACTGGCAACGCTAGCCCCTGATGAGTCCTGGTGACGAAATGCGTAGGGCGGAGCCAGTACGCCTGACGCAGGTCACGTGGTTGGAGTTGCGGAAGTCCGGAGGCGCGGGAACCGGCAGTGCGGGACGCCGCGAACGGCTGGAATAAGTTCTCAAGCGTCTGGAACCGAGGGACTTACCGCTGTGACAAGCTACTCTATCCCCCAGAGGGATCCTGTAAGTGTTCTGAGTGCGCGAGAGGCGCAGTGTGTTTTTTATATTGGAACTGACATACTGCGCGATGATGTATTTGTATGTGTTTTATTAAAGGCTGCTTTTTATCAATTGGATATGGTCACTGAAGGTCTGAGTGATACATATGTGCTGATGTGAGATTACCACCTGTGATTCGGTGGAAACTATCTGGTCATCACTGAGCGCGCAGTGGAGTGCATAGCACCAGAAGATCATGTATTGTATTTGCCCATTGTCCCGGTTATTACACCGTTTAAATTATGTTCCTATCACAATGTATGGCGACAATATTTTATTTGGAAATAAAAGTGCATTTTTTTTCCGTTTTGCATCCATCACTATTTACAAGCTTATTATAAAAAAAAATGGAAATATTTAATCTTTACATAAATATTTAAAAAGTTTAGACCCTTAGGCAAATATTTATGTGTTTTGTTTTTTTTTATTGTAAAGGGTTTTTTTTAATTATTATTAAACATTTTATTTGGGTGTTTTTAGGAGGGTGGGATGTAAATAGTAATTTTTTTTATGTAAATATATGTTTATTTTTTTTTTAATGTAGATGTAGTTTTATTATTTGGCCACAAGATGGCAACTTTAGGTTTGTTTACTTGACGTCACTCTAAGCGTAACATGTACGCTTAGAGGGACGTAGGAGGCAGAAAAAGCAAGGCTGCCAAGAGAAGCTGTCGCTTTTTCTGCGGGGGGAGAGGAATCCGTGATCGGGCACCATGGCCCAATTCATTGATTCCTGCGCTAATGATCCGCGGCCGAGAACGCGCATGCACGGCCGTGGGAGCGCGTGCGGGAGCGCACATGGCCTCCTTTACGTAGCTCTACGTCCAGGAGGACAAAGTGGTTAAGGAACTTGCAGCATATGCAATCATTTATTCATAATAAGATCTTACTCGACCCCTCCCACCCGGGCAGACGATACTTTGAGACCCTTCCACTGGGACGCCGGCTCAGATCCATCCCCGCCAAGACCACTAGGCGCATGAACACCTTCTTCCCCCAAGCAGTCCTCCTGTTGAACTCACTGAACTCAAAACTCCCCCCCCCCCGCCCCCCTGGCCTACGTCCCAGGGACACTCCAGCCCCAGGCATCCCCTCCTCTCAGCTGCAATCTCTGACTGACACGCGGACTATCACATCAGCAATCACTCCCCCCCCCCCCCCCCCCCCCCCGAGGACTCTATTTAAGACTGAGATGCTCCAAATGTATTTGTATGTATGCCTTTGTTATGTCTGCCATGTGTCGTTATATGTTATATGCCATGTGAACCACAAGCAATTCCGGGCACACCACTTGGTGTGCTTGGCGATAATAAAGATGATTCTGATAAATTTACATGCCTATTCTGTGAAATGGATGCCCAGCTTTTGCGCATGCTTTGGCTGTGTTTGCAAGCGTCTCTGTGTGTTGAGCCACAATTTTTTTTTTCCTGGATGCTGCATGAAAAGTGCTCTTGTGTACTGGTACACTGCTTTGATTAGAAGTTTTACACACAAAGTTTTCAGGAACTTTGAAATGTGGTGCTTTAATGCCAGAGGATCTTCCGTCTGGGCTTAGCTTACTGGGTTTGGAGTCTGCACATATCAATTATCAGTATGCTCAGTGCAGGTGAAGCAGAAAACCAGTTACTTTGTTTTCCATCAGTTCTTTAAATGAACACTTTCATACCTTGATTTTTCAGCATATGTGGAATCAAGAAAAAGATCACTTGAAAAAGTTTAATGAACTCATGGTTGCTAACAGGGTTAGGCCTACAATTCTGCTGCCATTCTGGAATGTGGCTGGATTTGTACTGGGTAGGTTTTGTTTATTTCCTTCTTATCTTATTTCTTCTTTTATTACTTGTCTGCATGTCCTTATGGTTTATCATATCTTGTCTTCCCTACCCAGGTGCTGGCACAGCTCTGCTGGGTAAGAGTGGTGCCATGGCATGTACAGTGGCTGTGGAGGAGTCCATATCAAATCACTATAACAACCAGATCAGAGCACTTATGGAGAGGGATCCTGAAAAGTACAGAGAATTACTGCAGGTAATAAAGAGACACTACACTCACACCAGGTTATTGAACAATCCAAATCTGCTAAACATAGCACTATGCAATATGTGTGTTTAAGATGAAGCTGAGAAGATGTCAGTAGGAAGGGGAGGCAAATGCATATAACGATGTACAGGTATCTGGTGGTTCTCAGAGCTGAAAGCTCACTCACTGTTTCATATGTAAATGTGCTTAGCTCAGTCATATGTACTGATATATAGCTATAGGTGAAAACAGAAAATTCTGTGTGCTGCTGATCTGAGGGAGACAGTAGTGATTAGACAATCAGTTGAATAAGGACTGTTTGCTATCTACTACTGCCACCGTAGGAGTGAAATTATTTGCAGCACCAATGTGTTTATCTCATGTTAGTAGCTAGCTTACTGCCACTCTATGTGGCTAAAAGGCATATAGTGCACAGCCTGTACTTACTGTGAGCCTCCATCTTTGGAACAGAATCCGCTAATGGGCAAGTGGTAGACGGCGCCATCCAATAGTAATAAAGCTCTTTTATTGGAAAATTGAATCTGGAACGGAACCCCCTGGCTGGCCTCACGCATATTTCCGAGGCTTCTTAGAGGCCTATTGCATTAGGCTAAGTGAACTTTCTAGTCGCCATTATTCTTGGATATAGCATCTACTGCTGTAATTTCTTTCAACAATCTACCTCTTCTGTTTTCTCTTTACTTTATTCACATTATATTTATATCACAGCATGCCACACTTTAATAGTGCTAACTATACTAATTTACATATTTGTGACTTATCACTAGGGATGGCCCTGCCTAGCCGAACTCATGGAGAAGCATGTGATCAGCTGATAGATTTATAAGGTTCTGATTTGTTGTGATGACTTCCTGGTTTAACACATGATCATGAACAGCATATCAGAGCCTTACACATCTATCAACTGAGTTCTCCCGTCTAATCACATCCTATTATGGTAATTAAATATTATTATGGAATTTTGTATTTATCAATACCACATGAGTGTTTATTGGCAATCCATCAGCACCTTGGATATTAATTACTTACATGTTCTTCTATTCATTTTTGTGCAATAAATGACCTTTTTAGATTGAGATTATAAATTACTATTGAAAGTTAAGCTTTATACAAACATACGAAGCATGTTACCCAGCGGGATTGGGACACGATCCCTTGGGTAACATTGCAGGGCTGAGGCTGTATATAATTTATTGGTGTGTCAGATAGATGTACTTCTTTGCTCCCCCTCAGTTCACACTGGTACCCATCAGTCTTCCTGACGGTCTTGTCCCCCTGCTGGTCTCAGAACCAGTACTTCCTTCCCCTACCCATTTTGCACTGCAAACTACATAGCAGGGTACCTTACAAACTTGACCCTGCAGGATCTGGTGCGCTTCCCATGATATAGAATAGAATAGAAAACCTTTGTCGTTGTAACAAGCAAAATTGTACAACGAAATTCTTAAAGGGAAGGTTCAGGCACATTAAAAAATAAATAAATCCAAATCCACTTACCTGGGGCTTCCTTCAGCTCGTGGCAGGCAGGAGGTGCCCTCGGCGCCGCTCCGCAGGCTCCCAGTGGTCTCCGGTGGCCAACCCGACCTGGCCAGGCCGGCGGCCAGGTCGGGCTTCTTCTGCACTCCAATCTGCTTTTTACGCGGGCGCGATGACTTCATCAGACGTTCTCCGGGCTGTACTGCGCAGGCTCAGTAGTCCTGGCCAGGCCGGGTCAGCCAACGAAGACCACTGGGAGGCTGCGGAGCGGCGCCGAGGGCACCTCTTGCCTGCCACGGGCTGGAGGAAGCCCCAGGTAAGTGGATTTGGATTTTTATTGTTTTTTTTTTTAATGTGCCTGAACCTTCCCTTTAAGTGCAATTTTCCAGCAAAAGCAAAGACAACAACATTACATTCCTACATACATTGCATTGCACATACCTCTTTTCAACATGGCCACTTTGCAGCATTTAACATAGACATGGCTGAAGGATAAAAACTGTTCTTTAATCTATTTGTCTTAGTTTTTATACGTCTAAAACATTTTCCAGAAGGCAGATGTTCAAATAACACATGTCCTGGATGTGAGGCGTCACTTAAAATTTTCTCAATATTCCTGAAACAATAAGTATATAATTGTTCTAATGGAACAAGAGGACAGCCAACTATCCTCTGGGCAACCTTAATTACCCTATGAAGCTGCTTTTTCTGTGCTACTGTGCAGCTTGAAAACCACGCACAGAGACAGTAGACTAGGACACTCTCCACTGTACTGTGGTAAAAAGACAACAACCATTTCTCAGGAATATTATTCTTCCTAAGCACCCTTAAAGAAATATAGCCTCTTCTGTGCCTTTTTCACTACCGTACTTCAGCAATATGTGACCCCCAAGTCAGGTCCTCTTTAATAGTAACGCCTAAAAACCGAAAGTCTGTGACCCTTTCTACAATATTTCCATTTATAATAAGTGGCTGAATGTCATCTGCCTTCTTCCTAAAATCCACTATAAGCTTCTTGGTTTTAGCTATATTTAGGAGCAGATTGTTGTCTCATTGCAGATGATGCAGGGTATGTGGTGAAACATACTGAAGACTGCTTGTTTATAGCTGTGTAAATGAGCTATATAGATATCATCTATAACTCACCTATCCCCTGGTTCTGATCATTCACTCTCCTCCCTTTGGCCTCTCCCTGCCTCAGTTTCTTTTAGCTCTCTTCACTGTGTCTTCTGGTTCCCTCTTCTCTTGGAAGGTGGGTATGTGTGTAACCATCAAAAGTGGCATTTCTCACCACTTTGGAAGAATAAAATAACTAAAAGTACCGTGTGTTTGGCCACCATTTGAGTTCCTGTTTCAAACCTCACCAGCAGTCATTAGACTTTAGTTTCTGATCTCTGACGTATCTTATCTGTGGTTGTAATTCCTTATTTCTTCCACTTTAGACGTTAAAAAAGTTTCGGGATGATGAAATGGAGCATCATGATACAGGGCTGGAGCACGACGCCGAGCTGGTAAGAGTCTACCTTTCATCTGAATAATTATCTGCACAATTTTAGCAAAACTGTCCAGTTAGGACAATTCTCATTAAATCTCTTATTAGTCATGATAAAGACAGAGATGTGAGAACATTTTGCTGCCTGTGGCTCTAAAGAGGGTCTAGAGAAAACCGCTCCCTCTCCAGCACAGAGCTGCTCATTTGGCTCACCCACCTTCCCACTCTGTTATTTTGAGAATAACTCTCTGTAATGAACACTGCAGTTCAGCAGAGTATCTTCATCTTCCTGTCCCATTCCACCCTGCTCATATTACGTTTAAGCCATCCCTCACCCTCTCAAGTGTGTTTATGAAAGCCATGTGTATCTCTTATCCCTGCCTTGCCTACAGAAAGAAACCATGCCTCATTGCTTTTATTTAACCTTTTTAGGAAGACATTCTATAGGGTGCAGGAAGGATTAAATGCCTTTTTACGCACTGAGGAAGGAGAGATTGGTGAGCTGCAGTGCTGGGCACAAAGAGTTTATCTCCCCAAAGAGGGCAGTAGTAGGGGTCAGATGACCGGTGCTGTCATGGAAGGACTGGCAGGTGCCCTTCTGTCAGCACAACCTTGACTACCTTATGTAGATAATGATATGATGAAAGAGGAGTTTGGACAGTGACCTAGTATAGCTAATAAAAGTGCAGTGTTATCTCAAGAAAAGAAGGAACTCTAGGACCTAGCCAGCTAGGAACTTTACATTTTTATTGCCCAGAGTATTTATTTTCATAGCACAAAACTTTGTGCCCTTCTTATTAATGCAAATGTACTTATTATTATTATTACTTCTATAGCTAGCAGAGTCTCCTGGGAGCTGAAATGTAGTCACTTTATGATTATGTTTAGCCACTCTGCAATTAGCCCCACCCCCTCATAACTTTTACTTGTAGTAAGAATTCCCATAATAGATGCACCAGTAGAAAGGCTGGGATTATCCACCAGGCAACCTAGGCAGGTGCTTGGGGCCTAGCGAGTGTCAAGGGGCCTACCTGCCACCTTCTTTGACCTCTCTCCACTTTAGCTTACCAAAAGAACCTCAAGGGGGCCCCAAATCTACTACCTTACCTAGGACCCCATTACATCTTATTCCATCTCTGGCAGGAGGGCAGGGCTAATCACATAAGGGGCAGGGTTCCATAGGCATCTTGAACATGCTGCTGTTTCAGTTCTCTGGATTTAGGGTTCCCATGAGTGCTCTGCCAGATCCACTTATAAAATCATGCTCAAGAAGAGATGTATAGCTTCCCTTCACTCATCCAGTTATGTTTAGGAAAACTTAATCCAAATGCTTTCATTTATTGGTGGCAAAGGGCCCACACAAGATTCCCCATGCCATCAACAAATGCCATCTCCAGCTCACACCACAAAAGCTCAGCAAGACTACATGGATCATATGCTTTTAACGTTTCGCCTGCGTTTTCTCCAAGTCGGTATTTTCAAACCTTATCAATAAAATATTTTTAAAGCTCCCACCAAGCAATAAATTATTTAAAATTAGTTTGATATTACCTTATTACCTACTTTTTAGTACTTTTAATTTGCGAAGTATTGCATTTTTTTTCTTTTCAAATTAGATGAAAAATTATCTCCTTGCAGAAAACTCAGGAAACGTTAATAGGACATGGGCCCTTGTCTCTAAGCAGTCCTTGAAAGACTTCTCTGTTGCCCTCCATCCTAATTTCAGTTAGAATATAGATGTACATATTGCAGTTGATGTGAGCGAAAGCTTGAGGCTGCTTAACGGATACCTTAGCCCATAAAGAAATTTAAAAATACGTTCTCCTCCGTCACTCTCTGTTTTCAGGCAATGCCCCCCGAACCTACTTCCAGGTCGGTAAGGTCAGGGAACACTGCGCAGGTGCTGCCTGGCGATGCATGTCCTTGATCACGCACCCGCGGCTGGCATACACACTACATCACAACTATGCAGTGCACATACGCAGAGCGCTCCCGGTATCTTTTTATACCTTCTGTGGGTGTGGTGTTGATGCAGACAATAGTTTCGGTAAATATTATTTTCAAGTTGCTTTTAATATGGCCTATATACCAAGCTGGAAGAAACTCAGTCAGCTTAGTTAGGCTAACACCAATCAAAGGAACACAGAGTTGGGGCAGAATACAAAACCTCGGCTTAGCTTACCATGTTAATAAATTGCATTCGGCAATATTCCCTTCATAAATTGCAGTTTGCATTGTTTTCTAGAAGAGGGTGGTAGAACTTGGAGATCTGACATCTTCAAAACCATAGGAGGGTCCAAACAAAGCCAGATTTTCCATTTTGGGTGGATTTGTCCTTTAAGCTGAACAAATTTCATCCTCAGACACCTGCTATCTGGTATGCTTTCATGAGGGATGAGCTACATTTATCCCATACCACTAGAGTTCATAGGTGGATGTAAAAAATAGCTTGACAATTTTGTGTCTCGGAACTTCAAAGGAATAGAAAATAAAGAGCTCATCTGTCTGTGGAAGTGTCTCTGATAATGTAAATTTGTCCTCCCCTCAGGCTCCAGCCTATTCACTGCTGAAGAGCGTCATACAAGCCGGATGCCGAGCAGCTGTCTATTTATCGGAACGCGTTTGAGGGAATGAGAGTTTGATATTTTTGGGAAAGAATTTATTGGAGCTTATTGCTTTCCTCTACAATGAAGACTTCTTTTTTTTTTTTTTTTTTTTTTACGCAATATATTATTTTGTCTGGACAGCTGCCTTATTCCTAGCAAGTCATGCTTTGAGCTGTTCTGTAAGTGTTCACCAGGTGGCAGTGCACACAGTTTGAGCTGAATGCATAAAGCAGAACTAAGTCAAATAAATAAAGGACAGCTTATAATCGGGCACTTTAAGGGCATATCAATAGCAAAGAAGGGGCTTCTCTCTCTTCCTCCACTCCTCAATTAGCTCGGCAGCGGAGCTGTACCTGCTTCTGCCTCTCTTCAGTTACATCATACCTCCACTCCTTCGGCTCCTGATGCATGTCTTGTGACTTGCACCAGGAGCGGTGGGAGCGGAGACATACTGACACGTTTTGAATAGGTGAGAGGAGTGTCCAATGCAGAAAATGGAAAGCTCCGTTGTGCTGCTCTGCAATGTGAGGGAGAGGTGCAGAATACTGTGTGTGTGCTTATACTTGCCACACTTATATACGGAGTGGAGAAGTTATAGTAGACACATTTGTTTGGGGGAAGGCATACTGGCCACACTTGTTTTGGGGGGGAGGGGAGGGGCTGTTATGCTAGTCAGGCTTTTTATGGTGGGTAGGGGTAGTTTACACTGCCCACACTTGCAATGAGGTGGAAGGGACGCTATACTAGCCACACTTGTTGGCAGGGGCTTGCAGGTTATGCAGCCCACACTTGCTGTGGTGTGGGGGTGCTAGGCAGCTACACTTGCAGTGCGTATGGTTGGGGAGGGTTTGTTGGCTACCTCGGTTATAGGAGAGGGGGTGGTGACAATTCTTGTGGTGGGGAGTAGTTTATATGTTTGGAGAAGATTATAACATTTTTGCTGGGTTGGGGCCTAAGGTTCCTAGTTACACCTGTAGACACTTGCTACAGTGTTTAAAGTCTGCCTTTTTAGAGGAGTTTTAAAGCTTTGTCCACAGAGAAGGGAAGTATTTGCAGTTCACCCAAGCCTCATACATACGCCTGACTGGCGGCAGATAAAAATCGTCTCAGCTGATAGTCAGGCGTGTGTATAGAGACCTCCGACCAGGGACCGGCACTCCGCAAGTGATCCGCCCAACTAATTTGAATATGCCACTCCCCCCCAGCTGCATGACATCACACATGGGCCGCTCCGTCGTCCTTCCGTGCCCCCGCATAGCAACAGAACACATTGTCCGCTACACAGCTGACACGGGTCCGTACAGGCCGGCCCAGCAATGTCACCCAAGGATACCGGGTCCCGATCATCAGTTGTTAGGTGTGTATGCACCTTTATTCTTCTGAAACATAGTATAAAAAACAGGTTTACTGCAAGACAATGGAGTGCAGTGTTCTCCCCAGAATTATTTTCCAGCCGGGAGGCATGGAAAAATAGCGGGGTGGGGCGATATGAGAGAATGCAGGGCTGGTGCTTCTCTGCACAATGCAGAAAACGCGTACAAAAACAGTCAAGTGTGTTCCCTGCCTAAAGGATCAGGTATATTACTGGATTTACAGGGCTGTTTTCAGACACCTGAAGATTATGTACCCTGTTTATATAAGATCATTAAAGAAGGGTATAGTACCGGTAGTTTCTCACCTTAAACAAACCTGCCCACTTGGGGAGGATTCTACGGTAGTTAATTCCTGGACACCGGTCACAACCATTTTTCATTTAGCGGGCTTGATATGGTCTTGCAGTCACTGATCTGCCAAGTCATATGATCTTTTAAAACATTATCTGACCCAATACACTGCAACTGAGGTCAGCAGCAGAAGAAAAATCTTTACATCACATAGCAGCAGTGTATTTATTGCAAATAAGTTTAGCCTAGTGACATGACTATAGAGTGCTGCGGAAGATGTCAGTATTTTATTTAAATACATAATAATAGCCATTGATAAGTAGGCCAGGGTGCTGTAACATGCATCACTGCTGAGCATTTATTTATGGATTTATTACCACTTTACCCCCATATTTTCGGGAATGGTTTTATTTTATCCTGAGGGCTGTAAATATTGTGACAGTGCATGCTATGCTTTCTTTATATAACTTTAGTTTTGCTTTATTGTACATATGTTTCCGATGTCTTTTATGTACATGTCTTTGTAGTAGCATCACTTCTGTATTTATGCCCATGCTGGCTATGATTATTTGTAAATAAAGCCTATCTGGTTTTTGACGTGTTTGAGTTGGTGAAGCACATAAATAACCCACTTGATAAATGGCACTCGTTGCATATGTTCTTCTGCAAGTTCTCTCTTTACTGTTCCAATGTTTCCTGATGCCACAGCAGAGATGTAGGATGGAAGAGTCGTGCGCCCTTTCATAGATAAGGGCAGAATACTGATGTGTCTATAGATCCCAGTAGTAAAACCAATGGGAGCATTTCTTACTGCATTCTTCATTTCTTAACTGAAAATCCAGCACAGTTAATTATGTTACCCATTTGCCTTACTGCATCACAATTAAGATAGAGGGGATAGAATTAATTTCATGACCAAGTTCAATAACCTGTCGTCATTATTTCCTGCATGAATGTCAATTTGAAATCTGTATTATGTTTAATGATGAGCAGAAATTACGACTATGCGCAATTACGCATAATAATTTGCAATTACGCATCGTGATCGTAATGCGAAATTTCAGGGGGAAAACGTAATTAATTTCGTAGTTAAATGTTAGCATTTGTAATTACGCATGAATTTATATGTCATTTTGTGCCAAATTTGGCGGTGAATAGCAAAACCCCCATACATGCTATTGCTACCAGAATTGCTACATATGTTAAGAAGAATAGTGGGTACAAGTCAAAAAAAGAATTGTTCAAAAAGATCTTTTAGTTTTTGAGAAAATCGATTTTAAAAAAATAGGGGGGAAAATGGTTTTTAAACTGTCATTTTAGTAATTTTAAACTGCCGTTTTTCTCAAAAACTACAAGGTCTTTTTGAAAAATTATTTTTTTGACTTGTACCAACTATTCTTCTTAACATATAATTAAATTTTGGTAGCAATAGCATGTGTGGGGGCTTTCCAATTCACCACCAAAGTCGGCACGCAATTACGCGTAAATACAAATGATAATGCAAAGTCAATTGAATTAACTATTAGTAATTACGTACAGGCGTCATTGCAAAAATGTATGTGTAATTTTGCGTAATCGTAATCAGCTAATTTACGATCATCACTAATTATGTTGTCACATCACAACATTATGGTGGTGGAATTAATCATGCCAGAATTGGAAATGTTAACGTAAAATACTTGATTTACCATCTTTTTTTTTTTTAACAGTTGAATTTTATTAGATTTTGCAAGAAACTGCAGAGTAAAGTACAGAAACAAGCTAGGGTTTTTACAGCAATTGTGCAAGTTTTACATATCATAACATTGTATACAGCATAAGGTATTACAGTATAAGGCAGTATCACATTGCATTGATATATTTCCCAAAGCTTACCTATAAAAATCTGGTTGTTGGCCCCAAAGCTGTTCCGTGAAGAGAGGAGTAGGTAGAGAGGTGGGTGTAGAGCCCCCACCGAGAAAAAAGAAGAAAGAAGAGAGGAAGGAAGGTGAAGTGCTGTCTGCCCCCGGTCCGCGACCCCGCCACACCCCTAGTCCAAGATTGGGATAAAATTTTCGTGGATCAAGAATTCTACTCTCCCAGATTCCCCAAATTTCGCCAAATTTCTTTGGACTCTTTCTGTTTCGATATGTATTCTTGTATAAGGGTAAAGCATTATTGATAGTTTTAGCCCACATACCAACTGTATTATTATTATTATTATTATTTAGTATTTATAACTGTAGGGGTGGACTGCTTTTTCCAGAGTTTTAAAATCTCCTTTCTGGCATATGTAGGTAGAAAAAAACAAAGTCTTGTAAAAGTAATACCTTTTAATGGCTAACTGATAAAGTTAAATAATGCAAGCTTTCTGGGATCTAGTCCCCTTCTTCAGGCATATTTCTAGCATTGGTAAATCAGGTAAATCAGGAAAAACTTCTTTCAGGCGTTTGTCTTTATGAAGTATCGTTTCATAAAGACAAACGCCTGAAAGAAGTTTTTCCTGATTTACCAATGCTTGCTTTCAGACAACCTCCCAATTTGAGACAAATGATTATCAGAAGTGCATTATCTACACCAGAAACTCCAGGCACATTACCCTGTAATAACGCAAGGTGTGAGACCTGCCCTTATATCTTGTGCACAAGCCAAATACAAATACCAAACTCACAGAAATATCATCAAATATCAGACCAATTTTCCTGTGAATCATCCAATGTTGTATATGTTACGGCCAGAACCCGAAGTTTGGCCACTTCTAGTTCTGGCCGGCCACTTCGGGTTCTGGCCGGCCAATGCGCGAAGTGGCCGCTGCGCTGCGGCCAATGTTAGAAATGGATTGATTCCTCTCAGGTTAATGTATCTTCTGACCGCAGCGCAGCGGCCAAACGTATCACAACTTAGTGAATTTATTGCAATTCAGCCGGCGGCAATGTAACAATTCAAGCCGCCGGCTTTTTCTCTGCGCCTCTCTCTCCTTCCCCCCCCCCCCCCCCCCTCTCGCTCCTCTTCTATGGGCAGCCGGCGGGGACACGAGTGGCAGCCGGAGTCGTTCGTCGCGGCAGGGGAATCCTGCCGTTCTTGCAGAGCGGGTGCTGGCAGAAGCAATGTCTGCAGCCTCCCCGCTCTGCTGCCCTGGCGCCACGAACGACTCTCGGGGACACGAATGTCCCCGCCGGCTGCCCATAGAAGAGGAGCGAGGGGGGGGGGGGGGAAGGAGAGAGAGGCGCAGAGAAAAAGCCGGCGGCTTGAATTGTTACATTGCCGCCGGCTGAATTGCAATAAATTCACTAAAGTTGTGATACGTTTGGCCGCTGCGCTGCGGCCAGAAGATACATTAACCTGAGAGGAATCAATCCATTTCTAACATTGGCCGCAGCGCAGCGGCCACTTCGCGCATTGGCCGGCCAGAACCCGAAGTGGCCGGCCAGAACTAGAAGTGGCCAAACTTCGGGTTCTGGCCGTAACATATATATGATACGCTGCATGAAATGCCCCTCAAGAGGAATCTATATAGGAGAAACAGGACAAAAACTGCGCACAAGAATGAACCATCACCGCTTTAAAATTAATGAGGGTAAAATGGACACACCAGTGGGCCAACACTTCTGCGAACCAGGACACAGCATGCAAGATCTAAAAGTATTTATTCTTAAGGGTAACTTCAAAAATGAACAAGCAAGAAAGATTTCTGAGTACAAATTTATGAAAATGTTCAAGACATTAACAGAAGGTTTAAATTGTGGAATGGGATTCATGACTCCTTATGTAACATGATTGACTTGGCTTCACTATCTTCAGAAACCTGCTAGATTTCATGTTTGCTTGCATAAGCTCACTGGCTCCAGCCTGCTGATCACCTGACATCTAACTGCTAAACAGCAACCAGTACAACTGCCATCTTCATGCAGCTTCCCTGCATCAGTGTTTTACTACAGCTAACATCTAGAAATATGCTTGAAGAAGGGGACTAGATCCCAGAAAGCTTGCATTATTTAACTTTATCAGTTAGCCATTAAAAGGTATTACTTTTACAAGACTTTGTTTTTTTCTACCTACATATATTGTTTGGCTAACACGGTACAGAAACATTTTTACAACTTTCTGGCATAAAAACAGAGCATTCTGATCAGAGTCTGTCTGAGTTGAGAGGTTGGATTTACCCAATTTCCCAAGTAAGAGCATCCCCATATCCAGTGGAAAGGAGGTCTGGTCTGTAATAGTTTATTGATGATGGTAAGGACAGTCTCCCAGAATGGAATGATCCTGGGACAAGACCAGAAGATATGCGTGAAGCTACCCACATCCACTGAGCATCTCCAGCAGAGATCTGAGTTAGAGTCACTCATCCTATGTAATCTTTCAGGAGTTAGGTAAACTCTGTGCAAGAATTTAGTTTGTATGAGTTGGTCACTAGCCGCGATTACTGTGATAGGGAACTCTGTTAGAATCGAGTCCCAGTCCGCTTCAGTCAGGGTAGGTATGTCAGTTGACCATTTTTGAAAGCATTTATGTAATCTTGGATGATTACAATTGAGCAGTTTAGTATAAATGGCAGAGAGAGTTTTGGGAAGATCTTTGGTCATAAGCAACTGTCCTAATCTGTCAGTAGTTAAGTCTGGAGGTCTAGAGCCGAACTGAGATCTGTGGGCATGTCGCAACTGCAGATATCGAAACAGGTGCTTATTAGGAAGATTGTATTGAATTTTCAAATCTTGAAACGTGCTTAAGGACTTATCATGCTGAATGTGGGAGATATTCTTAATGCCGTATCTTGCCCAAACCACTGGGTCGGGGATGGTAGTAAAATGTTTTAAATTTGGGTTTCCCCATAGCGGCGTGAAAGGAGAGATAGTATTGGGTTTAATGATGTGAGATCTAGCCGCAACCCAGGCCTTCCAGGTTGTTGACATAGTTGCTGTAGTTTGTGAGTTGGCCTTGGGGCCTCTATACGGAAGGTTAGTGAGTACCTCGTAGGAGCCCAACACCGCTGCCTCAGCGTTCAAAGCCGGATTCAGCTCATCTTGAGAAAACCACCAGCGTACAGTAACGAGCACCGAGGCCCAGAAATACTTTTGGAAGTGTGGAAGTGCTAGACCTCCTCTAGCTTTGGGAAGCTGTAAGAGGTCCAAAGCAAGTCGGGGCTGTTTGCCTGCCCAAATAAAGGATAGAATTATTTTATCTATACGCTTAAATAGTGACGTTGGAAGCCACACTGGGCATTGTCTGAACACATAAGTAAACTTGGGTAGGAAGATCATTTTAAGCAAATTTATTCTGCCGATCAAATTAAGTGGAAGTCTATTCCAAGTATTACATTTATTTTCGAGTTGCTGAATGATTGGGTCCACATTGAGTATCCGGTATTTATTGGTATCGTTAGTTATTTGAATAACCAGATATTTAAATTGGTCAACCACCGCGAGAGGAGAGTTTGTCGGGAGTGGCATGAGAGATATATCATCCAGAGAAAATAGTATGTATTTATTCCAATTAATCCTAATTCCCGACATCTCACCAAATTCCTCAAAAAGGTAGAGAGCTGCATCAAGTGAGGTGTGAGGATCATTGAGTTACAAAAGGCCATCATCCACGTAGAGGGATATCTTCTCATGTAAATTTCCCAACAACAGACCCCTCACTGTGAAAGATTGGCGGATACGGGCAGCAACTGTCTCCATTGCTATTGCGAATAAACTAGGTGACAATGGGCACCCTTGTCTGGTGCCTCTCTCTAGGCTAAAGAACTTTGATATCACATTACCTGTATGGATTTTAGCCCTAGGGGAGTCATAAAGCATCTGAACCCATTTAATGAAACTATTTCCAAACCCAAGTCTACGCATGGTTGCTCATAAGTAGTTCCATTCCACTGAGTCGAATGCCTTTTCGGCATCCAACGAGGCTACCACTTGGTGTTCAGTGTTAATATGTGAGGCAGCGATGTTGGTCATCAGCCTGCGCAGGTTGATATCCGTGCTTTTACCAGGCATAAATCCTGTTTGGTCGTGATGGATCATCTTGCATATGCATAAGTTTAATCTAGTGGCTAATATTTTTGCAAGGATTTTTACATCTGTATTCAGGAGGGATATGGGTCAGTATGGAGCACATCTTGTGGGATCTTTCCCTGGTTTGGGGATTACGATTATCAGGGCCTCTAACATGGTGGGAGGAAGAGAACCACTGTCAAAGGATTTTTGGAAGGTAGTTTTCAATTTGGGAGCTAATAATACCGAGTAGTATTTGTTTGTAGAATTCGGCAGGGAACCCATCTAGGCCCCGGGGTCTTACCTGTCTGCAATCGTGTCAATTATTTCATTAATCGTTATTGGAGCGTCAAGCGTTTCTCGGTCTTCTAGAGATAGGGTTGGTAATTTAGTATCTGTTAAATAGTGTATAAGGTCAGCGTCGCTCTTTTTGGATTTGCTTGTATACAACTTGGAATAGAAGTGAAAAAAGATCTCATTAATTTCCCCGGGATCAGTGGTAATTTTATGTGTTTCGTCTAGTAGACGAGGGATAGCGGTGCTAGGCTGAGCATCTTTTGATGCCAGGCTAGTAGCTTCCCAGTTCTATCGCCTTGTTCAAAAATCTTTTGTTTCTGCGCAAGGAGATTCTTTTTGGTGGAGTCTATCCTGTATAATTTACCATCTATTTAAGTGGTTTTCTTCATCCTGCTGATCTTTTATGCATCAGTGGCGTCTGAATCGCACACCTGAAAAAGGCATGCAGCTATTCCAGTCAGATTTCAGTCAGAAACCTCTGATATACCTGCTTGTTCAGGGTCTAAGGCTAGAAGTATTAGAGGCAGAGGATCAGCAGGACATCAAGGTAATTAGCATTGCTTAAAAGGAAATAAATATGTCAGTAACAGAAGAAAAACAACCCTCTGAGGGACACTTACCTCGGGAGTGGAAAGCCTCAGGGTCCCAGTGAGGCTTCCCCGTCCTCTGTAGCTTGGGGGAATCCAGCGCTGGTTCCCTCGAAAGTCACTTGACAAGGGTGCACAGGCGTGGGCAATATTTACCTACCGCAATCCTGTGCAGGCGCACTAGCAGCTCTTTGTTCCGGGTTAAGGTGGAAATAGCCGGATTCAATTGGGTTTGGCTATTTCTGCCTTAACCCAAATGAAGAGTTGCTAGTGTACCTGTGCAGGATTGTGCAGGTACAATGTATTCAATGTATATTTGAAGGCAGATGCAAATGTATGTATTTATGTATGCCAGTGTAAGTGTGCATGCAGGTGTTTAATATACTCATTTATGTGAGTATGTGTAAAAGCCTTGGGTATTGTAGACACTTTACGAGCAATGTTTTTTTAGGCATGATCTTAGACCTGCAACACTTATGATAAGAAAAAGATAGAAATGCAGCCTGTTGATTTACTAGCGCTTCACGGTGTGAATCTGGGTACTACCCCCCTTCGTACTTGGCACGAAGTAAATGATTCTGATTCACATGACTCCAGTGCTTTCTCCTTACAAAGGCAGAAATAGGAGGCATCGGAGTTGCATGAAACATGCTGTGAAGTGCAAGTAAGTAAACTCCCCTCCACCCTGTCCATATGTTCGTGCTGAAATGGTGTTGAAGTGTGCTGTTCTGAAGGCCATATGCCGTAATAAAACACAGCAATAGTCAAATTTTTAACAAAAACATCCTCCTGTTATTTATAAAGGCATGATGTGACCACACCGCTAGTCAGATTTCCACAGAGCATACAATGGGGGGGGGGGGGGGGGGGGTTACAATGCAATACTGGCATGGATTGGATAACTGATGTCATTTTCTGTAAGTAAAGTGACTACAGTCTGTGCCTGATGTGGAGCTCTTTCGTACATACCGTATTCCTCACTGCAGGGCCACTTTCAAGATAAAGAGGCATTTTAACCAAGGATTGAACGTCATCCCAATCAGTAGCTGATACCCCCTTTCCCACAAGAAATCTTTACCTTTTCTCAAATAGATCATCGGGCGGGTCTGTATGGCTGATATTGTGGTGAAACCCCTCCCACAGTGTGATGTCATGACCTTGGTCCTGCTGTCTGTGAAACTCATTCCATTGTGGAAAATAATGCCTTTTTACAACTGCCAAGCAAGCAATATCTCCCTCTGTGTATAGAACTCTCAGTAACAAACATTCCGTACAGATCACCTGGCAGAACTAAGGATGTCACCACCACTGATACATTTTAGAATGTAAATCAAGGAGAGGAAATATTTTACTAGAAGCAAACACTGACTAAATAATTTATAAGTGAATTTTGTAAAAAATAAGCTATTTTTTTTTTAATGTTATTTTCACTACAGTTTCTCCTTAAATCGATATAAACTGTATATAATGATTTCTATCAAAGGACAATGGCTTAAAGGGAATCTGAAGTGAAAATAAACTTATGATATAATGAATTGTACGTGTAGTACTGCTAAGAAATAGAACATTAGCAGCAAAGAACAGAGTCCAGTACAGGAAGAGTTAAGAAACTTCAGTTATTATCTATGCAAAAGACCTGCTCTGAGCTCCTCCGCCTAACTTAAAGTACTCCTGATGCGGCTATGTCCATATTTATAAAAAATAAAAAAAAAAGCATCAGATCATAACTCACCTACTCCACTTTCCAAGCTCTGCCTTTGCCGACCTGCCAGCTCCTCCATTCAGCTACAGTGTCACTCGTAAGCACCGACATCTTCACAGCAATGGCTCTGACCCGGAAGTACTGACACAAAGTACTTCAGGGTCAGAGCCATTGCTGTGAAGATGCCGGTGCTTACGAGTGACACTGCAGCTGAATGGAGGAGCTGGCAAGTCGGCAAAGGCAGAGCTTGGAAAGTGGAGTAGGTGAGTTATGATCTGATGCTTTTCTTTAGACAGATCCAGGATAAAGCTGCAGCCGGAGGGCATGATTAGTGGATGTTGCTAGGGGCAACAGGGGAGGAAACTGCCACTTCCTCCTGCCCGTTTTCGACGTTCGGTACCAGTCGAAGGTTTCAACTGAGTACTGCGGGGAGCCCTGGGGGAGCTGGGACATGAGGATGGTGCTGTGCACTACATCACCGCAAACAAAATTTAGCATGCGTGCCAACTACCCCTCTCAGTTCAGGGGTACTTTAAAGAGAAACTCCGACCAAGAATTGAACTTTATCCCAATCAGTAGCTGATACCACCTTTTACATGAGAAATCTATTCCTTTTCACAAACAGACCATCAGGGGGCGCTGTATGACTGATATAATAATAATAATACGAACATTTGTATAGCGCTTTTCTCCTGTCGGACTCAAAGCGCTCAAGAGCTGCAGCCACTGGGACGCGCTCAAGAGACCACCCTGCAGTGTTAGGGAGTCTTGCCTTGAACTCCTTACTGAATAGGTACTTGACCTAGCCAGGATTTGAACCCTGGTCTCCCATGTCAAAAGCATGGTATTGTGGTGAAACTCCTCCCACAAGGAACTCTGAGGACTGTGGTACTCCTGGCAGTTTCCTACCTGTGAACCGTGTTGCATTGTGGGAAATAGCGGTTTACAGCTGTTTCCAACTGCCAAAAAAGCATGCAGCAGCTACATCACCTGCCAATAGTAAAAATGTCACCATGTAATAAATGTCAGAATGTAAATCAGGGATTTAAAAAATTTTACAATGGGCAAACACTGACTAAATCATTTATACAAAATTATTGTAAAAATGAAGTACTTTTTTTATTACATTATTTTCACTGGAGTTCCTCTTTAAGTGGAAGATGGTCCTGTTTTCTGAAGCACTTACACATCAAAGAAACAGTGAGACAGCTTCAGATAAAGGTTTACTGCATGGGAGTTCAAATGGTTGTTAGCGCTGCTATGTTTCATAGTTTAAAATTCAGGGTGTGGCTTGTAATTGCAAATATATCAGAATGATGCAATGTTATATATATATATAAAAAAAAAAGCTATGTAACTGAAAATAAAAATACAACACACTTTTCTTTCCTATTAATGTTCTATTAATTATCTGTTCTACACATACAGTTCATTATATCATGAGATTTTTTTTCACTTCGGTGTCACTTTAATTTGAAATTTTTCACCCTGTGCATTTACTTAGTGAGCAACCATAAATGTTGGGCCTGTGTCCTGAATTAGGCTCCTAAAATAATTTTTTCCTTTGTGTATTGACTTTGGCTGGCATAATTCACCCTGTTTTCAAAGGGGAATGTATGCCATCTGAATTAAGAGCAGTGCATGGAAAGAAGCAGATCAGCTACACCAGCTTTCTGATTTTAAAGAGACACTGAAGCGAAAAAAAAAATGATACCGTATAATGAATTGGTTGTGTACTATGAATAATTACTAGAAGATTAGCAGCAAAGAAAATATTCTCATATTTTTATTTTTAGGTACGGTATATAGTGTTTTTTCTAACATTGCATCATTCTATAATATGTGCATATTACACAACACTCAGCATTCAAAATGATTCTTTCAGAGCAGTCTGTGAACTAATGACCTATCCTCTGGCAGAGAAAAAGTAAACAGTTGAGATAATAAAAGTCAGAAGACAGCCCTCTCCATGACTTTTGAAAGTCGTAGAGCTTAATGGCTTTTTTTGCATAGAGATAACAACTGGAGTTTCTTAACTCTTCCTGTACTGAAAACAATTAGACTGATGTATCTGATCTTAATGTTTTATTTCTTAGCTGTTCTACACATACAAATCATAATATCATAATTTTTTTTCCGCTTCAGTGTCTCTAAGTATGAAATGCAGTGCTGAATTACTGTGAGTGGTCACTAGAGGGCGATTTTCTCTCACACACATTCCCACTGGACATCGCATACAATTCATCAGCACTCAATAATTCTGTGCTGGACAAGTAGCAAATGAATATCTTACAATGATAATAATAATAATAATGATGCTGTGGGTCACTTATGGATTCCAGATAATTAGTGTACTGTATTATGAAGATGGATTTCAGATCTCTAGATACACTGCACACAAACTAGTGTTGACCTCCGGATTGAATCCGGATGAAATCAGAATGGGTTTCATTCGGATTTCATCCTCCTAATCAGTGCAGCTGAGCGCATGTGTGTGTTACACTTACCCAGCAGCCTTCTTTAAGCCGTACCATGGTGCATCCCAAGCTGCGTTCCAAGCCACGTCACATGACTACTACGCTTCCTCCTTCAACCCTGAAGGTGGAAGTGTTTGTAGTCACGTGACCGTAGCTTGGAATGTGGCGTGGCACGGATTAAAGAAGAAGGCTGCTGGGTAAGTTAAAGCCCCAGCACACACCCGCTCAGCTGCACTAATTGGGAGGATGAAATCCGAATGAAACCCATTCAGATTTCATCCGTTGCTCATCACTGCACCAAACAACAGTTCCACATACTCTCAACAAAAAAGGGAGGAATTTCAGGTGCGCCACAGTTTGGGTTAGTCACTCAGTAAATCTTCTAACCATACGTACTAGTCCTTCTTTGCAATCCAGGTATTCTAGAAAAGATACGACTGTACATAGCGTGATCTTGTACATAGTGCAAATCTGCTAGTTTACCGTGCCCTCCCTCCACATGTATGGCACACACAAGGCATGCCAGGGGCTAATGGTATAACTCCCAATTGTTTATTTGGTGGGTCAATCCCTCTTTTGCTGCAAAATTCCTCTGTCTTATTTAATTGCATATTTTTATACTTTTATATACAGATAAAATATGCTATTTAATTACTAAAAGTCAGAACTTTATGTACAACACCTAAATGATTTCATTGCTTGCATTTTTGAAGGCATGTTTTTTTCTGGTATAATTTTGAGCTCGTAGGGATAATTGTAGTCATTTATAAAAATACGTATGCACTTTGCCGCTGAGTTCCTAAAAGCCAACCTAACTGGAGGATTGCCCTTTGTGTCCTTGTTCAGGGTTGCTGCGCTGGGTTGGGCTGGCTCAGGAGGATAGGGTAAGCCCCATTAGGCTTCCAGAGGCTTCCCCCTCCGAAGGTAAGTATCTGTTTTTGTTTTGTTTTTGAAGTCACAGGTGTACTTTAAAGGACACCAGAACTGAAATAAAGGCCTACCCTTTCGCTTACCTGGGGCTAATTCTAGCCCTTGTAGGCTTGTATGTTTCTCGCTGTCTTTCCTGTCCTTATCCTAACTCAGTGTCTTTGACGGTGTCAGTGTCATTACTGTGCATGCACCGCTAGGAAGGTGCATGCACAGTAATGTGAAACTAGGGGGATTTGACTTACCTAGTGGACAGGGAGGGACAGACAAGCCTACAGAGAGCTGAAAGAAGCCACAAGTAAGTAATAGAGCAGTCTTTTATTTCAGCTCTGGTATCCTTTAAGCGACTTTACAGCTATAAAGGTGCATACACACATCAGACTATAGTCTTTGGAAAATGAAAGATCACAGACCAATCTTACCACCCTCCATGTAGTATGAGAGCCATACCTTCACAGTCTATTCTATGGAGCTGAACTCCCCATCAGAAAAAATCTTTGCAAGATGCTGCACACAAAGATGCTGTACAGACACAAAAGATCAGTATCTGCAAAAGATCTGTTCCTGCAAAAGATCCGTTCCTGCAAAATGCATTCATAGTCTATGAGATCTGCAGATCATCATACACTCCTTGTTGAACTGACATTCATCTGCAGATCAGATCCACCAGGATGGAGTTTCAGATCTGCAGATGAATGTCAGTTAAACAAGGTGTGTATGATGATCTGCAGATCTCATAGACTATGAATGCATTTTGCAGGAACGGATCTCTACATGAAGGGTGGTAAGATTGGTCTGTGATCTTTCATTTTCCAAAGACTATAGTCTGATGTGTGTATGCACCTTAAGGCAGGGTTCACATCCAATTGGCAATCTTGTAAAAAACAGATTGCTGCATGTATAAAGTGTTTCAATGGTATTGCATTCCATTTCCAGGCATTTGCGATTTTTCTGAATTTTACTTTCAAGTAGTAGCTGTACTTTTTTTTTTTCGCGTGCGATTAATGTCTCTATACAAGTCATCATGAGCACAGAATAAGCGCTGGGACCCACTAGAAATTGCAAATTGCTCTAAAAAATGGTAGCGTTTTAAAAATCGATTTTGCCAATAACAACCGTGATTTCTGGTGCGATTTCAAGGAACGCGATTTTGGCTGTATTTTTATGTAAATTAGCTTAATTGGTATGTATGATGACATTACATCACAATTTTTTTGCATCCAAATACATTTAAAAATCAAAAGTGACTAGCAGCCTATTGGGCCAATCAAGGTGCAGGTATCACGTCCTAAGCAGCTACAGGATGCAACGGGGCTCAGGGCGGGAGTAAAGGAGCGCCCACTAAACAAAGGAGAGCGCGTAAGTTAGCAGCGCACGCTATACAGCCCAGAGCGCTCGCTGAGGATTTTTACTCGTGCTGCTCAAACTTGGTGAATCAAGTTGATTAGATCCTGTTTTTTTTCACTTCAGGTTTGCTTTAAACCAGCTTTGCTTATGAAACACAAACCTGTTTCTCCTCTGTACTGTGCTGTGCACTGAAGCATTAGCATTGCCAACACATTGGAATGACTTCCCAGGATGTTCTGTAACGGAAATACCGTATTACAAGTATGTTTGCAAATACTTTGCTGCTCTTTTAAGCTGTGGACAACACAAGTAGTCTGCCTGGAAGCAATGTTCTTCAGCTAAGAGTAGGCCAACATCTATATTAGACTAATAGTGCTTTGTAGCCCAAAATACTACCTGCTATGTGCAATGCTATTGATGTCTGGTTATTTTAGGCCTATAATGTGATACTGAAGACAAGACATCTTCTTCACTTTAAATAGTCATTTTATTACTGCACTCTTACTGGGGAGTAAATCTGAATCATCAGCCTTTTACTGTAAATGTATAGGTTGACAAGCAACCTTATGCACAATGAACCACCATTGTCTGGGTTTCTTCATAAATATGCTTGAAATGGGACTTCTGCTGAGTCACAGGCATGGGCGTAACAATCACCCCTGTGACCCCTGCCATTGCAGGGGGGCTATGGAGGCCCTCCTCCTCCCTCTACACAACCGCAAGTGCAGCCACTTAGCAAAAAACCCTCCCCTTTCGCCCCCTCCTCCCTCTATGCAGAGTAGCAAGTAGAGGGAGCATGTGTCATTTTTTTCCTGCTTCCAGACGCTGCTTCACAACAGAATAATTTGCTTGCTCCCGATAATGTGGCCCGCATGGGGTTCGGGGACCAAGGGGGCCCCATGCCATCATTTTTGCAGGGGGCCCTATTATTAAGTCTAGATACGGTCACAGGAGGCTGAAAGGTACCCGCCATGTTTGCTGAGTGACTAGCACTATGTCACAGGAGCATAGGCAGCCACAGCCAAGTCATTCAACTGGCAAGATACTGGCCATGTCACAGTAGTCTAAGTGACTGCTGACATGTTATAGGTGGCAGAGTTCCTACTACCATGTCACAGGATATTTTACATGCAAACAATACAGACACTTTCATTTATTGACTATTATTTTTATAAGTTGCAAGAAATCTTTGGGGCTCTTCTCTGGGAATTCCACTGTGATCTGTCACTTGATTGAAGCCTCATCTTCTGTAGATTAGTGTGGTTCTCTGTGTCGTTTACAGTCTTTTGTGTGGCTTTTAGAGCCACTGTCTCCAGGTCCATCATCTTTGAACTTTTTGCTTAACTACTAACCACTGTGGGCCCCACCTTTGTTGATGTACTCAGCTGGGGGATGTGACTGAAAATCTAGCATGTTTTAAGCAATTTGCCATGGTGGATTGCCACATAATGAGTGACAGATGAGCACATTGTAATCTTTTGTCCCTGTGCAGCAGGTTGCTGCTCGTTCGTTTGCCACCCATCATCCCTCCTACCCTCTCCATTAAACAGTACATAAGCATTTGTTCCCTAAAATGTGATGCTAATTATCAATCCACTGTTTTTAAGGGCAACTGTCACTAAGTATGTGTACAAGGTTTACACTTTTTGCAAATGTGTACACACAGGGTGGGGGGATTCTTATCAACTCATACAAATATTTAAGGAGCATGCTCATCCCCATTTGTTTAGTGGACTCTGCACACCAGAGGTGTCTGTCAGTCACTGTTTCTTTCAGTTGTTGCGCAGGCATGTTCATAGCTTCACATATGCTGTCTGTCCATCTTGACCTCTGCCATCTTCTTTTGCCCTCAATTTTTCCAAGCATCAAGGATTTCTCCAAAGAATCTGATCTTCTCATTATGTGACCAAAGTATTTGAGTTTTAATAGTTGAATCAGCCCTTTTTTTGTAAGTATTGACTAGTTAGTATTCTTCTAGTCCAGGGAATTCCAGGGAATTCTTAGTAGCTTTCTCCATGCCCACAATTCAGAATCATCAATTTTTCTACGCATGGCCTTATGTATAGTCCAACTTTCACAGCCATATGCTACTGTTGAGAAGGCCATGGCTCTAACTATCAAAATCTTGGTTGGTAAAGTCACATCTCTGTCCTTTGGTATCTTGTCCAAATTTGCCAAAGCTTTCCTCCTAAGTAACAAGTGTCTCTCATGACTGCAGTCACCATCTGCAGAGATCTTTGACCCCAGGAAGAAGAAATTTGTTACCACTTTTGGTTTTTTTTCATCTATTTGTAGATAGTTCATTAGAGCAGATGACATGACTTTAATTTTCTTGATGTAAGCTTTGGCACTTTCTCATTTGACATTGATGACTAGGCTCTTCAATCCTTCCTCAGTTTCAGCCATCTGAGTGGTATCATCAGCATATCTCAGATTATTAATTTTCCTGACAGCCATTTTACCCAAGCCAGCTTTTTGCATTACATATTAAGCATATAAGGTGCATACGAATGCACAATTACTGTCACTCACATAAATCGGAACTTGATCCCTCGGGGGACAGTGTAGGACTGAGTGCTATACAGACTCTTTGCTAGCATACAGGATACCTAAACATTCTGTTGCTATGGAGGAGAGATAAGAAGCAACAGCACTGTGGCAAGGGAACAGTTTCTAGCAAGCTGAATAAGGAAGACAGCAGTGCGCTTGTCTGAAGGTATCCAGCACTCCAGATCTCCTGGTGAAGTATCTCCCGGGGATACTTTACACATGCTAGATTCTCAGTAGACAGCCCTGACAAGCCAGTTCGGCCAAGAACCATCTTAAAGGACAACTACAACGAGAGGGATATGGAGGCTGTCATATTTAATTCCTTTAAAACAATACCAGTTCCCTGGCTAGCCTGTTGATTCTCTGCTGCTAATACTTATAGTAATAGACCCTGAACAAGCATGCAGCAGATCAAGTGTTTCTGACATTATTGTCAGATCTGACAATGTTAGCTGCATGCTTGTTTCTAGCATGACTCCGACGCCACTGCAGTCAAATAGATCAGCAAGGCTGCCGGGCAGTGTCAGACTGGGAGCTGGAAAAGCTGAGGAAATCCACCTGCTGGCCAAGCAGAAGTAACACTGTGTTATCACTCCCAATAGATGCCTGTAGCAAGTCTTCACTGTGAGCAGCAACACATGATTACTGCTGCTTGGCCAGCGAGTGGATTTCCTCAGCTTTACCACTTCCCAGTTCGACACTGCTGCCAGGCAACTGGCATTGTTTAAAAGGAAATAAATATGGCAGCCTTCATATTCCACTCACTTCAGTTGTCCTTCAAGTATGAGCAAGGCTTTAGACAGGAGTGTATTAACTGTATTTGAGAGGCAGCAAGGTTTAAATGGCGTTAACCCTGACCAGAAAAATTGCTAAACTGTTTTTCTTTTTATCACAATTAGTATAGTTTAAAAAAAAGTATTCAATTCATATCAAGACGTAACACGCGATAATAAATAGCAAATAATATAAATAATCAAATTCATATTAAATTCACTGGAAATCCGTTAATTATCAAAAATCTTTACAATTGGAGTTCATTTACACAGAGTAAGTATACAGCATTCTTCAGCTCCACAGCCTGGTAGGATTCATGTCAAGATAATCCTGTTGTATTGCACAATAAAGCTCCTGCTAATACTCCAAAACCCCATCAGGTGTGAAGACGGTAATGTCAGTAAATGGCCTTACTCTCAAAAGTGGATTTATGAGTCCAAAAACATCCATAGAATCAGTGGTGCGGATAACCAGAAACCTCTTGAAAATACATCCAGTGGTAGTAGTCAATTTAAAGTGACCCTGACAGCGGTTACAGACTACAGATTAGCGGTGAGGCCCGGGGGCATCCCCGTCTGGCAGCCGGCCAAGCAGGAAGTTTACGCTCACTTCCTGTGGCCGAAGCGATCACGTGCGTGAAAGCGTATTGCTAAAAATACACCTCCACGCATGCTCGACATGAAAACAAAAAAAAACTAACTATGTAACTATGTAAAACTTGCGGTGGGTTTTCACACACATTCATCACCATAGACTTACATGACTTCCAGTCCTCCGCAGATGGCTGCAGGACTGCATGGTAATGTAGAATTGTCCTAGCATCGGGGATGCGGCGAAAAAAATCACTTCCGACGCATTGCGCCGTATCACGTCAGTATGAAGACTATACTGGCTACCTATACTGGGCAACTGTACTGGCTACCTATACTGGGCCTGGGGGCAACTATACTGGCTACCTATACTTGGTTTGGGGGCAACTATACTGGCTACCTAAACTGGGCATTGGGGCAACTATATTGGCTACCTATAATGGGATTGGGGGCAACTATACTGGCTGCCTATACTGGGCCTGGGGAAACTAAAATGGCTGCCTATTCTGAGCTCGGGGGCAACTATACTGGCTACCTATAGTGTGCTTGGTGCAACTATACTGGCTGCCTATACTGGGCCTGGGGAAACTACAATGGCTGCCTATTCTGAGCTCAGGGGCAACTATACTGGCTACCTATATTGTGCTTTGGGCAACTAAACTGGCTGCCTATACTGGGCCTGGGGAAACTAAAATGGCTGCCTATTCTGAGCTCAGGGGCAACTATACTGGCTACCTATATTGTACTTGGGGCAACTATACTGGCTACCTATACTGGGCCTGGGGGCAACTGTACTGGCTACCCATACTGGGTCTGGGGGCAACTAAACTGGCTACCTATACTGGGCCTGGGGGTAGCTATACTAGCTACCTATACTTGGCCTGGGGGCAGCTATGCTGGCTACCTATACTTGGCCTGGGGGCAACTATACTGGCTACCTATACTGGGCCTGGGGGCAATTATACTGGCAACCTGTACTGGACTTGGGGGCAATTATACTGGCAACCTGTACTGGACTTGGGGACAACTATACTGGCTACCTATACTGGGCCTGGGGGCAATTATACTGGCAACCTGTACTGGGCTTGGGGGCAACTATACTGGCTATCTATACTGGGCCTGGTGGCAACTATATTGGCTACCTATACTGGGCCTGGGGCAACTATACTGGCTACCTATACTGGGCCTGGGGGCAACTATACTGGCTTCCTGTACTGGGCCTGGGGCCAGCTATACTGGCTACCTATAGTGGGCATGGGGTAACGATACTGGCTACCTATACAGGGCCTGGGGTCAACTATACTGGCTACCTATACTGGGCCTGGGGGCAATTATTCTGGCAATCTGTACTGGGCTTGGGGGCAACTATACTGGCTATCTATACTGGGCCTGGTGGCAACTATATTGGCTACCTATACTGGGCCTGGGGCAACTATACTGGCTACCTATACTGGGCCTGGGGGCAGCTATACTGGCTTCCTGTACTGGGCCTGGGGGCAACTATACTGACTACCTATAGTGGGCATGGGGTAACGATACTGGCTACCTATACAGGGCCTGGGGTCAACTATACTGGCTACCTATTCTGGGCCTATGGACAACTATTCTGGCTACCTATACTGGGCTTCGGGCAAATATACTGGCTACCTATACTGGGCCTGGGGGCAACTATACTGGCAACCTATACTGGGCCTGGGGGCAACTATACTGGCTACCTATACTGGGGGCAACTGCATTAACTACCTTTACCGGTAGCGGTGCAAATTTACAGGTGCTGTGTGATCATTCCAAATCGGGGTGGGGGTCGACTCACAAGTTTGCCCCAGGCAGCAAAAAGTCTAGAACCGGCCCTGGGCCCAATGTGAAAACACCCTGAAGAAAACTTAAAAAAAAAAAAAGTAAAGATACAGTGGCTTGCAAAAGTATTAGGCCCCCTTGAAGTTTTCAACATTTTGTCACATTACTGCCACAAACATGCATCAATTTTATTGGAATTCCACGTGAAAGACCAATATAAAGTGGTGTACATGTGAGAAGTGGATCGAAAATCATACATCATTCCAAACATTTTTTACAAATAAATAACTGCAAAGTGGAGTGTGGGTAATTATTCGGCCTCCTGAGTCAATACTTTGTAGAACCACCTTTTGCTGCAATTACAGTTGCCAGTCTTTTAGGGTATGTCTCTACCAGCTTAGCACATCTAGAGACTGAAATCCTTGCCCATTCTTCTTTGCAAAACAGCTCCAGCTCAGTCAGATTAGATAGACAGCGTTTGTGAACAGCAGTTTTCAGATATTGCCACAGATTCTCGATTGGATTTAGATCTGGACTTTGACTGGACCATTCTAACACATAGATATGTTTTGTTTTAAACCATCCCATTGTTGCCCTGGCTTTATGTTTAGGGTCATTGTACTGCTGGAAGGTGAACCTCCGCTCCAGTCTCAAGTCTTTTGCAATCCCCAAGAGGTTTTCTTCCAAGTTTGCCCATCCATCTTCCCATCAACTCTGACCAGCTTGCCTGTCCCTGCTGAAGAGATGCACCCCCCGAGCATGATGCTGCCACCACCATATTTGACAGTGGGGATGGTGTGTTCAGAGTGATGTGCAGTGTTAGTTTTCCTCCACACATAGCATTTTGCATTTTGGCCAAAAAGTTCCATTTTGGTCTCATCTGACCAGAGCATCTTCTTCCACATGTTTGCTGTGTCCCTCACATGGCTTGTGGCAAACTGCAAACGGGACTTCTTATGCTTTCTGTTACCAATGGCTTTCTTCTTGCCACTCTTCCATAAAGGCCAACTTTGTACAGTGCATGACTAATAGTTGTCCTATGGACAGAGTCTCCCACCTGAGCTGTAGATCTCTGCAGCTCGTCCAGAGTCACCATGGGCCTCTTGACTGCATTTCTGATCAGCGCTCTCCTTGTTCGGCCTGTGAGTTTAGGTGGATAGCCTTGTCTTGGTAGGTTTACAGTTGTGCCATACTCCTTCCATTTCTGAATGATCGCTTGAACAGTGCTCCGTGGGATGTTCAAGGCTTTGGAAATATTTGTGTAGCCTAAGCCTGCTTTAAATTTCTCAATAACTTGATCCCTGACCTGTCTTGTGTGTTCTTTGGACTTCACGGTGTTGTTGCTCACAATATTCTCTTAGACAACCTCTGAGTCCCTCACAGATCAGCTGTATTTGTACTGACATTAGATTACACACAGGTGCACTCTATTTAGTCATTAGCACTCATCAGGCAATGTCTATAGGCAACTGACTGCACTCAGATCAAAGGGGGCCGAATAATTATGCACACACCACTTTACAGTTATTTATTTGTAAAAAATGTTTGGAATCATGTATGATTATCGTTCCACTTCTCAGTACACCACTTTGTATTGGTCTTTCATGTGGAATTCCAATAAAATTGATTCATGTTTGTGGCAGTAATATGACAAAATGTGGAAAACTTCAAGGGGGCCGAATACTTTTGCAACCCACTGTATGTAGAGGCAAGGCTCTGGATCCAATAGAGCCTTTCTGGTGTAATTATTGGACCTACGGTCGAGCCAACTATGTTGGCCCACCTTGGACTGCATTTTGGAAGTACTGATGCGCCCATCTTTGGAAGCACTCGGGGGACGAGAATGCTTCCAAAGCCCTCAGAGTACTCTCGAAATGTTAAAAGAGGGACTGTGCTATGCATATGACCCTGTGGGCGCACTCTGCCACAGGGTCATATGTTTGTGGTTTTGCGCTTTGCAGTGTGATGTGGAGGGGGTGGGGCATCGCAATTTTGAATTTGCACCTTTGAAGTGTAAAACGGCCTCAATAAACTGAAACGTGATTTCAGATTAGCTAATAAAATATTCTTCAAATATCTACAAAAAAGGCATGTCTATCACTCCCAGTCCCACCTGGAAAAAATGCTCATATTGGCCTATCTGGAAAAACCATTATCTGCTATGTACTTCGAATTGATAAAAAGGGATTCTCAAAGTCTATCTAGATTAAAGAGCAGGGGAAACAGTGAAGTGCCTGATCTCTGCGACAATCATTAGGAAGAAATCTTAGAGGACTTTGTTTAAGTCTCAGTATCAGCCAAAGATTGATTAATACAATTTAAATTTCTGCATCGAATGTACTTAATGCTTGAGCATAAGCAACAGATGCTTATAAGGCATCTGTACAGCGCTTTGCTCTCAAACTGTTGCCTGAGTGATCGAGACCCAATCCCTTTGTTCGACAAGCACTGTGTGTATACACACCTTACCTGTGTCCAAATTGGAGGTGGTCGATGAGAAACAAATACTTCTGGCTTGCATGCAGATTTAATTGTAATTGTATGCAGCTTGGATTTGGGCCAATTAAATGCACTCCCTGCCAATTCTGATTGGTCCACTGCCAAGCTGCAACAATGTGCATCTTCTTTACTATCACTAGTCTTAATAGATGCATCAAACTCCCAGTGTTGACTGTATGCTCCTTACATCCTCAGTAATGAGTGCATGGCTGGTAACTTCAAGCATGAGGCCTGGAAAGCTTCATCACTATGTCCATTGCTAACTTCCTTCATCAATACAGCAGGGTGTAGAGCAGGCTGCCATCTACATGTCTCTGTCCAGTCTGTGGACCTTTCCCTTGTTTTTTCCTCACCCATCACCTCCTCATAGAGCAGTGTTCAGCTTGGAGCATGTTTATATATATATATATATATATATATATATATATATATATATATATATATATATATATATCCTAAACTGTCAATTAAAATGATCATATGCGATCATCCTGTAAGACAGAAATTTAAAGAAAACCCTAAGCAGATCCTAACACAAGACAAACAAACAAAAAAAAAACTTGTCCCAGAAGAGGGAAGCCTCTGAATCCTCCAGAGGCTTTCTGTGTCCTCCTGCTGTCTGAGACCCTCTGGTAGTTTGCAGCTGTGCTTTTCTTCATGCACGAATGTGGCCATATTGTGCCTGCACGAGTATGGCCACACCTGTGCAGAAGCATGAAGCCACTCATGGACGAGCGGCTCCAGCACTACGCAGGCGCAGCCGTACTAGGCACAGTATGGAGATGCTCATACACAGTGGGGAGCATGGCCTTGATAACATATACAACAAGCTCTTGTCAGAAATGTTCCCGAGAGTTCGCATGCGGCAACGGTGGGGGCTGAGGAGGACACTCTCCCTAGATAAGAATATAACTTTTTTCAGGGGCGTAACTATATGGGAGCAGCCCCTGCAGTTGCAGGTGGGCCCAGAGCTGTGAGGGGGCCCCAGCTACCAGCTCTCACATCTTCCAATACAGGGGACCATCCTCCAGATCAGGTGTTCTTGTGGCAAAACTTGTTTGGAGTGTGAAGATCATGATGGTCACCCTTGTTTTATGATCCTTGTGGGATGGGCCTCCCAAGCCATCAAGGGCAGCAAGGAGAGGTGCAAAAAAAGTTTTTGTAACACTTTAAATTATATATGTAACTTTAGTCCTATAGCCAGATGTGATGCAGTAATTTGTGCATATGCAATATTTTATGCGCATAATTAAGCACAAAATTGTATAACCTTTCTTATGGGTTAATTCAGTAGTCCTCAAACTAAGGCCCGCGGGGCAAATGTGGCCCCCTGATGCTTTTTTACCTGCCCCCCCACACAAAATGTATTACTTATAGATGCGCGCAGCTACATCTTTAAATATTGGTTGTCCACATATAGAATAGCAGTGCTGGCACCACCCACCCACATGGAAGCCAGAAAGCAGTAATTCGCTGGTTTCCAATCAAATGCCACATCAGGTGACACTGCTGTCCAATTCGACTGCAGGTTGTCACCTGGGTACGCTTTACTGTCTGGCCCACAAATACTTCTACATAATTTTATGTATACTCCGGCAGTCTGAAGTATGTTGACCTGGCCCTCGACCTAAAACGTTTGGGGACCCCTGGGTTAATTGCTCCCATGTCATCTGTGAGAGAATGCAAGTTAATAAGTCAGTGATCACTAGTCACGGGTATTTATAAGAGAGGGGATGACCATTTGAAAAAGTAATCTATTTTATCAAGATCTAAAATGTTTTATTGTTAGTTATTTTGGTTACATGTGACTTTAAACTATTCTGCTCAAAGTCTTTTCTAAGATCAATAAAGCTGTTTGAAGATATCAGCACCTCGATCTGTTTGTTTATCTTCATGAGCAATACAGCAGTTAACACTTTGTAGTGGATTCTACAATGAAAAGCATTTAGCATAGTCTTCTGCCATCCAGTAGAGGTGAAAAGCCCAATATCAAAGTTGAAAGTCAGATTATCATAGTGATGACAGCTTTACCACGTCACCTATGCTCACAGGCAGTGTCCATGTCTGGGGCCGGCCTCTCCACTTGTTCCTGGATGCAAGTCAGCCTTCACATGAGCACTTCACAGACAGCCCTAGTTCTTTTAAAAATAGAAGCCCTTGATGTGATCATTATAATGGCTGAAGAATGCACCAGCTGTCTGTCCACTTGTTTACAATAATAGTGACCAGGCTGCCAAGCATCAAGCACATTCATGGTTTAAGTTGAAGATTACCTGGATCACGAAGAAGATTTGCAGAAAGCACTTTGATGTGAAAGTATCTATTACAGCAGATGCCAGCAGCCAAAGCTATTGAAAAAATGATAAAAGAATGCGTCCCTTTTTTATGTGAGGGCATAGCTTTGTCACCATTTCAGTAAGGATGGGTTTTTATGTATTATTATTTGTTTCGATGTTATTTCACTTTTGATTACTTGGGTGTGAAAACTTCTGTCATGGTTAACTCAGTTTCTTCATTTAAAAAAAAAGCTACATATTACAGCAGTTAGGCCGCTTTGCCACGGGAGGCTGAACTGCGCACTTGTCACACAGTTTAGCTTCCTGGATGCCAGCCACAACCACTATTTGGCTGCAACTACATACAGCATTTGGTAACACAGTGCGTTTCATATTTGACATGCGGCCGCATTACCCGATGGCCAAATATCATCACATGTCACATCTGAGGACAGCAACCTCCCATTCCAAACGTTGTGTGGCCATTGAACAAGAGCAGAAGTCAGGTGGTGAATTCACCTCTTCAGCTGCTTGTAGAAAAGAGTCCTTTAGCAATGACGTAGCAGTAGAGTATTGTACCGTGTTAGGGCTGGTTCACTTGGACGTCTGCCCTGTTTACTGCCAGCGTCCGGGACTCAGCGTTAAAGAGACACTGAAGCGAGTAAAAAACTCGCTTCTTCTCTTATATTCAGCAGGGGCATGTGTGCCCCTGCTAAACTGCTGCTATCCCGCCGCACAACGGGGGTCCCTTACCCCCCAATTCCCCCCTGCAAAATCAACAACCAAATTGGTCGTAGATTTTGCTGCTCCTAGAGGCAGGGCTAATGGCTGCAGCCCTTCCTCACAGCGCGTCTATCAGCGGCGCATCGCCGCCTCTCCACCGCCCCTCTCAGTGAAGGAAGACTGAGAGGGGCGGGGGAGAGGCGGAGATACGCGCTGACAGACGCGTGTGAGGCAGGGCTGCAGCGGTTAGCCCTGCCTCAATGCAGAAGAGATCCCCGGCGAGGACGGAGGGGATTTGGGGGGTAAGGGACCCCCGTTGTGCGGCGCGATAGCGGCGGTTTAGCAGGGGCACACATGCCCCTGCTGAATATAAGAGAAGAAGCAAGTTTTATACTCGCTTCAGATTCCCTTTAAACCCTCCCATTCCAGTTAATACAAGCGTTTGTAATGGACTTTTACCGGCATTTGCGCAAACATGGCATTCCGATCCCGATTTTTCACTGGCATTTGTGGCGACCCTGGATGCTGTATTTAGCATCCTGGGATGGTTAACCTCCCCGGCTAATGTCCCCCTGTGGGGATGAAAAACTCCAACCGCAATTAAGAGCCACAAAAAGCTGTTGAAAGCCAGAAAGCGCCGCCACTACCGAAACGCTGCCGAATGTAACACCAGCAAAAGCCAGGCAGATGTCCGTGTGAAACAGCCCTAAGCCATCAGTTAACAGAAGAAGTTTTGAATCAGCATGATACAATTTATTGCCTAACTTAAAAGAATAAGAGGCTTCAATTGAAATGTTTGATTGTAGAGAGACATAAATCTAAATCTGTGGCTACGTTTTTTTAAAACCTGGCAGACTTTCATAGAAAAGGTATATAATAGAGATCAAATTGTGAATTTCGTGAGACTATTCAAAAATACTGAATGGTACTTGAAAGGCAAAACTGGGGGATACCTGGGAAAGCTGGAGATTTGTAGATGAGGGGGACACAATGTCTTTTTTATTGGCGGGGGGGGGGGGCAGGGGGGCCTATGGAATATGAGGGCGCTAGCAGGGTGCCTGCATATATTTTTGTTAATTTTGCCATGTTTGTTTAAGATTATAAGGTTATGTTTGGTTTTATTTTTATCTTCTACCAGGCGACTAAAATGTTAAAATGTGATGGTCACTGCTGGTCTAGATCACATCACTATTATGGGTGATGGCCAACTAAGGAATATTAGTGACTGGTATTTACAGGGAACTTCAGAGCTGTTTAAGGTTGGTTAAAGGGGTAAACTATAGCCACATACAGACATCAGACCATAGTCTTTGGAAAAGGAAAAATCACAGACCAATCTTACCACCCTTCATGTAGTATAAGAGCCATACTCTACACAGTCTTTCCTATGGAGCTGAACTCCCCATCAGGAAAAAATCTTGGCAAGATGCTGCACACACAGCTGCTGTACAGACACAAAAGATCAGTATCTGCAAAAGATCAGTATCTGCAAAAGATCTGTTCCTGCCAAAAATCCATTCCTGCAAATTGCAATGATAGTCTATGAGATCTGCAGATCATCATACACACATGATTTAACTGACATTCATCTGCAGATCAGATCCACCAGGATGGATTTTCAGATCTGCAGATCTGCAGATGAATGTCAGTTAAATCATGTGTGTATGATGATCTGGAGATCTCATAGACTATCATTGCAATTTGCAGGAATGGATTTTTGGCAGGAACAGATCTTTTGCAGATACTGATCTTTTGTGTCTGTACAGCATCTGTGTGTGCAGCATCTTGCAAAGATTTCTGTCTGATGTGGAGTTCAGCTCCATAGAATAGACTGTGTAGGTATGGCTCTTATACTACAGGAAGGGTGGTAAGATTGGTCTGTGATCTTTCATTTTCTAAAGACTATGGTCTGATGTCTGTATGTGGCCTAAGTGTCATATGTGGAGGTCTCCTTTTAAATGGTTTATTTAAATTTTGTCCCCAAATGAAAACATCTAACAATCTTTGGGATCGTTGATCTTAAAGTGGACCTGAACTCTTGCACAGGACAGAAGGAAAACAGAGAAATGCACCCTGTGTGTATTTAGAGAGTTTAGCCTGTTTAATTCCCTCATTTGTGTCTAATCATAAGTTGCAATCTTATCTTTGCTCTGTGTCACATGACTGCCATGGCAGAGAAAGCAGATAAGCCCATTTGAAAGCACTGGCTGTTAACAATATTTCTGCTTCCATGAATCAGGAAGTAGAAACAGTGCAGATTTATTTTTGGATTTGTATCAGCTAAGAAATGTTTTTTTTGTTTTTTTTGTTAAATGTTATTATGCTGGTTTGTATCTTTTAGAGCAGAGAGGAAGTTCTGAGTTCATGGCCACTTTAATTAGATCCTTAAGGTTCCTACAATGTGGTCAAAATTTTAGAAGATGATACATGGAAGACAGCCTTTCTGACTTGTTGTGGACATTTTGAGCATACTTTAATGACATTTGGGCCATGTAATGCACCAATCACTTGTTGTTAATGACGTATTTCATGCCTCTATTCATTTGTTTTTCTAGTAGATTATCTAGAGGACCAACTCTGTTAAGAGTTTTCCACTAAGGACCCATAGTATGTATATGCACTAGTCTTGGACAGGCTAAACTCTCTAAATACATTCTTGAACTATTGCTGCCTGCCTCGACCTTCTGCCTGATCCTCGTTCCTGAACCATTGCCGCCAGCCCTGACCTGTTTTCCTTCTGTCCTGTTCAAGTGTTCAGGACAGTCCAGGTCCACTTTAATGAAAACCTTAACTGTCCTGAGCCTTGGTAAAAGTTCTGGAGACAAGAAGGAAGGGTAATGGTCCTTAATGGCTTCCCTTATTTAGCTTCTAACAGACCATACAGAGGCTTTATCAGTGGTCTGTTTTTACAACAACAAAAAGATCCCAGCTCCAGCCAAAAGCCCCCTTTTTAATGTTTTTTTTTTTTTAATACGGTATACTCTTTTTGGGGTGGTTTGCTCAGAAAAGAAATCCTCAAAAGGGATGTTCACTCCTGGGAGGCGTTCAACTGAACAATCAGAGATGTGATCTGTCCACTATAACATGCAAAGTCCACTAAGTAATAATCATTTAATATTCTACAAGGAAAATCAGAGCTAAGGACAGGGAAATATTTACTATAAAAAGAGACAAGCTCTAACGATTGCAGTGAATTGGCAAATTCTAGATGAAATTGTACAAATAATGGTACACAAACCTGGCCCTTACCTCCAGCCAATCAGACTACTGTCCTTATACTTGATGCTTTGTGGGAGATTTTTTTTTTTTTTTTTACTTAAATGAGTGACACCACGAGGCAGGTGGTTTTGGTGCATGGCGCCCAGTGAGAAAACTCGGTGTCGCCGTAGCAGTGTAAGGGTAATTCGAGCTCCGGCGTTTGCCAGACCATGCATTACATCTCCCTCTGAGTTGCGATGACTCGGAGGGGGAATAGTATTTTAAGCCGCCAGGGATTTGAATGGAAGCAGGGTGAGCAATCATTTAGCTCACCCTGCGCCCAGCTCATCTGCGGTGTACATATATGTACGCTGATACCGGACTACAGGTTTTCCATGCAGCTGTTAAAATCACTCGAATTTGAAACCAAGGAAAGTTAAACATACCTTTTTTTGCTGTAATTTGGCAGTTATGTTGTATGAATTTTGGATAAGTGTTCCCTTGTATTCAAGATGCATTTTCCCTCCATTTTGTGTGCCTGGGACTGTAGTCAATTTGTCTTAGTTAATCTGAGTTAAAGGGAACCTGGAGCGAGGAGTATATGGAGGCTGCCATAATTATTTCCTTTTAAAAGGAACCCAAGGTGTGAGACCAATATAGGCTGCCATATTTATTTCCTTTTAAAAGGAACCCAAGGTGAGAGACCAATGAAGGCTGCCATATTTATTTCCTTTTAAACAATACCAGTTGCCTGGCAGCCCTGCTGGGTCTTTTTGCTGCAATAGTGTCTGAATCAACAAGCATGCAGCTAATACAGTCAAATTTGACAGAAATGCCAGAAACATCTGATCTGCATGCTTGTTCGGGGTCTATGGCTAAAAGTATTAGAGGCAGAGGATCAGCAGGATAGCCAGACTACTAGTATTGATTAAAAGGAAATAAATATAGTGAGTAAAACGAGATTTCAGGTTGGCACTTGCAATTCAATTTCTTAAAACAGCTTTATTCCTCTGGCTAATGTGTAAAAAAAATAGACAAATTAATAGTAAATCTTCCCTAACCGGTTCCTATTTGCTGTGGGGTGAGGTGGGAGCGGTGGGGCCGCCTGACGGCCGTTTCACTCACTTGAGCGTCTTCTGTGGACAACAGCATAATAGGAAATAAATATGGCAGGCTCCATATACCCCTCGCTTCAGGTTCCCTTTAAGTCTGAATTCTGCTTTCCGAGTTGGTGCTACCTGAATGAAAAGGCTTCTAATCCCCTCTCAGATAACTGTCTCAAACCTCTCAAAGACAGGAAGGTTCTAAGAAACAAACTACCAGATGAACTAGGAAAAATATCGACCAATCCTCTAAAGAGTGGTAAAATTACAAAATATTTAATTTACTTATAAATAAATCTTCCCAACAGGATGTACAGTGGTATGCAAAAGTTTGGGCAACCTTGTTAAACGTCATGATTTTCCAGTATAAATAGTTGGTTGTTACGATAAAAAATGTAGGTTAAATATATCAAATAGGAGACGCACACAGTGATATTTGAGAAGTGAAATTAAGTTTATTGGATTTACAGAAAGTGTGCAATAATTGTTTAAACAAAATTAGGCAGATGCATAAATTTGGACACCACAAAAAAGATAATTACAGAAATTACAGCCTCTATACGCCTCCTGTTGGTTCCAATGAGAGTCTGGATTTTGATTGAAGGTATTTTGGACCATTCCTCTTTACAAAACATCTCTAGTTCATTCAGGTTTGATGGCTTCCGAGCATGGAAAGCTCTCTAGCCTTAACTTGAACTGAGCCTGTGGTCTTCCAGTTCCTCAATATGTTTCTAACTGTGGAAACAGACCACTGAAATATCTGAGGCAGCTTTCTGTATCCTTTCCCTAAACCATGATGGTGAACAATCTTTGTCTTTAGGTCATTTGAGAGTTGTTTTAAGACCCCCATGTTGCTACTCTTCCGATAAAATTAAAAGAGGAGGGAAACTTACAATTGACCCCCTTAAATACTCTTTCTCATAATTGGATTCACCTGTGTATGTAGGTCAGGGGTCACTGAGCTTACCAAGTCAATTTGAGTTCCAATATTCAGTTCTAAAGGTTTTGGAATCAATAAAATGACATGCCCAAATTTATGCACCTGCCTCATTTTATTTAAACAATTATTGCATACTTTCTGTAAATACAATAAACTTCATTTCACTTCTCAAATATCACTGTGTGTGTCCTATATGATATACTAGCTGATGAACCGGCGTTGCCTGGGTATGTATTTGGCTAGTGCTTGCTCCGCCCACTTATCTAACCTTACCACACACACACACACTCAGTGACCAAGTTTGTGAGCTGTGGCATCAATAATTTGTATATTCCTATACAAATTAAACAAATCAGATTGGCTGTTTGTGTCACCCAATGACCAACTGTTGCAGGTTTGAGGCATCTGCTGTTAACAGTGTAAAAATGGCAGCAATTTAAATATTACCCTTGAAAATACACAGGTGGGTTTTGATTGGCTATTACAGGCTCCACCTACTTCCCTGAATATTAATCCCAGTCACCCAGTGACCATCCGGGCAAATTTTGAGAACCCTGCCATTAACAGTGTAAGAAGAGCTGCAGTTTATATTTTCCCAGTGAAATTTGTTTTTGGCTCCACCCACTTTTGTAACCTTGACACACAGTCACTAAATGACCAAGTTTGTGAGTTTTGGGGTCCTTGGCATCAATAATTTTTATTTTCCCATTGAAATGAAACACATGTGATTGGCTGTTTGTGGCTCTGCCCCATTTTCTAAATTTGAACCCCAGTGACCCAATAACCAACTTTACCAGGTTTGAGGCTTGTGCCATTAAAGGGGTTCTTTCACGAATGAGGAAAAAAATAAAAAGTGGTTTATGCATAAACTATTAAACATCCTTCTAAAATAGTGTAAAAAGTTTTTTTTAAAAAAAATGAATGGTTTCATCAATACAACATGTAATGTAAACAATGAAGGATGACGGACTGGGAGGCTAATCCATTTGTTAGGGGTGGGTTTTTTTTTTACTTTCATTCACAACCATAGCTCCTGCCTACCTAGTTTTCAGTGGTATAATCCACTGCTGGCAGGAATCGCCGTTACAGCTGTAACAGCTGAGCTCCGCTGAGCTCCTCAGTTAGTGTTTACATTCTTGCCAGGCAACCAGACTCCCGTCTGTGCAGAGAGTCGTTTGTGCAAAGAGTCAGCCAGAATCAGCCCCATCTACACCATATGATTCTTTGTCAGATTCGATTCATTGATTCGATTTGATTGAATCTGACATGTTCCCTAACAAATGGATTAGCCTCCCAGTCCGTCATCCGTCACTGTTTACATTACATGTTGTATTGATGAAACCATTCATTTTTTTAAAAAAAAACTTTTTACACTATTTTAGAAGTATGTTTAATACTTTATGCATAAACCACTTTTTATTTTTTTCCTCATTCGTGAAAGAACCCCTTTAACAGTGTAAAAATGGCTGCAGTTTACATGTTTCCATTTAAAATGAATGGCTGAAATTTGATTGGCGGTTTTATGCTCTGCCCACTTTTCCTTGGTTTGTAACCTCAGTCACCAAGTGACCAACTGTGCCGAATGTGGGGACACTGGCTTGATTAATGTGAGAATGGCAGCCTTTTACATTTTTTCCATTGACATGAATGGGTGAAAACTGATTTGCTGTTTGTAGCTCCGCCCAGGTGTGCAAGGGGGATGCGAGACCCCCAGAACATATCATCTGAGGTAGTAAGGTATCGGTATACCAAGTTTCATTCAAATCGGCCAAGGCGTTTTTGAGTGATCGCGGCACATACATACATACATACATACATACATACATACATACATACATACATACACACATACACACATACATAAATCCGATTTTATATATATATATATAGATTTAACAGATTTTTTTTATCGTAATAACCAACGATTTATACAGGAAAATCATGACAATTAACAAGGTTGCCCAAACTTTTGCATCCCAATGTGTTGTCTCCTGCAAAATAAAAAAATTAATTATATAAAAAAATTAATATATATAAAAAATAGGCATGGTAGGGCGGGCTACTATAGTCTGATATCTCCAGAGCACTCTACATTCTGTACATATGGGTCATCTTTAAGAAAACACAACCTTACTAACTGGCATATCCACCAGTTCAAATGAAAAGGCTATCATAATAATTTAAGCAGGTTATGAAAAGCCTATTATATCCTTCTGATATGAGCCATAGTCCTACAATATACTGGATGTCACAATAATCTAAAAATAACAAAATGACACAGGTTTTCCAAAACCTACTGTATGTGTGTAAAACCTATATTTCACCAATATCTGAATAATTACAGATATCCTGCACACCAAGGCTCTACACACACCATTCTGCTAGGCATCGCAGTAAAGCAGAAGGCTGTTTCCACTTGAATGCTCCAGTATTTATGATTAATTGGTCCTGTTTGGGCACACTATGGAATTATCCAGTTTCTGTATACGGTAATTAGATTAGTAATAAAGAATACTGTACATATATACTGTTTAGGCCAAGATTATTAGCCCCCCAGGAATTATGGAACATTTTCTTAACTTTTTCCCAGTGTTTGCAGCATTGATGAAACGTGATACAATCAAACATTCACAAGTGCCAGTTAGTAGCTTTTGGTACATTTTGTAATATAAAATACAGTTTTAGACTTGCATTATATGAAATACTGAATAGTAAAATGGCATGGTCAAAAATATTAGCCCAGAATATTTGCTTTCAAAACACACCTACCTTATTAAACCAATCAGCTTGCAGTCAATTGTCTTCCGAACAACATTCAATCACCATAAAAAGACTCCAAGGAACAGGGAAACTGAACACATAAGAGGGACCACTGTTAAAGATAAACTCCAACCAAGAATTTAACTTTATCCCAATCAGTAGCTTTCTTTACATGAGAAATATATTGCTTTTCACAAACAGACCATCAGGGGGCTCTGTATGACTGATATTGTGGTGAAACCCCTCCCACAAGAAGCTCTGAGGACCGAGGTACTGTTGGCAGTTTCCTGTCTGTGAACCTTGTTACATTGCGGGAAATAGCTGTTTACAGCTGTCTCCAACTGCCAAAACAGCAAGCCGCAGCTACATAACTTGCCCACAGTAAAAATGTCACCATGTAATAAATGTCAAAATGTAAATCGGGGAGAGGAAAGATTTTACAATGAGCAAACACTGACTAAATCATTTATACATAATTATTGTAAAAATTAAGCACTTTTTTTATTACATTATTTTCACTGGAGTTCCTCTTTAAGGTGGCCATACATCAGGCGACTTGGCGGCCAATTGACTATCCGATTCGATTATTATAATCGGATAGGATGAAAATTGGTTCCGCCAAGTACATGTCTGACTGACAAAGCGACCAATTTCAGCCCCAAAATATAAACAGTCCTATATAAACAGTCTCTCTGTAGTAAAATTGCGTGGGTGCACACACAGACACTGTTCCAGACAGTAAGGTAAAGATAAGTCAATGCCCTTGAAGCGCTCTCCATGTTTTACATATCCTAGAAAGATAAAATGAAAACTAGCATTTCAGAATACTGCAACATTCAGCAAATAGCACTGTCACAATCTGCATCTGCTGGTGATGTCATGAGTGAACTACCTTTGTTTTATCAGCAGATGTCATCGTTCTCCTCAGGGATTTGGCAGCATGAACTTCTCTCTGCCCACTAGCAGAGGGCTCACTTCTCCAGGAATGGTATTTCTTCACAGACTGTTGCTAGGAGGAGGTCTGGACTGTCACATGATCTCCCAGCATGGTATTTAAGACACACCTGAACATTCACCTGTTGCTAGCTCATTGTTCCTTGTTCTAGCCATCCTGTTCCGAGTTCCTTGTTCCTGGAGAAGTTCCTAGCTATCCTGTATCCCTATGCTCTGTAGTCCTCCTGTGTATGACCTTGTGCTTGTATTGACGAATCTTTGCCTAAGCGATTACTGGTATTGTTTGATCTCCTGGTTGCTGACCTTCCGCTTGCTTGCTCTTTTGTGTCCTGCATTTCATGTTGTATACATGTCTTGTGTATATATTTATCAGATTCCAGGGTCAGTGTGCACACATTATATACACTGAGTTTGCTCTGCATAAATCACCCTATGCAGGGAGGCCCTTGTATATACCCTAAATTACGTGTATGCTATTGAATACATTTGCCTGCAATACCTGTTCATACCTGATCATTGTGGTTGTGCATGTATGCCTATTGAATACATTTGCCTGCTAGACATTGTTCATTGTTGCTGTGCATGAGTTTAATGCACAGCATATTACTTTGTTTCATTACTAATAAAATCTCCATTATTCTTTATTCCTGGTTTTTAAGTTCTTTCCTATCAGTGACATTTCTGCCTTGTTGCGGGTTTGTGCATTGCTTCATGTGCAGCGCACAATCTCCATGCAATTTATAACAAGCACCATCCAGTGATAAGTGTTATGTTAACACGGTGACAGACACAGTGACATGTGATCAACTGATGCACTTCTAGCAGGACTGAGGCTCCCCAGATTGCAGCCATCTTATAAACCAGGTGGATCTATTGTTTAAACTGGTTGAGTATCCAGCCAATGCCACAGCGATAACACGTTTCACTTCAAAGTAAAGCGGCTTTAATCCAACTCACAATAAAAAGAGAAATACCGTACATAACAGTGTAAATCCATCCAGACATGGCAACACACTCTGCTAAATGATTGCACTTACGGCTCCACAGATAAAGGCATATAAAGCCAAACAGTGTGCTTGGCCTACCAGGCACTCGTAGCAAATATCCATGGCGTCCCGCTTGCAATATCCCATGCCTCTTGGGTAGCTCAAATCAAGCAGACACAAGCAACTTCGTGGAAGGATGACGTCAGGTGACACTGGCTTCCTCCAACGCGTTTCGTCCATTAGGACTCATCGGGGCTAAACAGCCATTGCGTGCTAGGTAAATTATACAGTAGCACAGAGGATGGGATCCTTCTCCAATATGACATAATGGGAGCTGATTGGCTCCATAATTCCATAATCAAAACCCATCTAATAGTAAAACATGGGAAGTGCCCTATAGTCCACTGCGCGCAGTTTCGAGCACGGAGCCGGCTGCATGAATTTACATGCATCATCATCACAATGTCTTTTTTATTGGCGGGGGGGGGGGGGCAGGGGGGCCTATGGAATATGAGGGCGCTAGCAGGGTGCCTGCATATATTTTTGTTAATTTTGCCATGTTTGTTTAAGATTATAAGGTTATGTTTGGTTTTATTTTTATCTTCTACCAGGCGACTAAAATGTTAAAATGTGATGGTCACTGCTGGTCTAGATCACATCACTATTATGGGTGATGGCCAACTAAGGAATATTAGTGACTGGTATTTACAGGGAACTTCAGAGCTGTTTAAGGTTGGTTAAAGGGGTAAACTATAGCCACATACAGACATCAGACCATAGTCTTTGGAAAAGGAAAAATCACAGACCAATCTTACCACCCTTCATGTAGTATAAGAGCCATACTCTACACAGTCTTTCCTATGGAGCTGAACTCCCCATCAGGAAAAAATCTTGGCAAGATGCTGCACACACAGCTGCTGTACAGACACAAAAGATCAGTATCTGCAAAAGATCAGTATCTGCAAAAGATCTGTTCCTGCCAAAAATCCATTCCTGCAAATTGCAATGATAGTCTATGAGATCTGCAGATCATCATACACACATGATTTAACTGACATTCATCTGCAGATCAGATCCACCAGGATGGATTTTCAGATCTGCAGATCTGCAGATGAATGTCAGTTAAATCATGTGTGTATGATGATCTGGAGATCTCATAGACTATCATTGCAATTTGCAGGAATGGATTTTTGGCAGGAACAGATCTTTTGCAGATACTGATCTTTTGTGTCTGTACAGCATCTGTGTGTGCAGCATCTTGCAAAGATTTCTGTCTGATGTGGAGTTCAGCTCCATAGAATAGACTGTGTAGGTATGGCTCTTATACTACAGGAAGGGTGGTAAGATTGGTCTGTGATCTTTCATTTTCTAAAGACTATGGTCTGATGTCTGTATGTGGCCTAAGTGTCATATGTGGAGGTCTCCTTTTAAATGGTTTATTTAAATTTTGTCCCCAAATGAAAACATCTAACAATCTTTGGGATCGTTGATCTTAAAGTGGACCTGAACTCTTGCACAGGACAGAAGGAAAACAGAGAAATGCACCCTGTGTGTATTTAGAGAGTTTAGCCTGTTTAATTCCCTCATTTGTGTCTAATCATAAGTTGCAATCTTATCTTTGCTCTGTGTCACATGACTGCCATGGCAGAGAAAGCAGATAAGCCCATTTGAAAGCACTGGCTGTTAACAATATTTCTGCTTCCATGAATCAGGAAGTAGAAACAGTGCAGATTTATTTTTGGATTTGTATCAGCTAAGAAATGTTTTTTTTGTTTTTTTTGTTAAATGTTATTATGCTGGTTTGTATCTTTTAGAGCAGAGAGGAAGTTCTGAGTTCATGGCCACTTTAATTAGATCCTTAAGGTTCCTACAATGTGGTCAAAATTTTAGAAGATGATACATGGAAGACAGCCTTTCTGACTTGTTGTGGACATTTTGAGCATACTTTAATGACATTTGGGCCATGTAATGCACCAATCACTTGTTGTTAATGACGTATTTCATGCCTCTATTCATTTGTTTTTCTAGTAGATTATCTAGAGGACCAACTCTGTTAAGAGTTTTCCACTAAGGACCCATAGTATGTATATGCACTAGTCTTGGACAGGCTAAACTCTCTAAATACATTCTTGAACTATTGCTGCCTGCCTCGACCTTCTGCCTGATCCTCGTTCCTGAACCATTGCCGCCAGCCCTGACCTGTTTTCCTTCTGTCCTGTTCAAGTGTTCAGGACAGTCCAGGTCCACTTTAATGAAAACCTTAACTGTCCTGAGCCTTGGTAAAAGTTCTGGAGACAAGAAGGAAGGGTAATGGTCCTTAATGGCTTCCCTTATTTAGCTTCTAACAGACCATACAGAGGCTTTATCAGTGGTCTGTTTTTACAACAACAAAAAGATCCCAGCTCCAGCCAAAAGCCCCCTTTTTAATGTTTTTTTTTTTTTAATACGGTATACTCTTTTTGGGGTGGTTTGCTCAGAAAAGAAATCCTCAAAAGGGATGTTCACTCCTGGGAGGCGTTCAACTGAACAATCAGAGATGTGATCTGTCCACTATAACATGCAAAGTCCACTAAGTAATAATCATTTAATATTCTACAAGGAAAATCAGAGCTAAGGACAGGGAAATATTTACTATAAAAAGAGACAAGCTCTAACGATTGCAGTGAATTGGCAAATTCTAGATGAAATTGTACAAATAATGGTACACAAACCTGGCCCTTACCTCCAGCCAATCAGACTACTGTCCTTATACTTGATGCTTTGTGGGAGATTTTTTTTTTTTTTTTTACTTAAATGAGTGACACCACGAGGCAGGTGGTTTTGGTGCATGGCGCCCAGTGAGAAAACTCGGTGTCGCCGTAGCAGTGTAAGGGTAATTCGAGCTCCGGCGTTTGCCAGACCATGCATTACATCTCCCTCTGAGTTGCGATGACTCGGAGGGGGAATAGTATTTTAAGCCGCCAGGGATTTGAATGGAAGCAGGGTGAGCAATCATTTAGCTCACCCTGCGCCCAGCTCATCTGCGGTGTACATATATGTACGCTGATACCGGACTACAGGTTTTCCATGCAGCTGTTAAAATCACTCGAATTTGAAACCAAGGAAAGTTAAACATACCTTTTTTTGCTGTAATTTGGCAGTTATGTTGTATGAATTTTGGATAAGTGTTCCCTTGTATTCAAGATGCATTTTCCCTCCATTTTGTGTGCCTGGGACTGTAGTCAATTTGTCTTAGTTAATCTGAGTTAAAGGGAACCTGGAGCGAGGAGTATATGGAGGCTGCCATAATTATTTCCTTTTAAAAGGAACCCAAGGTGTGAGACCAATATAGGCTGCCATATTTATTTCCTTTTAAAAGGAACCCAAGGTGAGAGACCAATGAAGGCTGCCATATTTATTTCCTTTTAAACAATACCAGTTGCCTGGCAGCCCTGCTGGGTCTTTTTGCTGCAATAGTGTCTGAATCAACAAGCATGCAGCTAATACAGTCAAATTTGACAGAAATGCCAGAAACATCTGATCTGCATGCTTGTTCGGGGTCTATGGCTAAAAGTATTAGAGGCAGAGGATCAGCAGGATAGCCAGACTACTAGTATTGATTAAAAGGAAATAAATATAGTGAGTAAAACGAGATTTCAGGTTGGCACTTGCAATTCAATTTCTTAAAACAGCTTTATTCCTCTGGCTAATGTGTAAAAAAAATAGACAAATTAATAGTAAATCTTCCCTAACCGGTTCCTATTTGCTGTGGGGTGAGGTGGGAGCGGTGGGGCCGCCTGACGGCCGTTTCACTCACTTGAGCGTCTTCTGTGGACAACAGCATAATAGGAAATAAATATGGCAGGCTCCATATACCCCTCGCTTCAGGTTCCCTTTAAGTCTGAATTCTGCTTTCCGAGTTGGTGCTACCTGAATGAAAAGGCTTCTAATCCCCTCTCAGATAACTGTCTCAAACCTCTCAAAGACAGGAAGGTTCTAAGAAACAAACTACCAGATGAACTAGGAAAAATATCGACCAATCCTCTAAAGAGTGGTAAAATTACAAAATATTTAATTTACTTATAAATAAATCTTCCCAGCAGGATGTACAGTGGTATGCAAAAGTTTGGGCAACCTTGTTAAACGTCATGATTTTCCAGTATAAATAGTTGGTTGTTACGATAAAAAATGTAGGTTAAATATATCAAATAGGAGACGCACACAGTGATATTTGAGAAGTGAAATTAAGTTTATTGGATTTACAGAAAGTGTGCAATAATTGTTTAAACAAAATTAGGCAGATGCATAAATTTGGACACCACAAAAAAGATAATTACAGAAATTACAGCCTCTATACGCCTCCTGTTGGTTCCAATGAGAGTCTGGATTTTGATTGAAGGTATTTTGGACCATTCCTCTTTACAAAACATCTCTAGTTCATTCAGGTTTGATGGCTTCCGAGCATGGAAAGCTCTCTAGCCTTAACTTGAACTGAGCCTGTGGTCTTCCAGTTCCTCAATATGTTTCTAACTGTGGAAACAGACCACTGAAATATCTGAGGCAGCTTTCTGTATCCTTTCCCTAAACCATGATGGTGAACAATCTTTGTCTTTAGGTCATTTGAGAGTTGTTTTAAGACCCCCATGTTGCTACTCTTCCGATAAAATTAAAAGAGGAGGGAAACTTACAATTGACCCCCTTAAATACTCTTTCTCATAATTGGATTCACCTGTGTATGTAGGTCAGGGGTCACTGAGCTTACCAAGTCAATTTGAGTTCCAATATTCAGTTCTAAAGGTTTTGGAATCAATAAAATGACATGCCCAAATTTATGCACCTGCCTCATTTTATTTAAACAATTATTGCATACTTTCTGTAAATACAATAAACTTCATTTCACTTCTCAAATATCACTGTGTGTGTCCTATATGATATACTAGCTGATGAACCGGCGTTGCCTGGGTATGTATTTGGCTAGTGCTTGCTCCGCCCACTTATCTAACCTTACCACACACACACACACTCAGTGACCAAGTTTGTGAGCTGTGGCATCAATAATTTGTATATTCCTATACAAATTAAACAAATCAGATTGGCTGTTTGTGTCACCCAATGACCAACTGTTGCAGGTTTGAGGCATCTGCTGTTAACAGTGTAAAAATGGCAGCAATTTAAATATTACCCTTGAAAATACACAGGTGGGTTTTGATTGGCTATTACAGGCTCCACCTACTTCCCTGAATATTAATCCCAGTCACCCAGTGACCATCCGGGCAAATTTTGAGAACCCTGCCATTAACAGTGTAAGAAGAGCTGCAGTTTATATTTTCCCAGTGAAATTTGTTTTTGGCTCCACCCACTTTTGTAACCTTGACACACAGTCACTAAATGACCAAGTTTGTGAGTTTTGGGGTCCTTGGCATCAATAATTTTTATTTTCCCATTGAAATGAAACACATGTGATTGGCTGTTTGTGGCTCTGCCCCATTTTCTAAATTTGAACCCCAGTGACCCAATAACCAACTTTACCAGGTTTGAGGCTTGTGCCATTAAAGGGGTTCTTTCACGAATGAGGAAAAAAATAAAAAGTGGTTTATGCATAAACTATTAAACATCCTTCTAAAATAGTGTAAAAAGTTTTTTTTTAAAAAAATGAATGGTTTCATCAATACAACATGTAATGTAAACAATGAAGGATGACGGACTGGGAGGCTAATCCATTTGTTAGGGGTGGGTTTTTTTTTTACTTTCATTCACAACCATAGCTCCTGCCTACCTAGTTTTCAGTGGTATAATCCACTGCTGGCAGGAATCGCCGTTACAGCTGTAACAGCTGAGCTCCGCTGAGCTCCTCAGTTAGTGTTTACATTCTTGCCAGGCAACCAGACTCCCGTCTGTGCAGAGAGTCGTTTGTGCAAAGAGTCAGCCAGAATCAGCCCCATCTACACCATATGATTCTTTGTCAGATTCGATTCATTGATTCGATTTGATTGAATCTGACATGTTCCCTAACAAATGGATTAGCCTCCCAGTCCGTCATCCGTCACTGTTTACATTACATGTTGTATTGATGAAACCATTCATTTTTTTAAAAAAAAACTTTTTACACTATTTTAGAAGTATGTTTAATACTTTATGCATAAACCACTTTTTATTTTTTTCCTCATTCGTGAAAGAACCCCTTTAACAGTGTAAAAATGGCTGCAGTTTACATGTTTCCATTTAAAATGAATGGCTGAAATTTGATTGGCGGTTTTATGCTCTGCCCACTTTTCCTTGGTTTGTAACCTCAGTCACCAAGTGACCAACTGTGCCGAATGTGGGGACACTGGCTTGATTAATGTGAGAATGGCAGCCTTTTACATTTTTTCCATTGACATGAATGGGTGAAAACTGATTTGCTGTTTGTAGCTCCGCCCAGGTGTGCAAGGGGGATGCGAGACCCCCAGAACATATCATCTGAGGTAGTAAGGTATCGGTATACCAAGTTTCATTCAAATCGGCCAAGGCGTTTTTGAGTGATCGCGGCACATACATACATACATACATACATACATACATACATACATACATACATACACACATACACACATACATAAATCCGATTTTATATATATATATATAGATTTAACAGATTTTTTTTATCGTAATAACCAACGATTTATACAGGAAAATCATGACAATTAACAAGGTTGCCCAAACTTTTGCATCCCAATGTGTTGTCTCCTGCAAAATAAAAAAATTAATTATATAAAAAAATTAATATATATAAAAAATAGGCATGGTAGGGCGGGCTACTATAGTCTGATATCTCCAGAGCACTCTACATTCTGTACATATGGGTCATCTTTAAGAAAACACAACCTTACTAACTGGCATATCCACCAGTTCAAATGAAAAGGCTATCATAATAATTTAAGCAGGTTATGAAAAGCCTATTATATCCTTCTGATATGAGCCATAGTCCTACAATATACTGGATGTCACAATAATCTAAAAATAACAAAATGACACAGGTTTTCCAAAACCTACTGTATGTGTGTAAAACCTATATTTCACCAATATCTGAATAATTACAGATATCCTGCACACCAAGGCTCTACACACACCATTCTGCTAGGCATCGCAGTAAAGCAGAAGGCTGTTTCCACTTGAATGCTCCAGTATTTATGATTAATTGGTCCTGTTTGGGCACACTATGGAATTATCCAGTTTCTGTATACGGTAATTAGATTAGTAATAAAGAATACTGTACATATATACTGTTTAGGCCAAGATTATTAGCCCCCCAGGAATTATGGAACATTTTCTTAACTTTTTCCCAGTGTTTGCAGCATTGATGAAACGTGATACAATCAAACATTCACAAGTGCCAGTTAGTAGCTTTTGGTACATTTTGTAATATAAAATACAGTTTTAGACTTGCATTATATGAAATACTGAATAGTAAAATGGCATGGTCAAAAATATTAGCCCAGAATATTTGCTTTCAAAACACACCTACCTTATTAAACCAATCAGCTTGCAGTCAATTGTCTTCCGAACAACATTCAATCACCATAAAAAGACTCCAAGGAACAGGGAAACTGAACACATAAGAGGGACCACTGTTAAAGATAAACTCCAACCAAGAATTTAACTTTATCCCAATCAGTAGCTTTCTTTACATGAGAAATATATTGCTTTTCACAAACAGACCATCAGGGGGCTCTGTATGACTGATATTGTGGTGAAACCCCTCCCACAAGAAGCTCTGAGGACCGAGGTACTGTTGGCAGTTTCCTGTCTGTGAACCTTGTTACATTGCGGGAAATAGCTGTTTACAGCTGTCTCCAACTGCCAAAACAGCAAGCCGCAGCTACATAACTTGCCCACAGTAAAAATGTCACCATGTAATAAATGTCAAAATGTAAATCGGGGAGAGGAAAGATTTTACAATGAGCAAACACTGACTAAATCATTTATACATAATTATTGTAAAAATTAAGCACTTTTTTTATTACATTATTTTCACTGGAGTTCCTCTTTAAGGTGGCCATACATCAGGCGACTTGGCGGCCAATTGACTATCCGATTCGATTATTATAATCGGATAGGATGAAAATTGGTTCCGCCAAGTACATGTCTGACTGACAAAGCGACCAATTTCAGCCCCAAAATATAAACAGTCCTATATAAACAGTCTCTCTGTAGTAAAATTGCGTGGGTGCACACACAGACACTGTTCCAGACAGTAAGGTAAAGATAAGTCAATGCCCTTGAAGCGCTCTCCATGTTTTACATATCCTAGAAAGATAAAATGAAAACTAGCATTTCAGAATACTGCAACATTCAGCAAATAGCACTGTCACAATCTGCATCTGCTGGTGATGTCATGAGTGAACTACCTTTGTTTTATCAGCAGATGTCATCGTTCTCCTCAGGGATTTGGCAGCATGAACTTCTCTCTGCCCACTAGCAGAGGGCTCACTTCTCCAGGAATGGTATTTCTTCACAGACTGTTGCTAGGAGGAGGTCTGGACTGTCACATGATCTCCCAGCATGGTATTTAAGACACACCTGAACATTCACCTGTTGCTAGCTCATTGTTCCTTGTTCTAGCCATCCTGTTCCGAGTTCCTTGTTCCTGGAGAAGTTCCTAGCTATCCTGTATCCCTATGCTCTGTAGTCCTCCTGTGTATGACCTTGTGCTTGTATTGACGAATCTTTGCCTAAGCGATTACTGGTATTGTTTGATCTCCTGGTTGCTGACCTTCCGCTTGCTTGCTCTTTTGTGTCCTGCATTTCATGTTGTATACATGTCTTGTGTATATATTTATCAGATTCCAGGGTCAGTGTGCACACATTATATACACTGAGTTTGCTCTGCATAAATCACCCTATGCAGGGAGGCCCTTGTATATACCCTAAATTACGTGTATGCTATTGAATACATTTGCCTGCAATACCTGTTCATACCTGATCATTGTGGTTGTGCATGTATGCCTATTGAATACATTTGCCTGCTAGACATTGTTCATTGTTGCTGTGCATGAGTTTAATGCACAGCATATTACTTTGTTTCATTACTAATAAAATCTCCATTATTCTTTATTCCTGGTTTTTAAGTTCTTTCCTATCAGTGACATTTCTGCCTTGTTGCGGGTTTGTGCATTGCTTCATGTGCAGCGCACAATCTCCATGCAATTTATAACAAGCACCATCCAGTGATAAGTGTTATGTTAACACGGTGACAGACACAGTGACATGTGATCAACTGATGCACTTCTAGCAGGACTGAGGCTCCCCAGATTGCAGCCATCTTATAAACCAGGTGGATCTATTGTTTAAACTGGTTGAGTATCCAGCCAATGCCACAGCGATAACACGTTTCACTTCAAAGTAAAGCGGCTTTAATCCAACTCACAATAAAAAGAGAAATACCGTACATAACAGTGTAAATCCATCCAGACATGGCAACACACTCTGCTAAATGATTGCACTTACGGCTCCACAGATAAAGGCATATAAAGCCAAACAGTGTGCTTGGCCTACCAGGCACTCGTAGCAAATATCCATGGCGTCCCGCTTGCAATATCCCATGCCTCTTGGGTAGCTCAAATCAAGCAGACACAAGCAACTTCGTGGAAGGATGACGTCAGGTGACACTGGCTTCCTCCAACGCGTTTCGTCCATTAGGACTCATCGGGGCTAAACAGCCATTGCGTGCTAGGTAAATTATACAGTAGCACAGAGGATGGGATCCTTCTCCAATATGACATAATGGGAGCTGATTGGCTCCATAATTCCATAATCAAAACCCATCTAATAGTAAAACATGGGAAGTGCCCTATAGTCCACTGCGCGCAGTTTCGAGCACGGAGCCGGCTGCATGAATTTACATGCATCACACCGCAGTCTACTCCATGCTGCACATTACAGTTTCTACATGTACTAATCTGCCACCCTATCTTATACATGCAGCCACTAGACTACATAAATATAGTAAACTATCAGAGCTGCAAGTAATAGGCAATTAATAACAATAAGTCCGCTAAAATCTAAATAAAATTAATAAATAGATGATTGGTCTAATGAGGCAAACAGCCTCATAGCAAATGGGCTAAAGTAAACCAAAAGATAATAATCTTTCTAGGATCTGTATATGTGGAGAGCACTTCAAGGTTATTCAATAGTCTGTTATCTGAAACAGTTACATGAGACCTGAACTTAGAACTTCCTCTCTGCTCTAAAAGATAAGCAACAGCATAATAACCTTTACAGAAAAAACATTTCATTGTTACAGCTTATAGAGCTCCTACAGAAATGCTGCAGTGTGGTTACTTCCTGGTATCCTGGGAGCACAGAAAGGGTTAACTTCATGTATTTACATATTAGCTCAGAACTGAGCAGACTCAGTAGAAAGCTGACTACTCAAATTACACTGGCTCATTCCTTGCAGTTGAGGGAGAATTAGACAAGCTGTTCTCTATAAATACACACAGGGTGGAAACAGGGTGGATTGCTCTGTGTTTTCCTTGTTTCCTGTGCAAAAGTTTAGGTCCACTTTAACAAGCAAACAAAAGTGATTTCTTATTACTTCTTTATTATAGAAGGCAGACAGGCTAGGTTTACACTAGATGGCAATGGAATGGACCCCAAAGAACATGTCCATGCAGGGTCGGACTGGGACACTAAGGGCCCACTCCCACCCCCTTCCAATTTGGGCTCACATACACATGTACTCTAGAAATTTTGTGCACATGTCAGTGCTATATAATTTTTTTGGTAGGACATTAGACTATGGTAGGGAATAGATTGTGAGCTCAGTCTATAATAGGGAGACTGCTACATGCAGTGCACGCACCACACCGCAGCCAAAAAAAATGGGAGTGGCCATGCACTGGAACATGGGCGTGGCCATGATGGGTCATGGGCAGACCCAAAAATACACAAAATGTGTAGCGATATTATTCACAAAGTGGGTCTGACAAAATAAACTTTAGATATAATAATCAAGTAGTAACATGCCTCATGATAATTCATCAGGTAGTCAAATGCCGCTAGATAAAAGTATTAAGTAGTCAAACACCTCCAGATAAAATAATCAAGTAGTAACATGCTTCATGATTCATCAAGTAGTCAAATGCCGCTAGATAAAAATATTAAGTAGTCACACACCTCCAGATAAAATCATTAAGTAGCCAGGTGCCTTACAGTAAACAAAAAAATAGCCAGATGCATCAAAATAAAATAATTTAGTAACCAAATGGGCCCTGTATACATAAATTAAGTAGCCATGCTCCCCAGAAAATAGAATTAAGTAGCCATGTGCCCATATATATCAGTATTCGGTAGCCAGGGCTGGCAGGGGAGGGCTGGGTGCTACTGCCTGCAATGCTGGGTGGCCTTAGAGCATGCAGGGCCTGGGGCAAGTGTCATATGAAGGGCCTAGAGCCTGAGTATAGTTGCCCCCAGTATAGGTAGCCAGCTATAGGCACCCCACGTATAGGTAGCAAGTTGTAGGGGTCTCCAGTATAGGTAGTGAGCTATAGGTGTCCCCCGTATAGGTAGTTATAGCTGTCGCCAGTATAGGTGTATAGGTAGTTATCTATAGGTGTCCCCAGTATAGGTAGCAAGTTATAGGTGTCCCCAGTATAGGTAGTAAGCTATAGGTGTCCCCAGTATAGGTAGTTGGCTATCGGTGTCCCAGTATAGGTAGTTAGCTATCGGTGTCCCCAATAGCCTGGAAGGGGGAGCTTTCTGGCACACAGGGGCTTAACTCCCCCCTCCCTCTCCAGGTTTTAGTGCAGTGGTGGGCTGGTGGCAGCAGGCAGGGAACGACTCACCTCATCCTGGATCCAGACGCCTGTGTTCTGCCGCAGAGTCTCTGTGTGTCACGTATCTTCCTTCTCCAATGCCGCTCACTGTACTAATCAGGAAGTATAGTGAGAGGCATTGGAGACGGAAGCCAAGTGATATGCAGTGTCGTAGATTCACGGTGCCTGGAACGCAGGAAAAGTAAGTAGTTCTCTGCCCGGCTGCTGCCATTGTGCAAAATTCTGGAGGGAGGAGTGCGGAAAGGGGGGCCACAGGTGAGGGAGAGGGGAGGTGGGCCCCCTCCCGACGCTGCGTCCAAGCCCCCCTTTCCTGTGCTGCTACCTCCTCCTCTCCTGCTGCTCGGTGCAGGGCCTGGGAGGGCCCAGTTAAAGGGGCTTGGCCTACCGGGGAAATTCCTGTGTTCCTGGTGGCCCAGTCCGGGCCTGCGTCCATGGATCCTATGTTAGCTTAGATGATTTGTGGGGCATACTTTTACATGTTTTCTGTGTCCATGGTGGTGACTCTTGTTCTGCACAACATTTCCAGACACCAGATGGAAGTCAGACATGTCAAAAACAGTAATGCTCTGAATAACATGTCAGATCCAATGAATGCCAAAGGACATATGAGAACAGTGGGGCAGTCACAGCGTTCATCAGATCCGATGTCACCATCTACGGTACGACTGCTTTCTACTGTGTGGACTCAGTCTAAAGCTGGTCATACACTATGCAACTATGCTTTCACAACCGACAATACAATCAACTTAAATAAATTGAATTTTGCATGATATTCTAATTTTTTGAGTTTTAATTAATACTCCCTCATATTAAGCTTTGTGCCCGGAAATGGGTATTTAAAGGGACCCTGAGGAGTGGCTAATAAAAAAGAAATCTGGACTTACCCGGGGCTTCCTCCAGGCCCTCATAGCCCATGAGGTCCCCCGACATCCTCCTGGTCCTTTCCTTCCTCTCACTGGCAGCTCTGGCAATGCGGCGACTTCGTCTGAAGTCACGTGTGTGCCAGTGGCAGCTCCAGCTTCAAACTTCTAGAGGGGCACAAAGGGGGCACAATGGCTGGCTGGTCGGGCCCACTTAGGTGATTAACATTGATTCTTATATGGCTAGCTTTAGATATTTGTTTGCCTGACTAAGGTGACACAATTAACGCTAGCTAGTTCAGCATGGTGGGAACCAAATGTAAACTTCACAAACAGACAACACAAACTCCGAGGCTTTTGAGCAGAGCAGATTGTCTAAATCAGGCATGTCAAACCGGTCCTACGAGGGCCGAGGTCCTCACACATTTTTGACACAGCTCACATAAATTGATGGGTCTGAATCAGGAAAGGTGTGGTCCATCAGGTAGAACATGTTACTCTCTTTCTCGGTCCATCCTAAACACTGGCATGGATCTGGCCCTCCAGGCCTGGAGTTCGACACCTGTGGTCTAAATGATGGTGCTATTATTGAAGAAACATTACCTACAGATGTACTTGGCTAGTTTACTGGCATGCTTTAATTCTTACTTGCTATCAAGCTGCTCCCTTGACGACAGATCACAGAGAAATCATTCCACCCCCCAGCCTGTGTCTCACGACTCTACAAGCAGGGGGGGGGGGAGGCAGGAGGGAGAGAAACACTGCGTGTATAATTCCTTATTTTAGTAGCTAAGCATTGCTGGAGATTAGAACAACGGAAAGCTTTCATCTTGTAAGGCTTCTTCAGACTCTATTCCTGTCCTGCCAATGTTAGAACATACAATCAGAGGGAGTAGGATATGGACCAGAGGCGCCAAAAAGAGTAAAAACAATACTAGGTTTAAAAGACTTGGGGGGAGCCGTACTCACCCCCTATCAACAGACCAAAAGCCAATAGAACCAACAATCTTTGGTCAAAAATTCAACAATTTATTGGTACTCCCAGGTGCTACGCGTTTCACGGGATTATCCCGCTTCCTCAGGCAATCATACAGGAGTACAAGCAGTTGGGGGTCTGGAACGCAGTGCAGCGCCTCAGTGCAGGCACCGGTCCATATCCTACTCAGAATGCAGTCCACCGTTGGTGGCAAGGATTTTTCCTAATTTCTTCTACAGAGAGCGACATCTTATACCTGAGTGGGGTCAGGTCCTAATTTTCCCCACCCGCATATGGAGTGGTTGCCTAGGGGCAACCTATGTTTGTGAGTATAAATCTATTTTAATTAATTGTATCTCTCCTGCTTTGAAATACCACACCATTTGGGCTCTCGGTCTTTTGTTTTTGTCTCTGAAGTGCATACAATCAGAGGGAGGTTGTAACGAATGGTGTCAGCAAGAACAGATTTTCTGATTATTGGTGATCTGCAGTATCACCAATAATACAGATACTATACCTGATTATGTGGTGATCTGCAGAATCACCAATAATGCGAGTATAGCGAGACACAGGACAACCAGCTGTAAAGATAGGTGTTTGGTGCAACAGTAAAACAGATAGAGATACCAACTCCCCCAGAGAAGCTGGTAGAGGGGGATATCTCTATAGAACACAGGGATCAGCACTCCAGCAAGCTGGAGATGCAGATGAACTAGTAATCAGTTCACCCGAGGAGCGGGTGGTGCACAGTAAGACAACGTATACTGATCACACGTGGAGCGGGTGATTCAGACTGTACTGAAGCAGGTGATCACCTGAGGGGCAGGAGATCAAGACTGTACTGCAACTCCTAATCACCTGAGGAGCAGGTGATGAGGACAGTACCGTAGTTACTAGGCACCTGAGGAGCAGATGATTAAGACTGTACTGAAGCTACTGGTCACCTGAGGAGCAGGTGATTAAGACTGTACTGAGAATCCCTCACCAGGGACTAGGCTCACTGGTGAGGACAGGAGAGTCAGACAAGCAGATTTGGCAACAGGCAACAGGATATTTGGATCAGATAGGCAGAAGCACAGAATCAGTAAGCAGAAGAGTAGTGTAACGATTGGTGTCAGCAAGCACAAATTTTCTGATTATTGGTGATCTGCAGTATCACCAATAATACAGATGCTATACCTGATTATATGGTGATCTGCAGAATCACCAATAATGCAAGTATAGCGAGACACGGAACAATCGGATGCAGGAAGGTGCTTTATGCAATAGAGTATCTCTATAGGGCACAGAAATACAACATCCAGCAAGCTGGAACAGCAGACAACAATGATATACAGTGTAAATTCACAAGTTTGTGGAAAAGTCCACCACACAGTAATTCCTCAGAGGTGTGGTTACCTCTGAATGGGAACCCTGTGTGTGAGATCCTCCAAAGGACGCAGTGGAGGAGTCTCGGCCTCTAGCAGAAATGGTTTGCTGTTGGCGGTCGTCTCAAAGAGGCAAGCCTCTGATAGAGCCCTACAGTGGGAGACGTTCCACTGAAGGGAGAAAGGTCAGACAAAATGAGGTTCGGCAACAGATTAGGCGGCAACAGTACAGAAACGTGAGACAAGAGAATAGTCGGAAACCAAGCCAATAGTCGATAACGGTACGGGCTGGCGAAGTACAGAATCAGGAAACAGAAGAATAGTCAAGACAGGCACAGAATCATACACGATAAATCAAGACAGTATAATATGTGTATATATTGGCGATGAACTAATATATAACACAATATCAAATACAAGACTGACTAGGTGTGACAAGAGCCGGGGTCCTGCCGGATTATCACACGGGAACTGACTAGGTCTGAGTGCTGACACAGGGTATCGCAAACACAGACGAAGTGCTACTGAAAAGCACTTCCTTAAATACTGCCTGGGAAAGGAGTCTCCACCCCAAATAGCAACCAATCAGAGCAGGCTAAAAACGTCAGCTGACATCCATGTCAGCTGACCCGCTTTCTGGGAGCATAAAGGCGTGTCCGGCGTGCGCGCGCACCCACTAGAGGCACGATGACAGAGCCCTGGTGAGCAGCACGCTGGTGAGTTTGGCGCTGTGCGCTCGGAAGGTTTTGCGCAACGGATGCGGACAAATTTCCGCATCCCGCGTTGGAAAGTCCGCCTGCCGGAACGGATGCGACCGTATTTCCGCAATCCATCCGGCGTTGCGGATTTTTCGTTACAAGTAGTCAAGGCTAGCAGAAGGTCATAACAAATAATACAATTCAATTACTACTTTAGCTATCAACAGAATCTGACTAAGTGTGGATCCCCAGCTCCTGCTGGTTCTAGCACACTTTGGGATCTGACTAAGGTCTGAGTGCTAACACGTAGCATTTGCAACAGCAGACGAGGAGCTACTGACAGGCAGGTCCTATATATACTGAGAGCGCCCCACAGCGCCGCCCCAGTCACTCAACCAATCAGGAGCACTGCTGGAGTCAGCTGACCGGCCGATCAGCTGACTCCCCTTCTATTCGCATAAAGGTCCTGTCGCCTGGCACGCGCGTAGCCCTCAGTCTATGTGCAACTGACGGACCAGGCAAAACTCCATCATGTAACTGCGCGGCGAAGGCCGCCGGCTGAGACACGGAGACAGCCGCCATGCCGCTCACCGATGCGGCGGCATCTCCGCTATCTATTACAGTACCCCCCGTGAGGAGTGGACCCCGGACACTTCTTACACGGCTTTTTAGGGTGCAACTCATGAAACTCTTTCTTTAGATCCTCGGCATGCATGCGGCAATCCGGAACCCAAGTTCTCTCCTCCAGGCCATACCCCTTCCAATGGACCAGGTACTGTACAGAATTCTGCACTAATCGAAAATCTAAAATCTTCTCGATCTCATACTCAGGTTGGTCGTCAATCATCACAGGGTGGGGGGGGGAGGAGAGGAATCCACATGTACAGCAGGCTTCAACAAAGAAACATGAAATGATCTCACACCTCTTATGCTGGCTGGGAGATCAATCACATATGTCACGTCATTAATCTTTCTGGACACAGGATATGGGCCTATAAATCTGGGTCCTAACTTAGGTGATGGTTGCTTTAACGCCAGATGCCGAGTAGACACCCACACCATGTCTCCTGGGGAAAACTTCCACTCAACAGACTGCCTTTTATCCGCCTGTTTTTTCTGCGTCTGGAAGGCTTTTCCCAGATTCCTTTTTATAAGCACCCAAATTTCCTTTAATGCCCTTTGCCAATCCTCTAAAGCCGGAAAAGGGGAAGATGCCACTGGTATTGGGGAGAATTTGGGAGATCTCCCCGAAACCACTTGGAAAGGAGAAAAACCTAAAGAGGAACTCTTCAGATTATTATGCGTAAATTCCGCAAATGGCAGAAACTTTACCCATTCTGACTGCGCATCTGCCACATCTCACCTGAGAAATTGCTCCAAGGACTGGTTAACTCTTTCGGTCTGTCCATTGGTCTGTGGGTGGTAGCCTGATGAAAATGATAAGTCCATACCGAGCTGGTGGCAAAAGGCTCTCCAGAATTTAGACACAAACTGGACTCCCCTATCTGACACCACATTCTCTGGAATGCCATGCAGCCGGAAAATGTGCTGGATGAAGAGATCAGCCAATTCCTGGGCCGAGGGGAGTCCCTTCAGAGGGACAAAATGAGCCATTTTACTGAACCTATCAACTACCACCCAGATGACTGACTTGCCCTCAGACCTGGGGAGTTCTCCTACAAAGTCCATAGACAAGTGGGTCCATGGTTCATTTGGCACCGGTAAAGGTTGCAGCGTACCTACTGGTGCTTGACGAGAGGGTTTATTTCTGGCACACACAGAGCACTCTCTCACAAACTCTTTGCAATCAAGAGCCAACGAAGGCCACCATACACATCTGGCCAGTAGGTCCTGAGTTCGAGGAGCCCCGGGATGCCCTGCATTCTTATGGGCATGGAACAATTGCAAGAGTTGTAGGCGAAAAGGAAGTGGCACAAACAGAACCCCCTCGAGCTTCCCTTCTGGAATATCTTGCTGGTAAGGCCCTAGGGTAACCGCCCAGTCTTCCTAGGTTTCCGTGGCTGCCACCACTAGTCTTTGAGGTAAGATGGTCTCAGGGGTTGATGGCTGAACTGTCTCGGGCTCAAAACACCTAGATAATGCATCTGCTTTGACATTCTTACTTCCCGTTGTATACGTGATGACTAACCTGAACCTTGAAAAGAACAAGGACCAGCGAGCCTGTCGGGGGCTAAGTCTTTTGGCCCCTTCGATGTACTCCAAATTTTTATGATCAGTATAGACCGTGATTGTATGTTCTGCCCCTTCCAGCCAATGGCGCCATTCTTCAAAAGCTAAGTTAATGGCCAAGAGCTCCCTATTGCCAATATCGTAGTTCCTCTCGGCTGGAGAGAACCTACGAGAAAAGAAGGCACAGGGATGTAGTTTGCCTTGAAGGCCAGAGCGTTGAGACAGTACAGCCCTAACCCCAATCTCCGATGCATCCACCTCAACAATGAAGGGGAAGGTGACATCCACGTGTCTCAAAATGGGAGCAGAACAAAATAACTTTTTCAACGTAGCGAAGGCAGACTGTGCCTCTAATGTCCAATGGTAAGTGTCAGCCCCCTTCTTGGTAAGGTTGGTGAGGGGTGACACTACAGAAGAAAACCCTTTGATGAACTTCCTGTAGTAATTGGCGAAGCCAAGAAATCTTTGGAGTGTCTTCAATCCTACAGGTTGAGGCCACTCCAATACAGCAGCGACTTTTTCAGGATCCATGGAGAGACCTGAAGTGGAAATAATATATCCCAAAAAAGGGACCTTAGTGACTTCAAAGAGGCATTTCTCTAACTTTGCATACGAGTTCTGCCTCAATTTTCTTAAAACGAACTTCACATGTTTCCCATGTTTGGTTAGATTGGGTGAGAAAATCAGTATATCGTCCAGATACACTAGCACAAATTTTCCCAGAACTTCCCTAAAGACTTCATTGATCAACTCCTGGAAGACGGCAGGAGCATTACACAACCCGAAGGGCATGACCAGATACTCGTAGTGCCCATCGGGCGTGTTGAATGCCGTCTTCCATTCATCACCGTCCCTAATGCGTACCAGGTTGTATGCTCCTCGTAGGTCTAGCTTAGAGAAGATACTGGCATTAGTCACCTGAGCAAACAAATCGTCAATCAAAGGCAGTGGATAGCGATTTTTCACTGTGATCTTATTTAAACCCTGATAGTCAATACAAGGTCGAAGCTCACTGTCCTTTTTCTGTACAAAAAAGAACCCAGCCCCTGCTGGTGACCGGGAAGGACGGATAAAGCCCTTGGCCAAATTTTCTTTAATGTATTCCTGCATAGCCAGCTTCTCTGGCCCTGAAAGATTATAGAGATGGCCTCTAGGGGGCATACAACCTGATCTTAACTCTATGGGACAGTCGAAGCTCCGGTGTGGCGGGAGTTTCTCTGCTGATTTTAGACAAAACACATCAGAAAATTCTGCGTACTGCACTGGCACCCCTTTCACCTGAACCTTGGTGGCGCAAACAGCAATTTTCCCCAAACAATGATGATGACAATGGGCTGACCAGCTCTGTAGCTGACCTGAGGCCCAGTCGATCTGAGGGGAGTGTAGTTGCAACCAAGGCATACCGAGGATTAGGGTGGAGGTTGCCATTTGCAGAACAAAGAACTGTACTTTCTCCTTATGTAGAACCCCTATATTACACAACAATAAGGGGGTCTGGGAGAGAGGCTGTCTACACTGTAACGGAGAGTCATCTACCGCTGTGAACATAATCTGACGGTCTAAAGGAAGTAAGGGAATCCCCAATCTTTTGACAAAGTCATAATCTATAAAATTAGCTGCAGAGCCTGAGTCCACGAATGCTTCTGTGGCCGTGACCCGACCCTTCCTGGTAATGGAGCAAGGGAGGAGTAAGCGGTTATTATCTAGAGGTAAACACGGCTCGCCTAGGGTATTACCTCTGACCTAGGCGGCAGCGTTTCCCGACTTTTTAGGGCAATTCTGGACAATGTGACCCTCCTCAGCACAGTATAGACAGTTTTCCTGACCTGCGATTCTTCTCCACTTGTGTTAACCTAGACTGACCGATCTGCATAGGTTTCTTCCTGAGGTGACGAGGATGGAGAAGAGGCATAGGAAACAGATCTTACAGCATTTCTGCCACGGGTTTGTTTTTGACTGCGAAGGCGGCGATCAATCCGCATCGCCAATGAAATTGCTTTGTCTAGAGCAGGGGTCTCAAACTCAATTTACCTGGGGGCCGCAGGAGGCAAAGTCAGGATGAGGCTGGGCCGCATAAGGAATTTCACAATCAGCAGCTCCACCCCCCCCCCCCCCCGCCGCCCCCTGCATTGGTTTTTATTTCAAAATCAAATTCACACTGAAGCGAACTATAAGGTAAAATAGGCAAAATAGTTTGCTTCAGTGCTCCCATTACAAGTAATCCGCCGCAAAACGAGGGCTGCAGAGCCCCCAAATCGCCCAAGGGGCAATCCGCCGGCATTTCCTGCAAGGGGCAGAGCCCCTCCTGACGTCAATTGCGGCGCATCGCCGCCTCTGCCCGCCCCTCTAACTCTTCCTTCACAGAGAGGGGCGGGGAGATGCGGAAATCCGTGCGGCGATTGACATCAGGAGGGGCAGAGCTGAAGCTGAAAGCTCTGCCCCTTCCAGGAAATGCTGGCGGATTGCCCCCCCCCCCCCGGGCGATTTGGGGGCTCTGCAGCCCTCGTTTAGTGGCGGGGATGCGGCGGATTACTTGGGAGCCTGAAGCGAATTATAAGGAAGGTTTTGCCGGCGCGGGCCACAAAATATTGTATCGAGGGCCGCAAATGGCCCGTGGGCCGCGAGTTTGAGACCCCTGGTCTAGAGATTTAGGCTCAGGATGACCTAACATCAAATCAGAAACTGCATCGGATAGTCCTGACAGGAAACAGTCTAATAAAGCATACGTTCCCCATCTAGCTGATACAGCCCACCTCCTAAATTCTGCGGCATAAACCTCCACTGGATTATGACCTTGCCTGAGAGTCTTTAGTTTCCTCTCAGCCGTGATAGCAATATCCGGATCATGGTATATAACAACCATGGCCTTAAAAAACTCCTGAACTGAGGATAATGCCTCATGCCCTGTGTGAAGACTATATGCCCATGTTTGTGAACCTCCTGACAAAAGGGTCTTTTATCCACTTTCCCCTCCACTACAGTATATCTACGTCAGCTGTGGCACCCTCCAAGCCACAGCGACGTAGATATACTGACCTCCTTGCAGCCCTGTTGTGCAGGAACAGGTGCGCTTCAGAGCGCACCCCCCGGCACTGTCGGTTGCCTTACTAATTGGCAAAAGGGAACATGTTCCCTTGTAGCCAATTAGTGACCCCCCCGCGGATGAACGATCACCGCTGTAGCAAACAGCGTGATCATTCATCTTTCCCCCTCCGTGGTCGGATCGTAAAAAAAATGCCCCTGCAACAGGGCCGGGCCGAGGCATAGGCTGGAGAGGCTCCAGCCTCAGGGCGCAGTGTAGGAGGGGCGCAGAATTCATTCAGCTGTCATTCCTAATTGTGTTTGAAGCAGAAAGAAATAAGAAAAGGGGATACATGGCAGTGACTGCAAGCCAGATAACTAGATATTAAGGTGTTGGGGAGGTTGTGGGCCCTGTGGCACCTCTTAGTCTAATAGCAATCAGTGTGTGATGGCTGGGGTGGCAGGGATGGAGGGGCGCACTTTGGTGTCTCAGCCTTGGGTGCTGGAGGACCTTGTCCCGTCTCTGCCCTGCAAGATGAATATCTCACCTTACCTGGTTCCTGCGATCATTCTGCAGCTCCAGCCTCCATTCACCACTCTTCACTCAGCCCTGTGACGCTGAATAAGCCGGGACCCGGATGTTCGGCATCAGAGGGCTGAGTGCACAGCGGTGAATGGAGGCTGGAGCTGCAGGATGATCGCAGGAACCAGGTAAGGTGAGATATTCATCTTGCAGGGGCTTTTTTTTAACAATCTGGCCGGGGGGGGGGGGGCATAGTGGTAAGGGGGGGGCACATCTGGCTGCCCATAACAGGGTGGGGGGATCCAAATCTGAAGGGGGGTGGGGTTGAAATTATTATTGGGGCCCATCAGGGTAATGGGGTGGGGGATTTTATAATGGGGGGCACATCTGTTGGTCCTGAGGGACATAACTTAATGCTGGGGGCACATATGCAATAATGGGGTGGGGGCGCTAATCCTGGGGGCACATCTGGCTATAATGGGGAACACTGATCCTGGGGACACATCTGGCTATAATGAGGGGGGCTTATTTGGGATACGCAGCTGTATATATATATATATATATATATATACCGTGTTTCCCTGAAAATAAGACCCTGTCTTATATTAATTTGACCTTCAGAAGATGTGCTAGGGCTTATTTTCGGGGAGGTCTTACATTCTGGGGGGTAGCCAGATCTCCCTTTAATATATAGCCAGCTTCCTCCTGGCTATAGCTAAATCCCCATTGTATTGATCCGCCTGCCTGCCTGCCCGCTGCTTCGCCTCCTCAGTTCCCGCCCGCTCACTTTACCTTTTAAGTTCTCGGCTCCTGGTCCCCTCCATTAAGAAAGTCCAGATCCCCTGCTGCTTTTCCCCCCGCATAATTCACACTGCGGATTAGCGGTAAAGGCAGCTCATGTAGTCTGGTAAGCGCTGCCCTGTACAGGAAGTTATCTCTGTTTACTTCCTGTACAGGGCGGCGCTGTTACCGGACTACATGGCTGATGTCACCGCTGATCTGCGGTGTGAATTATGCGGAGGATAAACAGCAGGGGATCCAGACTTTCTTAATGGAGGTGAATGGGAGCTGAGAACTTGAGAGGTAAAGCGGGCGAGCGAGCGGGCGAGCGAGCAGGCGGGGGGTCACGGAGCAGGTCCCCAGCGCCGGCTATGTCCCTGGCACTAGGCCTTATATAACGAGGGTGGCTTATATTTCGAGCATACTCGAAATATAAGCTAGGTCTTATTTTCAGAGTAGGTCTTAAATTCGGGGAAACACGGTATGTGGGGGGTCGCAAATGCGGGGACACATCTGGCTATAATGGAGGCTGATATTGGGGGGGCACATCTGGCTATACTGGGGGGTCTGATACTGGGCACACATCTGGCTATCTATCCTTGGGGGACTTAATACTGATGGCATGTCTTTTACCTACAGTAGCACTTTGTATTTTTTAGTAGAATTGAAGGAAACCTGCGAAGTAATGCAATTTTAACGGGTTTCTCTCTTTTTTCCCGCTAAAATGCGCAGAAAAAAAAATTCTCAGGACAAAATATCCCCCAATGAAAGTCTAGTTTATCCTGAAAAAAACGATATCTAGATCATTTAGGTGCCGTGAGTAGGGATAAAGTTATTGCTGATTGAATAGGGACATAGCTAAAACGTCAAAACTGCTCTGGTCAATAAGGGGAAAACAAGGTCTGGATGCGAAGTGGTTATAAAGGTTACCCTCTGGTTCTCAGATCCTGACAGATTGGGTCTCAACTCAAAATAGGATAGCACACGGTTTCTGAAATTCTGAATGTCAGATCTATGCCCAGAAAACTTTTCGGGTACGGACATACGAAGGTCTGTGACTGAAGGGGATCGCACTGTATCAATAGTCGTTTGAAGTACCTGTACTGTTCCAGACAGTTGAGTGATCTGAGTCTGTTGGGTATTGATCACCCCGGTAAGATTGTTCACCGCGGTGGTCAGGACTTCAACCTGACTATGCAGTGCGTCCATAATGTTTGGTCTGCTGTTCTGTAACGATTGGTGTCAGCAAGAACAGATTTTCTGATTATTGATGATTTGCAGAATCACCAATAATGCGAGTATAGCGAGACACAGGACAACCAGATGTAAAGATAGGTGTTTGGTGCAACAGTAATACAGATAGAGATACCAACTCCCCCAGAAAAGCTGGTAGAGAGAGATATCTCTATAGAACACAGGGATCAGCACTCCAGCAAGCTGGAGATGCAAATGAACTAGTAATCAGTTCACCCGAGGAGCGGGTGGTGCACAGTAAGACAACGTATACTGATCACACGTGGAGCGGGTGATTCAGACTGTACTGCAGCAGGTGATCACCTGAGGAGCAGGTGATTAAGACTGTACTGCAGCTACTGGTCACCTGAGGAGCAAGTGATTAAGACTGTACTGCAGCTACTGGTCACCTGAGGAGCAGGTGATTAAGACTGTACTGAGAATCCCTCACCAGGGACTAGGCTCACTGGTGAGGGCAGGAGAGTCAGACAAGCAGATTCGGCAACAAACGGACAGATACGGTACAAAGACAAAAGGCTTAAATCAGAGTAGTGTTCAGGCTGAGTTAGCAACAGGATCAGATAGGCAGAAGCACAGAATCAGTAAGCAGAAGAGTAGTCAAGGCTAGCAGAAGGTCATAACAAATAATACAATTCAATTAGTACTTTAGCTATCAACAGAATCTGACTAAGTGTGGATCCCCAGCTCCTGCTGGTTCTAGCACACTTTGGGATCTGACTAAGGTCTGAGTGCTTAGTCTGCATTTGCAACAGCAGACGAGGAGCTACTGACAGGCAGGTCCTATATATACTGAGAGCGCCCCACAGCGCCGCCCCAGTCACTCAACCAATCAGGATCACTGCTGGAGTCAGCTGACCGGCCGATCAGCTGACTCCCCTTCTATTCGCATAAAGGTCCTGTCACTTGGCGCGCGCGCGTAGCCCTCAATCTATGTGCAACTGACGGACCAGGCAAAACTCCACCATGTAACTGCGCGGCGAAGGCCGCCGGCTGAGACGCGGAGACAGCCGCCATGCCGCTCACTGCTGCGGCGGCATCTCCGCTATCTATTACAGAGGTAGAGCTTTTTTTTTTTTGCAAATACAAGTGTCATCCAGATACATGAATTTTAAGTAATCTTGCAAGGATAGTGAGGCATTTATGGCAAATAGATAAGACCCTTGGTTTTCTTAACGCCTACATAGACTCAGGCTGACATGCAGAGTTTTTTATAGACCCTATCCTGTTCACTGTACACTGCTGTAGCCTAAAAAACAGTTAACTGTATGTTACTGAACAGGAGGTAGGTGGGGGGGGGGGCACTCGGGGGGCGGGGGGCACTGGGGGGGGGCAGTGGCTCCCAGGGGTGGCCAGTGCCCCAGCATTCCACAGTGCAGTGCCACCAATGGTGTGTGTGCCCCCCCCCCCCCCCCTGGTGCGTCACCAGGCCAGTTGCTGTAAGTCTGTTGCAGTTCTCTAGACTGAACCACGTATGTGCAGGAGACTTACGGTGACTGTTGTGATGATGCACCGGTGCGCGCATGCACAACTTCAGATGAGGCCGCCGCATTGCCTGAGCCACCAGCGGGAGGAAAGAAGGGACCAGGAGGATGCTGGGGGACCTCGCGTGCTACGAGGGGGGGCAGGGGAGTTCTGGAGGAAGCCCCAGGTAAGTCCAGATTTTTTTTTTAGCCACTGCCCAGGGTCCTTTTAAGTGGGGAAGACACAATGTTGGAAATAACAAACATAATCCCACTACAATAAAAAATGTTAGTAAATAATAAAAATGAAATTTAGTCTGCTGGTATTCCTGATCAGAGATAAGATGGTTTACATTTCTATGGATGAAGCATATCCCAGAATTAGCAGGACAAACACTGCAATATTCAGAAGGTGTTTACATTTTATGACTTGACCTTTCTGGGCATGTGGTGAGGCTAGAGGTATGATCTAATGATTTTGGCAAGCTCTCCTCACGCTATGACAGACTGGAGGTTTCAATTCATTTGTTAGTTTTAAGCACTCCTAGTAAATGCCAGCAGCTGCATACTGTCAAGATCTCGTAAGCCAAGGAAGAATTAATGGCTTTGAGGCAGTCACGCAGATGCTGGTAAACTTCTGCAAATGGCAGAGACATTGCTACAGGTTGATGAGTATTTGTTCTCAGCAGAATGAGAATAAAGGAAATAGGCTGGTTTAACAGTTTCATTTCCAAGGTCCAACAATCATTAACAGAAGGAAAGAAATATTAAACACGGAATGCAATGTAATCTTACTCATTCCCAAAGTCCCAAAGAATCGCCTTCAGGTAATCTACTGTATATGCGTTGCACAGATTTCAGCAATATTTATTGTAGTAGTGTAGGTACTGTAGTTGGTTCAGTGTCTGTACTGTTTCCCCTTCCTGGGGGCACAAGAAGGCCTACACCTGGCGCCCGTTATAACATAAGCATTTTTACATTGTCCAACTCCTCTTAGGCCTTGTTCACATTGCATCCACTCCCGTGTCCGTCCGCGATGGGCTTTTTTTTTTTTTTAGGCTTTTTTTTTCCAATTCCCGACACTTGGGTGGGCGATTCGTTTTTGTATTTAGCGGTTTCCGGTGCGTTTTTCCTGAGCATTTTTGTAATTCGCTCCCTGACGCAAGTTAGGAAGTGAACTCTTTGATCCGGAAAAGAGTAAATACAAACACAATCGCTCCACAAAGCGATTTTGTGAGTGGTTTGTGTTTTTTCTATACCTTCCATTGAGGCGAAATCGCCTCAAAAATGGCTGAAGCACTGCTTTACAAAGCGGAACGCAAACGAGCCGCTCATATGTAAACTATCTCATACAGAATCATTGTGTAAGCGCTTTCAGGACGATTTTGAAAAATCGCCCGCGCTTAACTACCTTAAGACCGCTCCACGCCCATGGGCGTGGCCGCGGCGGCAGCCCAAGGACCGCCTAACGCCGATCGGCATCAAGTTCTGGGGCTGCAGTTTGCAGGAGATCGCGCGCATCTCCTGCTCGGGGGGGGCGAGCTCACCCCCATCTTTAGTCTCCGAGCGGTGATCACCGCTCGGAAGACTGTTAGAAGGCATAATCCCCGTCTATTTACATGTACAGCGCTGCGATCGGGGGGGGGGGGGGGGGGGGGGGTCAGACCCCACCAACAGAGAGCTCTGTTGGTGGGGGGAAAAGGGGGGGGGTGATCACTCGTCTGCTGTGTTGTGCGGCCCTGCAGCTTGGCCTTAAAGCTGCAGTGGCCAATTACAGAAAAAACAGCCTGGTCTTTTGGGGGGTTTAGCACTGTGGTCCTCAAGTGGTTAAAAAAATAACAAAAAACGCCTGCAGTGTGAACAAGCTCTCAGTGAGAGGAGAAGGGGTAGTGTCGTTTTTTTTACTATATAAGTATACAGTACAGTCGCACTATAAGGGTGCTTAGCACAACCATGAAACATCTTTGAGGCCACCATAAGAGAGACAATGCATGTTGGGTACAGCATAAGTGCCAAAAGGGAGACACATGGAATAGGAACAAGCAATGGAGAACTATAAAAAAGTGGTTGCCATGGGAATGAAAAATGGGCTATTTACAATAAAAAAAACTGTTTTGCTACCTCCTATAACCTCATCATGTACATAAAAATGTGATCAATATGACCAATTACCCTACCTATTAACCTCTTCTTACTCATTTTTACTTTCTTTTTATTATTATTGTTACGATTCAAAGTGAAGAATTGAAGTTAATCAAATATATAGTCAACTTTGTTTTCAAAATCAACAGACCTTAAAGAGAAACTGCGACCAAAAATTGAACTTTATCCCAATCAGTAGCTGATACCCCCTTTTACATGAGAAATCTATTCCTTTTCACAAACAGACCATCAGGGGTATGGCTGATATTGTGGTGAAACCCCTCCCACAAAGAAATTCTGAGTATGTACTCTTGGCAGTTTCCTGTCTGTGAACCCTGTTGCATTGTGGGAAATAGCTGTTTACATTAGAATAAATAGGCAAATACAAATTGTGATTTTTATCTACAGTAGCACTTTTTATTTTAAAGCTATAATGATTGAAAATTTAGAAATAGTGCATTTTTTCTTCTTTTCCCTTAAACATGCATAGAAAAAAATGGCACCAAGTCTAGTTTGTCCTGAAGAAAAACTATGGGCTCGATTCACAAAGCCGCGGTAATGCATAGCGTGTAGCGTGCAATGATACTCACGCTAAGTTTTACGCGCGCACAGGTTTACACACACACGCGCTAACAAAGCTCTTCACGTGTTAATGTGGCACAATGCACGCATTGTGACGAGTTAACACACAAAGAGCTTTGTTAGCACGCGCGTGTGGAAACTTTGCGCACGCAAAACTTAGCGCAAGTAACTATGCGCACTACATGCATAGTACGGCCATGCTATGCATTACCGTGGCTTTGTGAATCGAGCCCTAAATATAAAAATAAAGCTTGCAGATGCCTTAGTATAGTCTAGCCTGTCTGTGCTGCAAGGCTTTTGGGAGGGAGAGGTGTTGCCTTCTGGCTTCTGCACTAGCTGCTTGTGTGACAAAGGACAAATGGCCTTGCTTCCCATGATACGTAGTGCTGACTGTTAGCTGCTGCTATCTCACTCTCTGGGAGACATTTCAGTACATAGCAATCAAAAATTGGCTCAGTGGAGGTGCTGGGTGGATAATGTGGTCAGATTCAACATAACAATGCTAAATCCTGATGGCTGGTGTCAATTTGTGGCTCTGGTGACTATTGGTCAACCACAAAAAGAGTAAAGTCCCTGCAACTAAAGCCTAACTATAGGGGAACAGCCACATGGAGTAGAGACCAGGGCTGTGTAGAGCCCCAACGTCTTAAGGTGCATACACACGCACTACAGCAGCCAACGACGGGTCCGTCGGCACCTCCCGCTGGGTGGGTTTTCAGCAGACTGTAGTGCATGTGTACGCACTGTCGGCGGACTGATAAGGCTGTTCCTGAACAATCCGCCATTCGGTTTACCCTGCGCCCAACTCATCAGCAGTGTTTCCATATGTATGCTAACCACATGGGGGAGGTGTGGATGATTGGGAGGCCTTATTAAAGTTGGGAGGCCTACTCACAGTAGACATAAATTGCTGGCACTCAATGGACGGCAGTGTGAAAAATGTTTTAATACCTTTGCGCACAGAGAAAAACATGCTTTATTGCCTGCAAATACAGTGGATCATGAAATATTAATCCAGAAATTGAAGAAATACTGTGGCCTAAGGGGTGCCGTTCTCAGCTGGTTTCAGTCCTTTCTATCTGGCAGGACACAGCAAGTGTGTCTGGGCACCCACTACTCTAATCCAGTGCCACTTGCTTATGGAGTCCCACAGGGTTCTGTGCTATCACTGTTACTCTTTGAAGTTTACATGCGTCCAGTGGGCAAAATAATCCAGAACTATGGCCTAGGATACCATTATTGCACAGACGCCACACAACAGTATCTGACCTTCAAGCCTGGCACACAAGACCCATCAGCATCCATCAATGCCTATCCAGCAGGATTACAAAACTGGATGAACACCAGCTGGTTGAGGCTGAACTCTGATAAAACACAGGTGTTGGTGGTAGGCGGTCCACAGGTGATAAATAAAGTACAAACGTCTTCCCACTTCAAACTAACAATTGGGGGAGATACCGTACAGTATAAAGACTCTGTGCGAAACCTTGGTGATCCTGGATGGAAAGCTAACACTCAGACAGCAGGTATCAGCTGTTGTCAAGTCCTCAATTTTCCATCTGAGAAATATAGCAAAAATTAACCACTTTGTCCTCCTTGACGTATTTATACTCGGCGCTCCCGGCCGCAGATTCAGTAGTCCAGGAATCAGTGAATCGGGCTATGGTGCCCGATCACTGATTCCTCTCCCCCGCAGAAAAAGCAACAGCTTCTCTCGGAAGCTTCACTTTTTCTAACTCCCATGTCCCTCTAAGCGTACATTATACGATTAGAGTGACGCAATGTAAACAAACTCAAGGTTGCCATCTTGTGGCCAAAAAGTAAAACTACATCTAAAAGTAAAAAAAAATTAACACACATATATTTCCCTAAATCAAACCCTATTTACATTCCACCCTCCAAAATATGCCCACATAAAATGTTTAATAAAAAAAAAAAATTACAATAAAAAAAATAAAAAACACATAAATATTTACCTAAGGGTCTAAACTTTTTAAATATCTATGTAAAGATGAAATATTTCTATTTTTTTTTATATATATAAGCTTGTAAATAGTGATGGATGCAAAACGGAAAAAATGCACCTTTATTTCCAAATAAAATATTGTCGCCATACATTGTGATAGGGACATAATTTAAATGGTGAAATACCCGAGACAAATGGGCAAATACAATACGTGGGCTTTAATTATGGAGGCATGTATTATTTTAAAACTATAATGGCCGAAAACTGAGAAATAATGAATTGTTTCCGTTTTTTTCTTATTCTTCCTGTTAAAATGCATTTACAGTAAAGTGGCTCTTAGCAAAATGTACCCCCTAAAGAAAGCCTAATTGGTGGTGGAAAAAACAAGATATAGATCAGTTAATTGTGATAAGTAGTGATAAAGTTATAGGCTAATAAATGGGAGGTGAACATTGCTTGGATGCATAAAGTGAAAACGACTGAGAGCTTAAGTGGTTAAACACCATATCCCAGCTGGAGACCTGCTTGCGCTAGTTCATGCATTTGGTTCCTCCAGGCTGGACTACCGCAATGCCCTGTTCATCGGATCTTGGGTAATATTCTGCGCCCCTTACAACTAGTACAGAATGAAGCAGCCAGACTCCTAGCCAATGCCTCCCGCAGCTCACACACTCCCCAGTACTGCAAACTCCTGGTTGAAGAACACATTTTAAAATCTGTCTGCTGACATTCAAGACTCTAAACCACATGGGACCCAACGTAGTATGGATACAGAGGTGCCAGAAGGATAAAAAGATCTAAAACGTTTAAAAATGAGGTGGTAGTGGTGGACTTACCTCCTCCGGGCATACACAAGAAAATGCCAATCAATTTTTAGCAAAACAATTTATTTACATACTCCAGTAAAATACAACACATACCACTACCACCTCATTTTTAAACGTTTTAGATCTTTTTATCTTTCTGGTGCCTCTGTATCCATACTATGTACGTTATACATATCCACCATTGGTAACCCTGACTTGTGAGTATACTGCACATACTCTTTCCACACACCTTACTTTCCATACTACACTATATTGGTGTCCCTCTTTTTGTTTCTTTTTCACATGGGACCCAAGTACATAGCGGATCTGTTGGAGCTATATGCTCCTCCACGCAGCCTCTGCTCTGCCAAGTGCCAATCAGAGGAATCTGGTTATTCCCAGGATCCACTTAAAAACTTTTGGTGCTCGGGCCTTTTCCTATGCAGCCCCTACTCTACGGAACTCACTTCCACGATCAGTGCGAGAGGCTCCTTCTCTGGACAAGAAAAGGCTAAAAAAACTTTCCCCGAGCCTTTGAGACTGCATAATGCAGGGTCACAGAGCTTTGATTCCCCAGGGAGAAAAGCACTATAGAAATATTATTATTATTGCCCCTCAAGGGTTAACAGATAGCAGACATACAGAACAGTGGTGGTAGGAAAACACTGCGGTGTTCTGTATGTCTGCCATGTGTTAACCCTTGAGGGATAATAAAGCTTTGAAGATTTTTGATCCTACTTGCCCGGCTCCTCTTCCCTTCACTAAAATTGTGAGGCCCATGCTTTGTAGTTATGCCTCTGCAATTAAGGATCATGGTGTGGGGTATTCCATTTACAGCTGTCCTTTGGGTGGCCCAGAAGAGAAGATGGAGCTTACGGCAGATGAAAACCCAGACCTATAACCGTGGCCCATATTAATTTCATTATGTATGTTTCGTATTTGTATTCAGCTGCAAATGAAGTGGCTGACCTTGGTACATGTTTGTTTTCCTAATGAACAATCCAGCTATCCTTTATTTCCCGCTAATGTTCAGGAAATATCAGCTACAGATGCATCACTAATTAAATCCCACAGAATCTTATTTGACGGAATGCCTGTATCTAGTAAATATTGCTGTACAGCCATCTGTGGTAGTCGGAAAAATGCCATCTTATACTGTATCAGTTACAGCATTCAGTTGTGATACGTCTGTTATGTTGAACAGCCACCAAACCTGGGAGTATCAATAAGAGTTCTTAAAGAAAACCTGAACTGAAAATTAAAAGTCAAAATAAGCATACACAAGTCATACTTACCTTCCATGTAGTCTACTCCTCAGTGTCTTTCTCCTGTCCCGCGTCCTGTTTGTTCACTGTGATCAAGGGAATTTTCCGTCCTCCATTTTGAAAATGGCCATTACCCATAACCGCTTCCTGGTCAGCACACAGTTAAACTGTAACATCGCCCACTTGAGCCATAGGGAAACATGGACATTACCTGGTACATCAGTTTTCCTCTTAGCTATAACTGACAGCAACTGATATTTTATTGACAGCAACTGATATATTTCAGATCTGACCAAATATTGTCAGAACTGGAAGGGATTATTGTCAGAAGAAAATGGTGCGCTTCTGAGAGGAACTGATGGCAAGGTAACTATGTAATGTTCATTTGAAGTTACCTCATGTGTTTATTTTAAATATTTTTACTCAGTACAGGTGCTCTTTAAAATCTGGACTCCAGCTAAACAGCTAAGTACATACTGAAATAAAAAAAAATGACTAGATTTATGAAATGGATTACCTGCCAAAATTTTTATTTTTTTTTCAATTCTGTACAATTAATCCTGTCATTCTGAGATCCACAGCACAGCCAGCATAAGCAAATAAGAAGCCCCCACCCTTCTTTTCCTTATTACTGATCAAGGCAGCAGGTACAAACACCCTCCCAACATCAGGCTCATGTCCACTTACCTCCCGAAAGTTAGCTTTGTGTGTGCAGCGGGGGGTAGGGGGTGGGGGCGGGTCATTATAGTACTGGCGCAAAGGTTTAAATAACCCTGGCCAAACATGTCATCTGTTCAACAGCAGTGGTGTTTAGCCACACCATTAAGACAACCTGACAACTTCCACCAGTAAGGCCTGGTGCACACCAGATGAGTTTTTCAGAACGTTTTGAGTTTTTGAAACCTCCGCTAATGTTATCCTATGTGTCTATGCACACTGGAGCGATGAGGTTTTGTAAAAAAAAACAACATAGCATTACATTGGGATGAGCTTTTGAAACCTCTAGCGTTTGGGGAGCTTTTCTGGTGTCTCAGCCCTCAGTCCTGTCAGTTCCCTCAGCCAGTCTTGTCAGTCCCCAAAGACATTACCTGCTCCACCGCCGCGTGTCCCCACTGTCACCGCTGTCTTCTTCTCCGCTGGGCTCCGGGTTCCGGCTGGCTTCACTTCTTTCTGTCTGGGGAAGTTTAAACAGTGGAGGGCGCTCTACTGTTTAAACTTCCTGCCGGGGCAGGAAGAAGTGAGGCCTGCTGGACTTGGAGCCCAGCGCGGAGACAGAGCAGCGGTGACCAGGGGACTCGCTCCGGCAGAGCAGGTAATGTATTGCTGCTAGCGTCGGTTGTCGGGCATTCGAACGGCGCTATCGACGCATTCCCGACCCACCGCCCACCCGTGACGTCAACCTGCCGGCCAATTAGCAGCGCCGGTGGGTTGTTAACCCCCGATCTGCTGCATAGTAACCGTATAATACGCTTTGTAATTTATACAAAGCGTATTATACAGGCTGCCTCCTGCCCTGGTGGTCCCAGAGATCGATGGACCACCAGGGCAGGAGGCAGCCCCCCTGGAAAGCACACACAAACACTGATCCTGCCCCCCCTGCCCTTTGATCGCCCACAGCACCCCTCAGACCCCCCCCCCCCGATCACCCCCTCAGACCATTGTTTGCACCTAATCACCCCCCTAATCACCCATCAATCACTCCCTGTCACTATCTGTCAACGCTATATTTTATATTAGGTCCTAAACTGCCCCCTGGGGGCTCCTGATCACCCCCCCCACACACACACACACACACACCCTCAGATCCTCACCAGACCCTCCCCTGTGTACTGTATACATCTATCCTCCCCTGTAATCACCCACTAATCCCCTTTCAATCACCCCCTATCACCACCTGTCACTGCCACCCATCAGATCAGACCCTAACCACCCAAACACCCGCCCACACCCTCAGATTGCCCTCAGACCCCCCCCCCCCCTTTATCACCTCCCCAGTGCATTATTTACATCTGTTCTCCCCTCTAATCACCCACTGATCACCCATCAATCACCCCCTGTCACCACCTGTCACCGCTACCCATCATATCAGACCTAATCTGCTCCTTGCGGGCACCCAATCACCCACCCACACCCTCAGATCGCCCTCAGACCCCCCCTGATCACCTCCCCAGTGCATTGCTTGCATCTATTCCCCCTCTAATTACACCCTGAGACAACCATAATTCCGCTCCTGTCACCACCTGTCACCCCCTAGCACACCTACCCATCAGATCAGGCCCTAATTTGCCCCGTGTGAGCTCCTGATCACTCGGCCAAACCCTCAGATCCCCCTCAGACCCCTCCCGATCACCTCCCCAGTGCATTGATTGCATCTTTTCTCCCCTCTAATCACCCCCTGAGACACCCATCAATCACCTCCTGTCACCACCTGTCACCCCCTAGCACTCTTATCCATCATATCAGGCCCTAATCTACCCCCTGCGGGCTTCTGATCACCCGGCAAAACCCTCGCCCGCCCCACCGCAGTGACAGATTTTTTTTTTCTGATCACTGCAGGTCTCTACGACTTAATTGTGACTGAGACCAACCGTAATGCCAAACAATATGCAACCGCCAATCCAAGAAGCTACCATGCCCAGCCTTTTCGGTGGAAACCACTCCAAGTTTCCGAATGTAACGTTTTTTTTGGGACCTTCTCCTTAACATGGGTCTAGTAAAAAAGAATGTTTTGCGGTCTTATTGGTCTACGCACCCACTACATCACATGCCCATGTTCTCTGCTGCCATGTCCAGGTCATGATTTGAGAACATCCCGTGCTTCCTTCACTTCAGTGCAAATACAACCTGTCATCTAATTGTCCACCCTGCCAATGACGGGTTCCAAAAAATCCGGCCCCTCATAGACCACCTGTCATCAAAATTTGCAGATGCTTATACCCCTGAACAGGCATTTTGAGGCATTTGGTTTCCAGACTACTCCTCGCGGTTTTGGGCCTCTAAAATGCCAGGGCAGTATAGGAACCCCAGAAGAAGACACCCCAAGGTATTCCGTTAGGTGTATGATGAGTTCGTAGAAGATTTTATTTTTTGTCACAAGTTAGTGGAAAATGACACTTTGTGAAAAAAAAACAATAAAAATCAATTTCCGTTAACTTGTGACAAAAAATAAAATCTTCTATGAACTCACCATACACCTAATGGAATACCTTGGGGTGTCTTCTTTCTAAAATGGGGTCACTTGTGGGGTACCTATACTGCCCTGGCATTTTAGGGGCCCTAAACCGTGAGGAGTAGTCTAGAAACCAAATGCCTCAAAATGACCTGTGAAATCCTAAAGGTACTCATAGGACGTTGGGCCCCTTAGCGCACCTAGGCTGCAAAAAAGTTTCACACATGTGGTATCGCCATACTCAGGAGAAGTAGTATAATGTGTTTTGGGGTATATTTTTACACATACCCATGCTGGGTGGGAAAAATATCTCTGTAAATGGACAATTGTGTGTAAAAAAAAATCTCATTTACAGAGATATTTCTCTCACCCAGCATGGGTATGTGTAAAAATACATCACAAAACACATTATACTATTTCTTCTGAGTACGGCGATGTGTGACACTTTTTTGCAGCCAAGGTGCGCTAAGGGGCCTAAAGTCCTATGAGCACCTTTAGGCTTTACAGGGGTGCTTACAATTTAGCACCCCCCAAAATGCCAGGACAGTAAACACAACCCACAAATGACCCTATTTTGGAAAGTAGACACCCCAAAGTATTCAGAGAGGGGCATGGTGAGTCCGTGGCAGATTTCATTTTTTTTTGTTGTCACAAGTTAGCAGAAATGGAAACTTTTTTTTGTCACAAAATGTCATTTTCCGCTAACTTGTGACAAAAAATAAAATCTTCTATGAACTCACCATGCCTCTTAGTGAATACTTTGGGATGTCTTCTTTCCAAAATGGGGTCATTTGGGGGGTATTTATACTATCCTGGAATTTTAGCACCTCATGAAACCTGACAGGTGCTCAGAAAAGTCGGAGATGCTTCAAAATGGGAAAATTCACTTTTAGCACCATAGTTTGTAAACGCTATAACTTTTACCCAAACCAATTAATATACAGTTATTGTATTTTTATTTATCAAAGACATGTAGCACAATAAATTTGGACAAAAATGTATATAGACATTTTACTTTATTTGAAAAATGTCAGCACAAAGTTAAAAAAATCATTTTTTTGCCAAAATTCATGTCTTTTTTGATCAATATAATAAAAACTAAAAATCACAGCAGCAATCAAATAGCACCAAAAGAAAGCTGTATTAGTGACAAGAAAAGGAGGTAAAATTCATTTAGATGGTAGGTTTTAAGACTGCAGTCCTCAAGTGGTTAAGGTGTTATCAGTAGCAAGCCACATTATTTTGAGCAATACTGTACTCAGTACTGCCTGTAGCTGTATAATTATGAGAGGACACGTGATAGATTAAACTTTCAAAGCCAGCCTACACCCGCTGGCTTTGGTGAGCTTCATATATGTTGACCTATGTGTTTTAAATGCTGCCAAAAATTACATTCTTTTAGTGTTACTGGGATCACAAAGGCAATCCCATTGTTAAAAAATCAGCTGGACCATTTGCTAATGTCTGATAATTTTCCATTGCAGCTGTTCTGGGACTAATGCTACTTGAATTCACTCTCACAAAGGTATTGATCCCCATATGTGCATTATATAGTTCAAACACAATTATTGAAGCACAGGAAGAATATATTCTGCATGCAACACATTTATCAGAATAGTCAGCCTGGAACAGATTGTAGTGAATACCACTAGTCCACCAGGTCTCATGGTTTTCTAACATGAGGTACATGCTTTTTAGAGGGTACTTACAAGTATTCTAGGTTTAAAGGATACCAGAGCTGATATAAATGTGATAAATGGGGGGAACTGGCAGTAAGGTGAAGCAGTCCTCATGCCCACCGCTTCCTCCGTTCTCCTCTGCCCTCCTGCAATCTCACCTAAATGCTCCCCTTAGCCTCTTCCAGGTTGGCCGGGTCGGGCAGTAGTGTGCAGGGGCTGACCCGGTGGGGCACGTCCTTGATTGTGACGTCATGCGCAGAACACTCCCGGGCTTGGGTGTATGATCAAGGGTGCACGCTTCCAAGTCAGCCTCTACATACTACTGCCTGACCCAGCCAACCCGGAAGAGCCGAGAGGGGTGGAGAGGAATGGGGGGAGCAGTGGGCATGAGGACTGCTTCCCCCCTGTTTTTAGAATCAGAATCGGAATCATTTATTTCGCCAAGCATGAGCAATCATGCCCGGAATTATTCTTGGCACATACATATAGCTCAGGAAGAAGACAGAGAAGAGTGCATAGCAGCAGAGATAGATTACATTACATTTGCATACAATTTATGTCAGAAAATTACATACATCACAGTTCATTTAGTGGTCTAGGGCTGACCAGTGGTTAGCCTTGTTGGCCTTGTGAGGTTGTTGCTTCAGTTGACCGATCGAAGTGGCGCAACCCGCCCCCCCCCCCCCCCCCCCCGCTTGTTTGGGCTTGCACAGATGGAAGTATGTGGAGTGAGTTCAAGTGGCTGACAGCCGATGAGAAGAAGGAGTTCCTATGTCTCGCAGTCTTTGTGGGGATGAACAGAAGTGTTCGGCCCAGAGAGAGCAAACTGAAGTAACGGTGGCCTGGGTGCGAGGGATCATTGGCAATCCTCAATGCCCTGGATTTCAGTCTCTTGTTGTGCAGTAGTGCAAGTGAGTGGAGGGGGCACCTGATGACCCTCTCCGCCGACCTGATGACCCTCTGTAGTTTGAGCTTGTCACTGGCAGTGGCGCCAGCATACCAGACCAGGATGGAAGAGCAGAGGATTGACTCAATGGTGGCGGAGTAGAAGCTGGTCAGAATCTCTTGGGTCATGCCGACCTTCCTCAGCTGCCATAGGAAATAAAGTCTCTGCTGTGCTTTCCGTTGGATGACAGTGATATTGGACTTCCAGCTGAGATCGTTGGAGATAGTAGTGCCCAGAAGGTGGGCGCAGGGCACTTTGGCCACCTCGGTGCCGTCAATATAGATTGGAGGTGGGGAGGGAGCAGACCTCCTGAAGTCAATGATTAGCTAGACAGTCATTGCTGTGTTCAGCACCAGCCTGTTCTCCTTGCACCAGTTGCAAATTCTCTCCACCTGCTGACAGTACTCCTGGATGTTATCCTTAGTGACAAGGCCAACAATGGTAGTGTCATCTGCAACTGTGCCTAGTGTGGACCCAGTCTAATACAATAGAAGATAAAAAACAAGACATTCATGTGCACCTGCATAACTTAATTTATCATCTATAATAATCTCTAAGTGTCTCTGCGTCCCATGTCCGTGTGTGTGTCCCTTTTGTGCTCTGCGCATGTGCAGGGACGCAGAGACACTGAGGGGGAGTGACGCACGGCAAGGGATAACAGGCCAAGGGGCGGGAGGGCGTGCGCAAATGCGGCGGGCGTGGGCGCATGCGCAGTGACAGACCTAGCCCATTTTTAAACGGGCTAAGGTCACTAGTTAACAAATAACAGTTAACTAGGGATGGTCAATGAGATGCAAATAATTCTGAGGTAATGCATAATTGTTTATAGGACAGAGTTACGCAGCTTGAAAATGGATGATTTGAATTAAGTCGCTGCAAGGTTTGATTGGTCCATTTCCAGGATGCATAATTCTGCATCAACTTAGAATTATTTGCATCTCATTGACCAGCCCTACAGCTAACATAATTCCAACAAAATGGCTAATCTGGTAGATTGTGCTACTTCTGTAAATTAAACAGGTAAACATTTGTGAAAATATGTGTAGATTAAACATGTAAAATCAGACTAAGTGTGTGAATTAATGTATAATATTATACACATTTGAATTTCTTCCTGGAATTTAAGCTTGTTAATTGGTACAGTGCATTTTTCATGCATTTAGAGCACATTTTGTTGCTACCTTGTTTCTGTTAATTGATCTGAATTTGCTTTGTATACTGCATACTACATCCACTTACGGTATAATGTCAAACACTTAGAAGAAAACCCTTAGCTATGTAACTGTTACTGTTACTTCCTGTTAAATGGCATCCAACTTGCCAGGTCTTTGGGGGAAGCTCTTGTGCATTCTTTGTTTCACAGCAATGATGGTGTTAAGCAGTTTAACCTTGGCCAGGCATGTCCCTTTGATGTGTATGGATGTCCTACATTTCAGGGATGTGAGGGGACTAGGCTTGTAATCCCCTTTACAGATCAATGAGTCACCCAGCTGCCATCCAAAATACAGTATATGTTCACCACATGGGCAGAGGAAGTGTTTTTTTTCTCAGAGAGACTTCTGTGTGATGCTTCTGTCCTCTGAGCACTCACAACGTACTGGGGTGGCATTCACACACATAGAGGTAAGTCTGGGGACTTTTTCTTGGCTCTTAATGGGACACTGAGCATTTCATATATAGTTTTCATGGAAATGTTTATATAGAAGACACGATTTCATGGCTTTAAAATAGTGCCCATAGATGAATATGTAATCATTTAAGGCAATCCTGAGAAAGGACCACACAAACATAACTTTACTTGGTTGAAAACGGATCCCAAGTTTATAGTGGACACAATTATTAAACATATCTTTCCATTTTTATCTGTGTAGCCAGGTATGATTTTCTACACATGCTAAAAGATTCAAACCATTCTTTCATGCAACCGTACACTGCTTGATAGATGGAACAGCCTGAAATTCTCATTTCCACACCCCCAGCTAAACATTGTTTGCATTTCTGAGGGGGATATTTATCTTCTATATTCTAGGGGATATATTGGTCAATGGCATGATAGCAGTTCTAACTTGCAGTAAAATGTAATACAAATTGTGTACAGCTTAAAATTGAACCAATCAAAATGGTCAGGAAGTGCTTTTAAACATGGATGTACATATTCACATTTAGGCGAACTTCCCTAATGTCTGTTCATTGTTCACAGAGACACACCCAATCAGTATTTCCCATCAGTTCCTGAGTGCAGCCACACTGAGGTAAGCTACATTGGTAATACATCCTAAAATATTTGCACTACATTAGTATTCAGGTGGGACAGGGTTTGTTCTTCTGTGAAAATGACCTTGCCCTCACCAGGCCCTCACCAGGTCCTGAGCAAAATGCACACATAAAATAGGCACTGATACGCTCCGGTAGATATAAAACTAACTGGTAATATTCAAAATACCTTTGATAATAACGGTCATCACAAATAATTTAGATAAATATTTTAATAAAAGGAAATGTAGAGTACTTACTTAGTTTCTTATGCATCATATGTTTATAATATGTAATACAAATTGAAAATATTAAAAGTAACTCCAGAATGCATTGAAATGGGATGAAACGGAAAACTAAATTTGTGCTCCAAATGTAAACATTAAACACAGTAAAATGAATATGAAACAGTATAGGACTGGTCTAATGTAATTTGAATGCATATTTACACTTCACTGAGGCAATTTGATTACATTGCTGGTTTCAGGACAAATTATCAGATTGACTTGTAATTAAGTCATTACTGAGCGAGTATAGGAGAGAAATCCTCTGCTTCCCTGTGAATACTTTTCTGCATTATCTACAAAGCTTAGAACAGCTCAAGTCATTCTGATAATTATGGTTTCGATACAGCAAGTTTATCAATTAGGGTCTTAGTAAAGTGGAAAGTTTGAGTATTAACTCTTCCAGTAACATGGAAACCAATAATATATATTTAGCTATTCATTTTTACCTATTAGTTTTATGCTGTGTTTTAGACTACAGATGGAATTTGAGTTTCATCCAACCTTTACTAAAAGTATCATTAAAATTACAAATAATTTGCCATAATTCATTTTAAAAAGAATTTTCCTTGCCTATAGCCTGCTTTGTTAGATCGTTGGCCCCTACAATTTCAGGACACAAAATGTTGATTCTTTTTATGAAATGTAAACAAGTAAAGCAAATGTATTCATTTTGACATTATTGTTTCTTTCATACTAAGATGCAAATAATTACGTGTTGATACAGGTTTATGCAAATTTTGTATACGTATTTATGCAGTTTGAAAATGGACCAATCAAATTCCACCTGATTGTTTCATTTTAAGGCTGCATACATTGGTATACAAAATTTGCATAATTCTGTATCAACTCGCAATCGTTTGCATCTCATTGACCACCCCTACTTCATACTCCTTCCACTGTCACTATTGGAATCATGACCTTCATACTGTGCAATTGCACAGCACAGGCGCTGATTGATGCAATGTTTGCTGTGCAGCTTTGGAGTACTGGGTTTGATACTACTATCTGCCTGAGGTTTGTGTGTTCTTCTATGGATGCTTTTGTTTCTTCCCTCAACTCAAAATCATACTAGATACTAGGAGGTTAACCTGCTGGGCATTTTGATTATGCACAGCCGCATGGCTGCGCATAGTTTTTTATACCTAATTTTTTTTTAATCATGTAGCTAGCCTAGCGTACATTATACCCCCCCTCCCTGCCGTATCCCTCCCACCCCTCTGATCGCCGCCGGCGCCTATGCCCGTCAGGAAATCCCGGACTAAACGGGACTTCCTTGAGGGCTTTCCCCATCGCCATGGCGACGAATGGAATGACGTCATCGACGTCTTGACGTCATAGGGACTCCAGATCCACCCCAAAGTGCAGCCTGGCGGCGACTGGCCAGGCTGCGCACGGGGTCTGCGGGGGGGGGGGCCCTCTTTCACGTTGGGTAGCGGCGGATCGGCGGCGAGCAGCGACGATCGGGTAGGACACGCAGCAAGCACTGTGTTTAAAAAAAAAATATTAAAATCGGCCCAGCAGGGCCTGAGCGGTGGCCTCCGCTCAGGCCCTGCTGGGCCGATTTTAATATTTTCTAGCTCGTCCAGAACGCTAAGGAGGTTAATGGCCTATACACATTGAAAAAAGTGAGCGCAGCCACGGTGCAATGCGATTGGGATTTTTACTATTTTGCAAGTGCACCTTCCACCGCAATTACAGTTGAAATAAGTTGGTTTTGAAAGTGGGTTTTGCGATTTCTGACAGGAAGAAAAAAAGTGCATCGAGTATTAAATGGATCACTGGTGTAACAATAGGGCCTGCAGCCCCTGCTCCCACGGGGGGGGCCCCTGGGGCCCACTCGGGGCCATTTTGTGGGGGCTGGAGGGGTGGCAGCATGAGGGGAAAGCCGTGGCCACAGTCAGCGAAGAGAGGGGAAGTCCCCCTCCCTCTTCCTCACCTCGGGGCTCTCCCCTCTGCACTCTCCTCCAGCTTAAATCTGTGTCCGTGGGCAGCGGCGGGCAGCAAACAGATACATACCTTCCGTGCGCTCCATCAGCCTGCGTTCCTCTCGCTAGCCTCTGACGCGACTTCCGGTATAACAGGAAGTCGCGTGAGAGGCTAGCGAGAGGAATGCAGGCTGGAGCGCATGGAAGGTATGTATCTGTTTGCTGCCCGCCGCTGCCCATAGACACACATTATGTTATGTTACACTTAGCAGTGGTGCAAAATTCATAGAAATATTCTCGATCATTCTCCAATTCATAAATCAAAGCTTCAATTTCCCGTTTTTCAAACGGAGGATCTGATTAATTCTTGTCAGGAACTAAACAATTATTCTGGGCATAATTTACAGTTGGACCAGTCTGCAGGAAGCTAGCTGGAGTGGACTTGGCTTGGTTTACTCCTGACAGAGAATCAACTTGACTAACCGGATCATTACTAGGAACCTGATGCATGGTTGCTAAAGGCAATAACAAAACAGATTGAGCATTTTTTTTACAGAAGGTAATTGCTTAGGGACTCTCAGCATCACAGGATCAAAAATGAAATGTCTTAAATTAGTGCGACTACACAAATGACTGGTTGCTATGGGCAATGACACTGCAGGTTGAGAAAGCTGATTTTAGAAATCGCCCTAAAAGCGCTTGTACAATTATTCGCTATGAGAGTGTTCACATATTAGCAGTTCAATTATGATCTGCTTCCAAAGGAGCTGCCTGTACCATTTTCTGAGCGCTTAGGCTTAATCAAAAGTATAGGGAAATCGGTAAGCGCTTGAAAAAGCGCTTTGTATAGCGATTTCCCGAGTGCTTTTAAGAATAAATACATTGTATTTATTCTTTAAGTGGACAAATTGTTAACTTCCTGACTAACGTCAGGAAGTGAAAATCTCAGTCACTCATCAAATGCGCTTAAAGTGCTTACACAAAGTTGCCCAATGCTCAGAAAATGCCAGGAATCGCTTGAAAAAATTGCGCACAAAAAAGCTAAGCGCTTGCAATCCCACTTGTGATTTATAAGGTGAACATACCTGTACACACTGGCACTGCATGCCCCTCAATTAAATAATTGAAGCACACGCATTTTACCAATTACAAGGGCACCAATATTAACATAGTAATCACAGTGCCCTTTTCGCCCAATTACAGTGGCGTAGTGGTTAGCGCTCTTGCCTTGTAGCACTGGGTCCTCAGTTCGAATTTCAGCCAGGTCAACATCTGCATGGAGTTTGTATGTTCTCCCACTGTCTGCGTGGGTTTCCCATGGGCACTCCGTTTTACTCCCACATCCCAAAAACATACAGATAAGTTAGTTGGCTTCCCCCTAAATTGGCCCTAGACTATGATACATGCACTACACAATACATACATAGACACAAGACTTTGGTAGGGACTAGATTGTGAGCCCTTCTGAGGGACAGTAATTGGCAGTACCCAAAAACTGACCTGAGACATTGGATTGTGAACATGAATTGTTTAGTGTCAATGGCCAATGTAAAGCAAAACCATGACAGTAAACATTACAGTCATATTCAGCAAAAAATGTACAACTGAAAAAGTATCTTTTAAATTAGTCTCCTGGGCCCCTTTTAAACTTACGGCGTTACATTGTGTTGCGTCGCTTCCTCCTGTTGCATCTCATCGCAATTGCCATTAAAGTCAATGGAACATGACACATTACTGCAATATGACGCGATAGAAGTGCCCCAGCCAACATACAGTAGAAGCTGCAGTGCGTTATCAGGCACTACGCAAGGCACCAGAAGCAAGGAAAGTTGATAGTAACAGGCACATGTAGAATTTTTGGCACATTTGGGGTGCAATGCGCATGTGCAGATGACTTCCTGTCTAGCATTTTAAACATGACTGAAGGGTACTTTTTGAAAGCATGTTGCCTCCATTTTCCCTGTCAATGCAGTGTGCCGCATATACTAAAGTTTGTGTAATGGTGCGGTGTGATAGCATCCCACCAAGTGTAAAAGAACCCTCATTTGTGTTTCTGAGAAAGTGGACAAGTGGCAGAGGATCGGTTAAAACTTTGCCCTTAGTTTGGCCGTTTAATGCAATGGCCGAAAGACGGATGCTGTGTTATGTATAGAATCTGTTCAGACATGTCTGTTGTGTCTGTAGTGACGGGATGCAATGTCCCATCCTGCATGACTTGTCCATACACAAATAGCATGCTATGATATGGCATGTCCATCACAATAGACACCAACTGACTATATGAACATGATGAACGCCACAGTGGATTTTACGTCAGAGCTTAGAGCTGTTGTGTAAACTTTCTGTCACACCATAGAGCAACAGGTGAGCCGATTATCGCGTAAAGCAGAAGGAAGGTTTCAGGGCATACAGTAGAGACAGATGTCATTTGTTTTTGTTTGGGTTTTTTAAATTAAAGTTATCTTGATCAAGCATATGATACACTTGATATAACTGGAACGCTGGTCTAAGGTGTTCTGATTCTGTTCCGATGAAATAAAAAATTAAAGGGGCAATCTACTAGAGGTTTTGCAGATAAGCAAGTGTAAGTTTACGGCTACGGATTTAAAAAACATGCTATTTCGGCAATGCTTGCTATACAACACACAGTACCTCGCCGCCATTGATAACACAGGCGTAACATGCATGGTGTCCAGTAGCGCAACGATTGGCTCAAGTTATTATAACAGATCGTGACGTACTGGAAATCGACAAGCAGATGTTAATGCGCTTATTGTGGGACCATAAAAGTACCACACAGGCAACAAGCACAGTGTGAACTCACCCTTTACCTGTGTTTAAACCTAACAACCAAACAGGGTAAGGGAGTCGAAGGTGTTTTAAACAAAATATTCGTTTTTTTAATTCTCTAATCCTGTGGGCCAGTTCACAATGCTCAGTTGCGTTGCAGAATAATTCTGAATTTCATCTCACTGCCCATACATTTCTATGGGGCTATTCACAGTTCTGCATTGTAACGGAATGGCGTTATTCTAACTTGCTGCATGCAGATTTTGTATTAAAGTCTATGCCCAGTCTCCATTGCAATTTACACTGATAATAATGCGTACATTTGTGTTAAGCATGTATATAGTAAGGGTTCATTCACACTACAAAACACACAATTTCGTGCATGCATTCCCGATTCATGGCATGCAAATCGAGGCGCGTTTAAACTTTGGACATCATAGCTGCAACAAAATAGAACCTGATGGGAAAACGCATGCATTGAGTAATACAACTCATGGCTGTACTGTGAACGATAAAATTAAAGTCTGTGGACATTCATGTTACCATTCATGTTACCATTCATGATCGCACACTATTTGCAGCGCGGCACATAGTGTGAATGAGCCCTCAACCAAATAACAAAAGTAATCGGTACTAATTATACACTTAAGATGTTCTTTTTCTTTTTAGGTCAGATTAGGAACCTAGCTGATCTCTGTGGCTCTAATAACTGGGGCTTCATATCAACTATAGGATATTTTTATTAGCTTTTAAATTGTGTTATAAATGACAATATAGTATACATGATATGTACCATTTTTATTGTACTAAAATGTTTGTTATATCTTTGACCCAATCTTATGAGTAGTGCTATTTTTATGGGGCAAGCTCTTTCCTCCCTACACTGTGCTCTTACATTATTGCCTTGGTACACTTAGATCTTCATTATTATATTAGGCAGGTGCGGATCATTGGTCTGTGTATAGTAGATTTGTAGCCTTCTGAAAATGATCTTCTATGTTACACTGAATTAATGTGTTTTAATATATTTATAGTACAATTTGAAACATTTTAGGGTATACTGGAATATGTTGATACTGCTGCCACATGGAATATACTGTGACATGGTTCAGCATAATTGAGAGAACCAGAGACAAGAACATAAGAGATTTATACATACCTTGGGCTCCTTCCAGCCCCATAAGCCTGGATCGCTCCCATGCTGCCTTTCTCCGCTGCCTCTGTCCACCGGTACCGGGTCCCGTCATTTCGGCCAGTCGACGCAAGCGCAGTGTGCTCCCTCCGTACTGTGCAGGCGCATGCGTACAGAGCCGGAGGGAGCCCCTGTGCATGCAGAAGACTGGCCGCGTCCACCGGAAGTGACGGGACCCAGGATCGGTGATAGAGGCAGCGGAGGATGGCGGCGTGGGAGAGATCCAGGCTTATTGGGCTGGAGGAAGCCCCAGGTATGTATAACATCATTTTTCATTTTTTAGGCAGTCTTCGTCTCTGGTTCCCTTTAAAGCAGAGCCAGATGATACACAAGGAAACATAGGTAGGTGCCTAGGGCCTGCTGAATTTCCAGGTGCCCACTTGCCAGCTCCTCTGATCTGCCTGCCTTTCTCATCTCTTTACCAAAAAGCTCAGGTGGCAGGCAGTGGAAACCTAAGCTGTTACCTTGCCTAAGGTCCCAATCCACCTTAAAGGGGCACTACAGCGAAAAAACTGTACAATTTAAAATATCTGCAAACATATACAAATATGAAGTACATTTTTTTCCAGAGTAAAATGAGCCATAAATTACTTTTCTCCTATAATGCTGTCACGTACAGTAGGCAGTAGAAATCTGACAGAAGTGACAGGTTTTGGACTAGTCCAGATCTTCATAGAGGATTCTCAGCGAGGCTTTTATTCTTTATAAAGTTAGTCCCTAAAAAGGATTTAAACAATGATGCTGGCCAGCTTTCCTGCTTCCTACACAGGTTTTTAGCAGTTGGACAGAGCAACTGCCATTCACTAAGTGCTTTTGAAAATAAATATATCCCTGAGAATCCCCTATAAAGAAATGGACTAGTCCAAAACCTGTCACTTCTGTCAGATTTCTACTACCTACTGGAAGTGACAGCAACATGGGAGAAAAGTAATTTATGGCTCATTTTACTCTGGAAAAATGTACTTCATTTGTATATGTTTTGCACATATTTTAAATTGTACAGTTTTTCGCTGTAGTGCCCTTTTAATTAATCCCTAAGGTTTACTATTGGTCCCAAGGCAAGGCAACAGGCAAAAATGTAATGCTTTTGTGCATTCACACCTTGGCCTGAAATATACTCCATTTTACTTCTTTATTGTGATGATAGGGCATCTACTTCTTTATTGATGCAGGGACAGTGGATTGCTGCTAAGTAGCAAAACCACACACCTTTTAGTATTTTGTGGTTACAAATGTTTTAGCACATGTTAGGTCATCTCATGCTGCTGGAACAGAGGAGGACAAGTGAGATACACAACCAAGTCATGTTCAAAAACTGCACTTTACTGTGTTTTCCCTAGAGCTGTCCCCAAGTCCCACAAATATTGCATGTTCTGTTGATTTTCACACCTTTAATAATGTCACACTCCTGACATAAGAGTGGCCTCACTGTGTGTATGTGAATATCTTAAAAAAAAGCATACTATTGTGGAATTTTGTGGATAAATTTGGGCACACTGCTATATATAATTATAACAAAACTGTTTTGATACGGTAGTTGTACAGGTTAACCAGCATAATAGATAAATGATGGAGTAGTTTGCAGATACTTGTCATTTCTCAATGCTTGTTGATTTAAAGATAACCAGAGCTAATGGAAGGAAAAGCTGTTATACATACCTGGGGCTTCCTCCAGCCCCATACGCATGGATCGCTCCCACGCCGCCATCCACCGCTGCCCGCATCTAGGGGAACCGGGACCCCGCTCTGCCGCCAGTCGGAGCCAGTCTAGCGTAGCAGAGGTGTCCTCTTTGCGTATCTCTGCAGCAGTGTATGGAGATATACGTAGAGGGCGCACTTCTCCTGCGTAACGCGGCTCAGATGACGTCACTGATGGGAGCCGGTTCTCCTAGATGCGGGCAGTGGTGGATGGCGGCGTGGGATCGATCAGCGCGTATGGGTCTGGAGGAAGCCCCATGTATGTATAACAGCTTTTCCTTCCTTTAGCTCTGGTTCCCTTTAAATGATCCAATTATTCCACCTGATGCTCAGATGTCCAACACTGACTGTAAAAACTCACAAAGCATACAACTGGAATAAGACTGATTATAAAGCATAACACAATTATGTTTTACAGGGGTGCTAGGTGGTAATCCCTTAATTCCTTGAGGCAGAAGTGCACTAAAAGCTACGGAAGAGTCAGCTATGAAGCTTATAGAGTCTTTTATGGTTTTACTGTTCCTCAACCAAGTGAAGTCTCAGGGCAAGCGTGCCAATAGACTACTGAAGATTCCACCTCAAGACAGAGAAGCCTCTCTAGCAGTCATTGCAGAACTCCCCCTGCCCAGCCAGTCCCTTATTTCATCTAACATATCCTTACTGGAACATCCAGTCATTTCAACCAAAGGGCCAGCACTGACGCCTTCACGTGAGCACAAATCTTCTGAGGACATGAAACTCTACCTTCTAAAAAACACACAGGTGACCTGTAACGATGGCACAACAGCAGGGTAAGACTGTGTGGAGAACGATAACGAGGACAGCACAGCTACTACTAGATTCTTACCGCTGTCTTTCTGCTACCTATAGGTACTACATTCGGGAAGCCAAAGGAAACAAACGATGGATAATATTTCTGGAAGGTAAATGCTGAAAAGGAAGATTCTATGTTGAGTCCTTACTTAAAGAAAACCTGAAGCAAACTTAGATAACAAACACCACATTTTGTGAAAGTCCTAGAATAATATGACTTTTTTTTATCAGCAGTGCTACTCCTTTCATCCATAACTTTATTTCTTTTTTTTTTTTTCAAAACATTTTTATTGGTGCACTCAAAGAAAAGAGATTAACACACAATTACATTTTTTTCTCAAGCAGTAAGTTGTTATAACATCGTTATATTGTTTGGAGAGTTATAAAACATAAGGGCAGAGAATAAGGTAGATGGTTTTAGTTCAAGACTTTGTGAATTGTCGGGCACTTCATTGTTAGTCCTTATCCAAATAATAGTCCCAAGTTATTAATGCCTCTCCTGTTTATCTTATCGAATAATCACATATCAGTTACATTATCACATAACATTATCATCTCTAAGCTTCCATAAAACTTAACAGAACCAGAATAACCCCCTCCCCTCTCCCAACACTCCACACCTCCCCTTTCTCACTAGCTCAAGTATATCCGTCCCGCCAGTAATATCTGGCCAACTCATATCTCCAAAATTCCCAGGTTTCCCCCTACTTTATTTAGGAGATACCATGTTGTGTTCTCGAATGGTTTCATAAGATGATAAATTTGAGGGGTATTATAAAAGGTTTCAACATATTTCCTCCAGATTTTGAAAAACGTTTGAATCCTTGTTTTATTATTTTTTTCCAGATTCAACTTTTCCATTTGGAGAAGATAGTCCACTAGCTCCCTTATCAATGTCATCGAAGGGGGCTCGGGCATTATCCAATGTTTTAATATTGCTTTTTGGGTTGCTAATAGATACATATGTTCAAACTTGGTAATTGGTGGAGAATTCTTCTCACTCTGCAGATCTTTAGCGTGAAATAAGCAAAAAAGTGGGTCACTCTTCCTCTTATACCCCGTTACTCTGTTCATATCCCGCAGAACATCTTCCCATACACTTCTAACCCCAGGGCAATCCCAGAGCATATGATTTAGATTAGGGACAGTGTCAGAACATTTCGGGCAGGATGCTGGATCTAGTTGCGGTTGTATTGTACTTTCTCCGGTTTTCATATGGTCATGTTTAAAAGGGCCTTGAATTGGAATATAGGCTCTATGGATAATTTTCAAAAACATTTCTCTCCAGTCTTCACTCATCATTACTTTCCTCACGGCTAGCCAACTACTTTGTGTGGTCTCTATAAACTGCTCTTTTGAAATCGACAGAAAATCTGCCCACTTATCTAAATATTTATTGTATCGATTAGGACTTATTACAGATTCTCTTAGAACCGAGTAGAGCCAAGAAAGTGATCGTTGTTCTTGTGGGTTTTTTAAGATGTCATCAAATATTTTATGGGTTCCCAATTTCCCTTTTCTTCCCAATGTTGAAGTTATAAAACTAGATACTTGATTATAGAAGAATACATGTTTCTTTAATGTAGGATATTTTATTTGCATATCATTAAGTGTCATCAGAGAAGAATCTGGGGCCAATATTCCCTGTAATTGATCTAACCCAGCCTCAGCCCATTGCATATAGGCAGAATGCAATAAACCTGGTGGGAATCCTGGATTATGTAGAAATGGCATTTTAGGTGTGAGATGGCCATGCAGTCTAAGTTTTTTCCTCACCTCTCTCCAACATATTACTGTGTCCCTAATGATTACATTTTGTCTGATATGCTGCGGTAATGATCCCAGCTTTGTGTGAAAAACTCCTTGGAAGGAGAATGGAGCTATCAGGATTTTGTCAAGGTCAGTTAAGGTTACATAGGATGTATCCCCCAGCCAATCTCTAATATGTCTGAAAATTGCTGCCAAGTTATAAAGACGAATATCTGGTAAGTTAAGGCCTATATGGTGGATTGGGGCTTTCAATTTGCAGAGGGCGATTCGCGGCTTTTTTGAGGCCCATATAAATTTAGAGAATGCACTTTCTAGTCGTTGGACGTCTTTATGTTTAATAAGCATGGGTAAGGTTTGCATAGGGTATAATAATCTAGCGAAACTCATCATTTTTATTAGATGGACCCTTCCCATTAATGATATTGGCAGTGATTCCCAATTTTGTAGTTCCTTTAATATTTTAGTGATGAGTGGAGAGAAATTTAGACCATATAGTTGAGTTATATCTCTTGGTATTTTGATGCCCAGATAGGTTATATAACATGTGGCTAACTTTACCTGACATATAGTGCGTGCCGGGGCAGAGTTTCTAGCACCTAAGTATAATAATTCACTCTTGTGATAATTAATGGCTAGTCCCGACACAGAGCCAAACATATTGATATAGTCAATAACCTTTGGTAAATCCCTTTCAGGGTTCGCCATGTACAGCATAATATCATCTGCAAAGAGAGATGTATAAAGGACCCTGGGTCCCACCCGAATTCCCTCAAAAATCTTCGAAAGGGAAAGGGCACGAGACAGGGGCTCCAAAGCTAAATTAAATAATAGTGGGGATAAGGGACATCCCTGTCTCGTGCCCCTCCCCAGGGAGAAGGCGGGGCCCAGGGCCCCTGGAATAGACACCCTAGCAGTTGGATTAGCATACATTAAGTCCACATATGTGAGGAAGTTTCCTTCAAATCCAAACGATTTCAAAACTGCAAATAGCCAAGACCACTCTATGCTATCGAAGGCCTTCTCGGCATCAAGTGCCAAGAAGGCCTCCGACCCCCTCCAATTCCCATGTGTTCTACCATACTCCAAAATCGCCAGAGTCTTACGGATATTTATGACAGCGCTTCTCCCTCTGACAAAGCCCACCTGGTTATTTAGGACAAGATCAGGAAGAACTTCTGCCAATCTGTCGGCCATAATCTTTGACATTATTTTGAAGTCATTGTTCAATAAGGAAATTGGCCTATAGGAAGAGGGTTCTAAGGGATCCTTTCCAGGTTTGGCAATCAGATTAATTTTAGCATCATTGGCTGTGGGGAGAAATTGATTCTCCTTAATAATATGGTTGTATAGTGCTGCTAATGTATTAACCGCATCTTTCTTCAATAATTTGTAAAATTCTATGGAAAGGCCGTCTGGGCCTGGAGCCTTGCCCAAAGAGGAATTTTTGATTACTGTAAAGACTTCTTGTGGTGTGATAGGAGAATTTAGTAATGTCAGGTCCTGTTCCGATAATTTAGGGAGAGATATAGATTGTATATATTGACTTTGACTGACTTCTTTTGGAGTTTTTGATTGATATAAATTCTGATAGTAAGAGTGGAATACTTCCAATATCTCATTTTGGTCTTTACAAAGTTTCCCCTGAGGATTTTTAATTTGAGGTATCACTGATCTTGTCCATTTTGGTTTAGTTAAATTTGCCAACATTCTCCCCGATTTATTCCCCAATTTACAAAAATGTGCTGCTCTGTAAGATCTAAACGTTTTATCATATTTTTCTAGCCAAATATCCGCTTCCTTTTTACTTGCTACCCAGCTGTCTCGTTTAGTAGTACTGGGGTCGTTTAGGTATGAAACATATGCTTGTCTAGCCTCCTCGCATACTCTGTTGTAATTTTCCAGAGTTTTTTTCTTATGTGAGCTAGCAAATGACATAATCTGTCCTCTGAGTACCGCTTTTGCTGTTTCCCAGAATAAAGTAGGTTGCTTCCAGTGTTGTTTGTTATTAGAACAATAATCTCTCCACCATAAGACTATGTCAGCAGCGAATTGTTCGTCTGTGTAGAGAAAGGTTGGGAATCTCCATTCATTTATGGGTTGTCTGGGAAAACAGTGAATAGTGGCTGCAATAGGGGCATGATCAGAGATTACTAGCGCTTTAATGTTTACTGTTTGAAATGCCGTAATTAAGTTAGAGGAAGCGAGAATATTGTCAATACGCGAGTGGGAATTATGGACAAGTGAGAAATGTGAATAATCTTTTTCAAATGGATTGCTTTGTCTCCAAACGTCCACTAAATCTGTGGATTGAATGAAGGAGTATAATGTTGTGTCCTGCTTTCTTTGGGAGGGGATAGCCATCTGAGGCAACTGTCTATCTATGTGGGGATTTGGAACCGCATTAAAGTCACCCAAGACCAATATTTTGGTATGACTAGGGACTTTATTTATGTCATTTGCCAGCCTCTGAAAAAAAGTTGAGTTATCTGAGTTAGGAGCATATATTCCCCAGACAAGTAATAGAGAATTATTGATAGAAACCTTAAATTTTATCCATCTCCCCTCAAGATCAGTGTTGTCCACTGATACCATACCTGAGAAGCTTTTATGTACAAGTACTATAATCCCAGCTTTTCTTCCCTCGGATGGGGTCCCCAAAATTTGGCCTACCCAGAATTTTTTCATCAATGCAAAATCTTTTTGTTTTAAATGTGATTCCTGGAGGATAGCAATGTCTACCTTCATCTTATCAAGATGTCGCAAGACCTGGGTCCTTTTTTGTGGTGTTCTAAGGCCCCTCACATTCCACGTGACAATTTTCATGGTGGTTTATATAAAAAAAAGTGTGAAGGGCCCCAAACAGCACAGGATTACCGATACTTTTGATTGTGTGGGGTGAATGTCCCAGCAGCATCCATCCCACCAGTCTATATTAGACCTGACGGAACAAGTATTACAGATATAAAAATACCCATTACATGAGCAGTGAGAGGTCCTCAGACCTGGGAGGGGGGTTGGGAGAGGGGAGACCGAACAAAGAACTATATACATAGCAGCCAGGAACAAGGAGCAAATCCAATTCCTGCAAATAGCACCAAAGCTGACTAAACGCCAGTGTGCATCTGAAGGAATGAGTGCAACCCCCTTTTCCTCTTTAATCATATTAACCCATTTTCTTATCGACTTCCTTTTTTCTGAAAGGAACTTAGATTTAAACCATATAGGCATTAATATAAAGCATAACAGAAAGACATGAAATTGCAGTATGTGCAGAGAAAAATAAAGACAGGAGCTTCCCTCGCTCCCTATTTTTCATTTCTGTGAGCATCACACTCCCAGTCTCCTCCTGTTGCCAAAGCACTGGAGCAGCTCTTAACCATGTTATATCACAGACTAAGTCTTATCCTGTGCTTATATGTAGATTCACATGGATGATAAATGTTCATCTCCCCTATGGCGTTGAACGTATATGCCTCTATGTCAGAGATAGCGTAAGTTTGAAACTATAAATTTGAAAGGTGTAAAATGAAAAAACACTTTAAGTCAGGTTCAATCATCCCACGCGGACGAGTCTTGGCTAGGTGGCATGCTGGCAAGTTTGGGTGGAGAATCATGGCCTTGTCTGGGAGAAGAGTGACTACTAGCTCTCTCTGAGCGTGGGGATTGCGTAGCGCGGTTTCCCAGGGTTTGAATAAACTTCTCCGCCTCGACCGGTGAGAGGAATGTTGCAACTTTCCCATCCTCGGAGTAAATGTGCAAAGTGGCAGGATAGTTCAAAAAGAATCGCACTTTTTGTTTTACTAGGGTTTGACAAGCAGGATTAAAAGCCTTTCTGGCCTTGTTGACTTCTGCGGAATAATCTGCAAACAAAAGTAGCTTGTTTCCCTGAAGCTCCAAAGACCTTTGTGTGCGATAAGCTTTTAAAAGTAATGTTTTCTCGGAATAATCAAGGTACCTCACAATTAACGGGCGTGGTGTCTTTCTCTCTGGTCTCAATGGGCCTATGCGGTGTGCCCTTTCAACTTTGAGGGTCATATTCATACCAAGTGCTTTAGGAATATCAGCCGCACATATATTCGCCAAGTCATCCGCCTTTACCGATTCAGGGAGACCAATCACGCGGAGGTTATTTCTCCGCGATCGGTTCTCTAAGTCATCTATGCGGTCAAAAATAATGACTTGTTTGTTACAAGCAGTTTGTGCCAGGGTCGTTGCCTCCTCCGCTTTATCATGAACATCGCTCACCCGCTGTTCAAGCTGGGCTATTTTGGCCTGGTGTGTCGCAACTTCCTCCTGGATCTTGTGCATCTGTTGTCCCAATGCCTCCGTTATCAAGGTGGAAAGTTCTGGGCGCAGCAAGGACACTACCTCAGTAGCAAGATGTCGGTAGTCTAGGTCAAGTCCCTGTTTAAGGTTAGTATCGGCCTCCGTTTCCGCATCTGAAGTCTCATGCTCCGAGTCTATCGGCGCCATCTTAGAGTCACGCGGTTCTCCGCGGCCTACCTTCGGCTGTCGTTTCTCCTTCCCCTTCTCCTTGCTGGCTCTAGTGAGGTACCGGTCCATGGTGGGGTAGTCCGCAGTATCAGACATGGAACTTTGGCTGCTATACTCTTCCTGTATGATCGGGGAGATTAGTGAGGAGGAGATCTGCAGCGGTGCTCACCGCCTATGCTACCATTCCTCTCAGCGCCGGAACCGGAAGTCTTGCGGTGGTTTTATTGCACACTCCATAACTTTATTTCTATACCCTTAGCCCTGATGTCCCCCAAATTATTCCTAATTCTAACTGATCTCACTTCTTGATGCAAAGATTTGTGCATTCCACGTCTGCATTTTTTGCAATGAATATATTAAAACTAACTAGTAAGCTGCATCCAGTAGCTCCTTATTGCAAGAACATTGGGAGTTCCTTCCCCAGCATAGAGCAAATTACCGTATTTTTCGGCATATAAGACACACTTTTTCCTTCCCATAACATGGGGGGAAGTAAGTTTGTCTTATATGCCAAATATACAGTAAAAATGGGTGCAGAGTGTGCAGGGAAGCTCTTACCCATCCTGCTGCTGCGCTCCTCTCCCCCTTGCTGCAGCCGCAATGCTCTTCTCCCTCTCCAGGTGCAGTTCAGTGACGTTTCTGCTGGGTCCTCCATTCCTCCTGGCCTCCTGTTAATGAAGATAAACAAGCATTTGTGCCATTTTACCTCATCTACAGCTGCAATCACCTTCTTCAATGTCACTCACAGAAAAGCCGCTGCCTCTGCTGCTATACACTGGGTCCTTCCTTCTGGCCTCCTTCTTCCTCTTCCCTGCACCACAGTCATGCGTGACCCCAGTGCAATGCCACTGGGGTCACGCATGCAATGCTGCTGGGGTCATGCATGAAGACGAAGAAGGAGGCCAGCAAGAAGGACCCGGTGTATAGCGGCAGAGGTGGCGGCTTTCTGTGAGCGGCACTGGAGAAGGGGATTGCGGCTGCAGATGAGGTAAAATGGCTCTAACACTTGTTTATCTTCATTAACAGGAGGAACAGAGGACTCAGCGGCAGCTTCACAGAACTGCACCTGGAGAGGGAGAAGAGGATCGTGGCTGCAGCGAGGGGTAGGGGAGTGCGGCGGCAGGATCAGGTGTAGTATTGATGTGTTATTGTGGTGAAGGTTAGTGCAGTGTAGTATAGATAATTAAAGTGGTGCAGTGTAGTCTAGTGTATTGCTGTGTAGCCTAGTTGTTAGGGCCAGTGCAGTTTCTAGGCTAAAATGCACCCAGGGCGAGGGTGTAAAAATTGCGCCCCCCCCCCCTAGGTTAGATAGGTAGGTGCCTCTCAGTATAGGTTAGATTAGGTAGGTGCCCCCTAGTATAGGCTAGATTAGACAGGTGCCCCCCAGAATAGGTTAGATTAGGTAGCTGCCCCCCAGTATAGGTTAGATAAGGTAGCTGCCCCCCCAGTATAGGTTAGGTAGGTGCCCCCCAGTATAGGTTAGGTAGGTGCCCCCCAGTATAGGTTAGATAGGTAGCTGCCCCCCAGTATAGGTTAGATTAGGTAGCTGCCCCCCAGTGTAGGTTAGATAGGTAGCTGCCCCCCCAGTGTTGGTTATATTAGGTAGCTGCCCCCCAGTGTCGGTTAGATAGGTAGCTGCCCCCCAGTGTAGGTTAGATAGGTAGGTGCCTCTCAGTATAGGTTAGATTAGGTAGGTGCCCCCTAGTATATGCTAGATTAGACAGGTGCCCCCCAGAATAGGTTAGATTAGGTAGCTGCCCCCCAGTATAGGTTAGATAAGGTAGCTGCCCCCCCCAGTATAGGTTAGGTAGGTGCCCCCCAGTATAGGTTAGGTAGGTGCCCCCCAGTATAGGTTAGATAGGTAGCTGCCCCCCAGTATAGGTTAGATTAGGTAGCTGCCCCCCAGTGTAGGTTAGATAGGTAGCTGCCCCCCCAGTGTTGGTTATATTAGGTAGCTGCCCCCCAGTGTCGGTTAGATAGGTAGCTGCCCCCCAGTGTAGGTTAGATAGGTAGCTGCCCCCCAGCGTAGGTTAGATTAGGTAGGTGCCCCCCAGTGTAGGTTAGATAGGTAGCTGCCCCCCAGCGTAGGTTAGATTAGGTAGCTGCCCCCAGTATAGGTTAGATAGGTAGCTGCCCCCCAGCGTAGGTTAGATTAGGTAGCTGCCCCCAGTATAGGTTAGATAGGTAGCTGCCCCCCAGTGTAGGTTAGATTAGGTAGGTGCCCCCCAGTGTAGGTTAGATAGGTAGGTGCCCCCCAGCGTAGGTTAGATTAGCAGCTGCCCCCCAGCGTAGGTTAGATTAGGTAGATGCCCTCAGAATAGGTTAGATAGGTAGCTGCCCCCCAGTGTAGGTTAGATTAGGTAGGTGCCCCCCAGTGTAGGTTAGATAGGTAGGTGCCCCCCAGCGTAGGTTAGATTAGCAGCTGCCCCCCAGCGTAGGTTAGATTAGGTAGGTGCCCCCAGAATAGGTTAGATAGGTAGATGCCCCCAATAATGGAGGGGGGAGCCGCAGGGAGGGCAGCCCGACCTCTCCCTCCCTCTCCTCTCCCGGGCGCCCTCCGTGCTCCCCCCTCAGATGCAGAGTCCGTGAGCAGCAGGGAAGCGCTGTTTACAACTCACCGGCTGCCTGGCTCCAAGCGCTGCTCTCTCGCCGCTGGTCTCCTCTCTCTGTATACATACTGATACACGCTGCTTCCGGCTACAGGAAGCAGCGTGTATCAGTACGTATACAGAGAGAGAGAGGAGACCAGCGGCGAGAGAGCAGCGCTTGGAGCCAGGCAGCCGGTGAGTTGTAAACAGCGCTTCCCTGCTGCTCACGGACTCTGCATCTGAGGGGGGAGCACGGAGGGCGCCCGGGAGAGGAGAGGGAGGGAGAGGTCGGGCTGCTCTCCCCGCGGCTCCGGCTCCCCCCTCCATTATAGCGCCCCCCTCCCAACAGCGCCCCGGGCGGCGGCACGCTCCGCACGGGGCAAGAAACGGGGCTGCTTAGGGCAGCAGGGGTTAGTGTAGTGTAGCTGGGCAGTATAGTGTTGTTAGAGTAGCTTAGAGACAGTTTTAGGGGATAAAAGGTCCATAAGATTCCTCCGCATTATAGACACAGCTAGGTTTAGTTATTTTTTTCCTGATTTTTGCCCTCTAAACTTGGGTGCGTCTTATATGTCGAGAAATACGGTACTTGACAAAATCTACTTCCTCCCACTAGTGAGAGACATCAACTTTTTGTTTTCAGCATGGCAATTATTTTTATACTATAACTATTTTTTATGCAAGCTGTTTGTATAACTCCCCCCCCCCCCAACACTCTGTGCTCCCCAGTGGACTTTTTTTTACTTTATGCACATCCGTATATTTCTCTAGTACCTAGCACAGCCGTACCAAATCAACCTGCTTCCAAGCTGAGCATATGAAGAAAAACAACGTATTCTGGGGATACTTACAGTGAAGCTACATGCACTAAGGGTCCATGTTTGCATTTTTATAGCAACTCACTTCAGGTTGGAAGGCTCTATGTACCATATACTATCTACCACCGTTCCTTCCTTCCGGGTGAAGTTATTTGACCTGATAGGTCTTTAGTACTCCTTGGGCAGCTGAACACCTCTGTACTGCGCATGCATGGGCCCAGACTTGCACGTGCTCAATACTGATGTGCTCGTCTACGGAACTACTCGGTGACACAAGTAGTTGCAAAGGCTGCTTGAGGAGTACCAAAGGGCTATTTAACCTAGCAGGTCCAATAGCTTCAACCAGAGATGGTGCAAGAATGACGGGACAGGCCGTGGACCAGGAAGGCTCAACGGTATCCAGAGTCTTCCTTCCACTTCGGTAAGAATTAAACCTGGGAGTCAAATGTTCATAGAGGAGGTTGGAGCAGTGTAAGCTGGCAGATAGAGGCTGTGGCCCATATGCAATTCACTTTTTTTGGGTGATAGTTTCACAACTTATTAAAAAATTGCCCTTTACACCACCAGCAAGCAAACAAATACTTAAAATAATTTTGACAGTACTTTTTCAACTACTTTTTGGTACTTTTTCCATTGCAAAGTGCTAAAAAGTCAATTTAAATCGAAGTTGTAAAATTATCTCCTAAGAGAAAACCCAGGAGAAAAAGTGCATATGGGCCCTGTGTGTCCTTATTTGATTTTTTCTTCGTACTTTGAATTTGTGACTTTGGTCAGCTGTCGTCAAATGCAGTGGTGAATAATTAGTACATAGCAAGGAAATGAACAGCGCTACTTAAAAACAGACAAGTGCCTACCTGCAAAAGAGTGCAAGCCCCACTTGTGGGATATAATACACACAGAGCATACACATGACCTGCCTACCACTGGAGGATGTTGGTTTCCTGTAACAGCTTGCATGCAACCTATTAAGTACTCGTCCCTCCCACTGCGAAGAAGTCAATCCTCCATGGGAGGGGCCTAACACTAACTAAATCCTAACCTATGTATATGCATAGCCTGGGTGCGCTACCAAATAAAATTGAAAAATTGAAAATTGCGCAAAAGGTGGATCAGCGCAACACCAGGCCGCCTCCGAATGGCCTCCAATCAGAGGTGCGCTGAGGCCCCCCCAGGAACTACAAACGCACCTTGAACTCAAACAGAAGCTCTGCATATACACCAAAAGCATGGCTGTTAAGTGGGAGCAGCTGACCAAATACGAATTAAATTAGTACATAGCAAGGAAATGAACAGTGCTAATTAAAAACAGACAAGTGCCTACCTGCAAAAGAGTGCAAGCCCCACTTGTGAGATTATAATACACACCGAGCACACACATGACCTGTCTACCACTGGAGGATGTTGGTTTCCTGTAACAGCTTGCATGCAACCTATTAAGTACTCGTCCCTCCCACTGCGAAGAAGTCAATCCTCCATGGGAAGAGCCTAACACTAACTAAATCCTAACCTATGTATATGCATATCCTGGGTGCGCTACCAAATAAAATTGAAAAATTGAAAATTGCGCAAAAGGTGGATCAGCGCAACACCAGGCCGCCTCCGAATGGCCTCCAATCAGAGGTGCGCTGAGCTCCCCCAGGAACTACAAACGCACCTTGAACCCAAACAGATGCTCTGCATATACGTTGCGCTGATCCACCTTTTGCGCAATTTTCAATTTTTCAATTTTATTTGGTAGCGCACCCAGGATATGCATATACATATGTTAGGATTTAGTTAGTGTTAGGCCCCTCCCATGGAGGATTGACTTCTTCGCAGTGGGAGGGACGAGTACTTAAAAAGTTGCATGCAAGCTGTTACATGAAACCAACATCCTCCAGTGGTAGACAGGTCATGTGTATGCTCGGTGTGCATTATATCCCACAAGTGGGGCTTGCACTCTTTTGCAGGTAGGCACTTGTCTGTTTATAAGTAGTGCTGTTCATTTCCTTGCTATGTACTAATTTAATTCGTATGTGGTCAGCTGCTCCCACTTAACACTTGGATTGAATTCGGTGTACATACTATCAACTTTTCTTGGTGGTGGTTCTCTTGCGACAATCCTTTTTGTCGTATTTGACGAATTACAGTTTGTGATTTTAATGTGTTGTTATATATTGTTTTTATTTTTAGAATTGGGTATCACGGCCTGATGAAGGGCACATATCTTATATAAAAGCCCGAAACGAACATGTGTCGTTGCCTTGAAGTTTCATACCCGCTAAGCTACAACCAATTGTTGGCATAAGTCAATCCAATGTGTTTTTATTGATCTACCACTGTGATATTGAAGAGCCGTATATTTTGATCTTTTTCTACATGTGTCAATAAAGTTTTTTCAGAGACTTTTTTTTGCCTTTTTGAGATTGCATTAACCAATATAGTCCTTTTCTAAAGCTACAAATGTGTTGAGGGGCAAGGTGGATTGCCCTAAAAAAGGACTGTGTTTTGATCCTTCACAATATAAAGGATTGTACCCCAAGATTTATCTTTATTAATCCCACTTAACAGCCATGCTTTTGGTGTATATGCAGAGCTTCTGTTTGGGTTCAAGGTGCGTTTGTAGTTCCTGGGGGGGCTCAGCGCACCTCTGATTGGAGGCCATTCGGAGGCGGCCTGGTGTTGCGCTGATCCACCATTTGCGCAGTGGTGAATAATTACCTATTCATCTAACAATTGTGCTGTTGCGCTAAAAAATATTATAACTGGAAACATTTTAGTAGCTTTTATTGTGATTAAAGTATATATTTAGTTATGTTTTATTATGTTTCTGTTTCTACTATGTCTTTTACAGTTTTAATAAAGCTTTTAGCGCAACAGCCCAGTTGTTTTGGGGATTTACTTATGTATATGAAGACAGTTCACTAGGAGATGAAGACATTATCATGTTTTAGTCATTATCAATAACGTATTTTATTATTTTTATGTTTTTTTCTGTATAAATAGGAGGATGGTGTTGTTACAGTAAGGAGACCTGTGACATCAGATATAAAAGTGCCAAACGACTAATGAGCTCCTCAGACTGGCCAAAGACCAGGAAGGGTAAGTTACTACTGGCTGGCCACTATATGCTATAGCTTTGTTACCGTGTTATATAGATGGGACAATAGCAAAGGGGAGCAAGCATGGGGGAGGGGGTGATTTCATGAGGTTGAAGTCAGCAGCTTATTGAATCAATGATGAAGCAAGAGAAGGCTTTGTCTTTTCTACTGTATTTATGTACACAATTGGTGGTCAAGTCCACTAACTGAGTTTGGTTTTATGCTCGTTGGAATCAAATGATCTGTTTTTGCAATATGTGGCACATGCCGCAAAGTTTGGTTTCCATATCAGTAAAGAATAATGAGCCATGTGTATTTCTAATGTTATTTTCGTCAGGCACAGGAATTCTATCACCCAGGCAGGACGAGAATCCTCATTGGTGGAACCTGAATGCAGTGTAAGTCTGCCACTATCAAGCTAATTAGGAGCAGTTGCCGGATGAGGGGGAATGTTTGTTTAATATCTTCAGATATGAACTACCCAGAAATATCTGCCTTTTGGTGGCCAATAAAGATATGATTCTTTGTACGATCACAATATCGATCAAATTAATCTGGTTTTCTGATCGATTCCATTGATAGAGTAGCTGTGACCACTGGGGCTCTTGAACCTGAGGGGCCCACTACGCTATATTAGTTCTTCAATGGTGCTATGCTGGTAAAGATCACTTCTCTATATACTTTGAATAGTGGTAATCATTAACAAACTGTTTCCCTCATTTGTTTACACTTCTCATACTGTGGCTGACCTTTGCAGGTTTTGTTGAGCCATATGAATTGAAAAGCCACTTAGCTATGACACTGTATGATTAATCTAAGCCCCAATAAAGCTCCACCCCTGTCCTGAGTGCCTTTCCCATGATAATGGTTAGTTGCTTGAGCTAAGCGGCTAGGTGTGATTCTGACTGCTCTCGTATTATGGCCTTTGCTTAACCTTTGACTACAAATTGGATTGCCGCTAGTATTGACCTCTGCTACTACTGACTGTCTCATCTCTGGATGTTAGATCTTCTCTGTATGACCTCTGCCTTGTTCCTGACCTTGGGTTTGTCTAACTTTGGACTGACAGTCATCTGACCTCCTGTATATAGCCTTGGACTTTTAGGCCACCCTTCCTGTCCCTATCTTCCGGTTGTACTTCTGCTTTCACGCCTTCAGTCCCTTGCGCACTAAAGGCCCGGTTGTAACCAGTGCTGGGACAACACCTAAAGGCTCCCAAAGCTGAGCGGGGATGCACCACATATGGTGAAAACTGGTGATGGGGCATAGGAACTGAAAAGAAGGCAGGAGATCCGACCAGGCCTTACATTACAACCATATTATGGTGTGTGTGTGTGTGATGGTGTGTGTGTGTTTTATGGTGTGTGTGTGTGTGTGTTATGGTGTGTGTGTGTGTTTTATAGTGTGTGTGTGTGTGTGTGTGAGTGTGTATGTGTGTGTGTGTGTGTGTGTGTGTGTGTATGTGTGTGTGTGTGTGTGTGTGTGTGTGTGTGTGTGTGTGTGTGTGTGTGTGTGTGTGTGTGTGTGTGTGTGTGTGTGTGTGTTTTATGGTGTGTGTGCGTGTTATAGTGTGTATTTCTTCATAGTTACTTATATGTACTTTATTTTCTCCAGGTTTGTGCCATACTGCTCAAGTGATATCTGGAGTGGAAATGTGTCCAAAGTTCGTAATGGTATTGGTATAACGATTTCCTCTTATTTCGCAACATTAGTAATACATGACTAAGTGAAAGGATCACTCTATGACTGTTCTCATCTAAAATAAATCAACCTTTTTAATATCACTTTAAATCCAGTTACGTTCTCTTTCTAAAGAAATTAAATTACCCGGTATTCGAATGATACTTTTCGGTGTACAGAACCAAATCTCTCCCTCATGCTACCCCATATTGTAAAAGTCTGCACAGGATTGAGGGTGGGATTTTAGCATCAGGTGTACTCTTCCAGGTTTACTGCAGTTTTCTGATTTGGAATTTGCTCTTCGATTGCAGTTTTTGCCAATTGTAACAATTGTAAAAAAAGACAAGGAAACTGATTAGCTCAGTGTTTTGTGTGCATTTTTTTTTTATTTTGCATTCCCATTGACTATACAAACACAATCTTTTAACACCTGCAGCAGGCAGTGCATTTTAGTAAAACACTACACTGCAATTTACATTGCCATCCTGTCGTTGTCACGATCAACAAAACACTCGCATTCCGAAAATCGCATAGCACGTAAATACAATTTTCATTATAATTTGTCTTTGTTCTTTTTTGCAGACTATGGTTTCATGGGATCATTAATCATACAGGAAGTCATCAGAGATTTAGTACCAAGGGGCATTAAACAAGCCAAAACTGTCTTTTTAGCAGGTTCTAGGTAAGCATTCTTGAATTATGAAAGATTTCCTGTGAGTAACATTGATGATGCTTTGTGTTCTACTGAAAGAGGCCATTTGCTTGGCTGTCATACTGAGTCATCTGACTGATGTGTATGCAGACTAGGTGTGCAGACACCATTTCCTGGCTGCATGCTGTTGCAGATGTCTGAGGTTACCTACAAACTTGCAGTGATTGGCTTCTGAGTCTATCTTTATTAATTGTTTCAAGCAGCAGTTTGGAGCGATTACTGTACAGACACTTTGTGTTGCAATCCACCCAGCAATGCATTCTGCTCTATGTAGAGGGAAGGGGAGGCATCAAAAACTGCAAAGAATGATTGTTTTTATTGTGTGGACTTACAGAGGAACTCCAGTGAAAATAATGTAATAAAAACGTGCTTTATTTTTACTATAATTATGTATAAATGATTTAGTCAGTGCTTGCCCATTGTAAAATATTTTATATCCCTGATTTACATTCTGACATTTATTACATGGTGACATTTTTACTGTTGGCAGGTGATGTAGCTGCTGCATGCTTTTTTGGCAGTTGGAAACAGCTGTAAACAGCTATTTCCCACAATGCAACAAGGTTCACAGACAGGAAACTGCCAGGAGTACCATGGACCTCAGAGTTTCTTGTGGGAGGGGTTTCACCACAATATCAGTCATACAGCGCCCCCTGATGGTCTGTTTGTGAAACGGAATAGATTTCTCGTGTAAAATGGTGTATCAGCTACTGATTGGGATAAAGTTCAATTCTTGGTCGGAGTTTCTCTTTAACTTGACCCAGACACCACTGCAGTCAAAGGAACTGTGTTAAATATTTTCTAAAGAGAAGAATCAGCAAAGTGCAGGTGGAAAAATGTTGTGTATTTTAGACAGCTTTGACCCTGGAAACAACCTTTGCTGTACATGCTGAATATGATTTATGCTTTTGCTAAAGGCCGCCTGTAGAAACAGGGTTGAGGAAGATGCAATCTTTATTTATTCGTAGAAAATGCAGTTGCTTGGCTGTTTTGTCAGTGACCCAGGACATGTATGTATAGAAGGTGCTCTGACTCAAGTCTGCCTTTTTCCTGGTGTATGACTTAAGCCTTGTACACACCTTTAATTTTGATTGGCCAATCACTGACCAATTTTACCACCTCTGTGCAGCATGAGAGTCAGCAGATGTTGAATCCTATAAGCAGATTGTGTAGCTAAACCCTCATACTACATAGAAGTGATAAGATTGGTCAGTGCTTTACCAAACATAATTGAAAGTGTGGCCAGGCATTAGACAATACAGCAGCCAGAGGGTTATCTAATTACCAGTTAGCTGATTACTGGCCAGCACACAACAAATTTATTTTGCATCATTTCTGTGTCGTCATAGAGGTAAGCCACCTCTTTCATCTCAGTTTTAGTTGTTTTTAACTCAGTTTTATATACCCTTTTGTGCATTTTTATCAGCACTGCAGTGAGATGGGAATGTAACTTTTGAATAAAGTTTTAAAAATTCCAAATTGCTCTGCACAATGAGAATATTATGTGTTCACTGAGGTTATATGAGGTGAAGAAAAGCTACTGTTGATGAGAAAGAGGAGGTTTTGCTGGGAGAACTTGGCAACTTAAGGATATCTGTGGATCCTAAAGGACAAGGGGAGCCTGCTGAATGCCCCACATGCGGTGCTGGTGGCTACTGTAATCATAGCCTAGCACTGTTGGTGAGTGGGCCTTTCACAGGTGAAGGTGTAGGAAGCGCTGATGCAGCAGACTGTATATTACTAGCAGGCCCGGATTTACCTCACGGGAGCCTATAGGCACAGATGTATAGACATCCTAAACGTCATCTCCATAAACCTACAAAACCCTACCATTCTGTACCGCAAGTGTGTTGGCCATCCCAGCTGTCACTTCTCCTTTACTCCCCTCACCCGTCATAGGTAGCTACAGGTGCCCTTTAGTATTAGGTAGCCAGAAGGTGCTCCCAAGTATTAGGTAGCTAGAGCAACCTCAGTATTAAGAAGCTAGAGGTGCCCCTGAGTGAAAGGAGATCTCGTCATTGGAATGCTGAGAGCATGAGTAACCTCTCATTTACACTTTCATTAGGACTCTGCATAGGGAAGGAGGAAGGGAGGAGCCCAGGGAGAGGAGTGAGCCGCCTGTAAGGATTCCTCCTGTGGCGTGTTCTGTCCATTGCAGGTGGAGCCGCAGATGGACAGTCCCGGCTTGTCAGTCTGCATTCAGTTGTGCATTCGCAGTCACATTGTCATTTGCAATTGCTCTGCAGTTCTGTGCAGCTAAGAATGCTGTCATCATTCCACCAATGGCTTACTACAGCTGAACTGCAGCCAGATAGCCCTGGATTTCCTGCATGCATGTTGTTGCTTAGGACTGCATGCATTGGTACAGATAGTCTTTCAGCTAGCAAATGGTAACCAAGCCAGCTCAGGATTAAATGATTACCATTCAGCTGTGTGTAGATTTGCATGCTTGCATCCATTGGCTGATGCTAGCATAAAAGTCTGCCTCCCCTTTTAGACCTGGCCCGTCATAGTTTCAGCTCTGTCTAAGCTGTTACTGGGTCCCTTGATACTATTAAATATATTCCTAGTCCTGCTACCTTCTAGTTCAGTTCTTGTGGAGCTACGATTATATATTTCCCACATATATACGTACTCCTTCTAGTGCAGAGAATTTGTATTGTTTGTATTGCCTAGTTAGTTCGCTGTATTGCTCCAGTCCAGATCTAGCTAGTGTCCTTGCTTATGTTATGTATTGGTTCATCGCTAATATATACATATTCTAGTCAGCGTTTGTTATTTTCCTTGTATTCGTGTTACGGTGATATATTAGTGCCGCTGATATATACGTATTCGAACTGTTGATATCCTGTGTTCAGCTAGTCAGTTTTTAGTACGTTTCGGTAGGTTGCGCTTAGCGTGAACACCTGTGCTTAGCTAGCATAGTCCTGTCCTTGCGAGGTAGCCATTGCTGCGGTTGCTATTGGTTACCTCACTCTTGTCTTTGTGAATGCTTGCTGTCACTGAGGCAGTGACTAGATTAGCAAACATTCATTCTGTCAGCCTCTGTCCTCCTAGTCCTGTCCTTGTGAGGTAGCCATTGCTGCGGTTGCTATTGGTTACCTCACTCTTGTCTTTGTGAATGCTTGCTGTCACTGAGGCAGTGACTAGATTAGCAAGCATTCATTCTGTCAGCCTCTGTCCTCCTAGTCCTGTCCTTGCGAGGTAGCCATTGCTGCGGTTGCTATTGGCTACCTCACTCCAGTCTGTCTTGTATCTGTCTGAATGTTTGCTATCGCAAGAGCAGCGCAACATCGCACTGCGCTGCCATTGCATCTTATCAGAAGCCCAGAGCTGCAGTTACTCTGGGCAGCCTGTGTAGCCTCTTTCATTATCCAGCTCTTAGCCTTGTTGTGCTGGGTGGTCAGAAAGTATGACCCCCAGCATTACACCGCCTTTGCAGTGCCTTATGGTAAATCCGGCCCTGCGTATTAGGAATTTGTTTATCTTTCCTATTTGTTCAAAATGCACCTGGATATTGGACCACAGTATATTTATATGTGTGCAGCTTTGTTGGCTGATAGGACTTTTTATTTAAAGGATAACTGAAGTGACATGTGACATGATGAGATAGACATGTGTATGTACAGCGCCAAGCACACAAATAACAAGACTGTGTTCCTTTTTTTTTTCTCTGAAAGAGTTAAAGATCAGATACGGAAGTGCCAATTTCTGTCCAAGTTGTGACCGGGTCGGACTGGATCAGACTATAGCATAACCTTCACTGATAAGTAATTACAGCCATAAAACACTTTCCTGTCAGTAAATGGCTTATGAGAGTAGGAAAAATGGTCAATAATTCATAGATTTGAGCTCTGGCATACTTCAATGAAGCTGTCATTGAGCAGAGACAATGAAACAGTAAAAACTTAAAAATAATGAATTGTTTCCATTTTTTTTCCTTATTATTCCTGTTAAAATGCGTTTAGAATAAAATAATTCTCTAATTAATTTACCACCCAAAGAAAGCCTAATTGGTGGCGAAAAAAACATGGTATGGAACGTTTTGTTGTGTCAAGTAGTGATAATGTTATTGGTAAATGAAAGGGAGGAGTGCGAGAGGTGAAAATTGCTCTGGTCCGTTAGGGTAAAGGGTGAAGTGGTTAAATCTACTTTCTCAGTTTTCGCCCATTATAGTTTTAAAATAAAATGTGCTACTGTGAATAAAATCCACATACGGGCCTTGATTCACAAAGCCGTGCTAACTCATAGCACGGCCGCGCTATGCTTCGCATAAAACTTTACGCGCGCCATAACAAATGTTTGCGCGCGTTCACGCGGTGCAATGCGAACTTTTGCGTGCGTTGTGCGGCTTGAGCGGGCACAAACGTTTGTTATAGCGCGCGGAAAGTTTTATGCGCAAAGCATAGCGCGGCCGTGTTGTGAGTTAGTACGGCTTTGTGAATCAAGGCCATTGCATTTGCCCATTTGTCCTGGTTATTACAACATTTAAATTATATCCCAAGTACAATGTATGGCGACAATATTTTATTTGGAAGAAAAGGTGCATTATTTCAGTTTTGCATCCGTCACGAATTACAACCCCATATATGCAAATATAACAGTAATATGCCCTCTACATGCCATACATAGTAGAACTGTGGAGTCTCTAATGTAATAATTTTATGTATTTTTTTTAAATGCTGTCATTTTTTCCCCGAAAACTACTTTTATTTTGGTAACTAAAGGGGGGGGGGGTTGAAATGTGTATTTTTTTTATTTTTGCATGTATTTTTTTTTTTTTAACACTAGCTGTCCTCATACTGTCTGTCTCTGTGAGACCGAGAGGGTGTTGTTAAAGCAAATCTCATTGGCTTCTTTTTGAAGCCATAAACTTTGCTTACGGACACTCTGATTGGTTCAGGGAAGGCTTTTTCCCTTTCCCCAATCACTGCCCTGCGGGTCCCTTTGGTAAGTGTGGCAGGAGGCACGATTGCGAACAGTAGTGGCGGCGAAGGGGTACATTTTAAAATCTTTAACATGGACTAACAGGACATTTTAAAACAGCGGGGTGGGCGGGTAGTGGTTAAATATAAAATAAAACTGTGGGATATCTAAAAAAAACTCCTTTTTAGGAGAAGGGGGACAGATACAATTGTTTTTCTCATCAGCTTATTTTCACCCCAGATGTCCTGGAGAATTTATTACACTTTAAACTTTTATATATGTTTTCTATGGCAATATATTGTGCATATTGATTGTAAAAACTGGGCACTGAAGCTCATGGTCCTTCAATAGGGATATTGGTGTGTTAGTCTAGGAAAGTAATACATGAATTTAAATGGACAAAGTTCCCCTTTTCAACACCCTCCTATACACAGTCAAGACAGGTTGAACAACACTGAAACAAAAATGTATTCTGTTTATTGTTCCGCAAGGCTGGTGGGTTCATGTTTGTAGGCCTTATACAAGCAAACAATACAAAATGGAATCCATCTATAAGCGTAGTGTGCATAGCTATACACACATCCGCAGTCCACTGGTTTTTCAGGTGTTCTTTGTAAAGAACACCTGTCATAAGAGAAATACAGTACGGAAACTACTGTCAAAAGATGACAAATGTCAAGTAGAAATCTAGAGTTCTGGCTGTAATGCTGGACTGAGAATACAGATCAGGTGTTCTGATTCTGGATCAATTAAATTGGGCATGCTATCTGTTGGCTGTTGTGGACATTGTCACAGACCTTAATTAATATTTGTAGCTATGGGGCTCTTCGGTCTTCGTGATTATTTTGGTATTTACAATCACACAAAAGTGTACTCAATCATGCAGAGACCTTAAAGCCATTGGGAATCACACAAAAAAAAAAAAACATGGTTGTGTTGCAAATAATGAATATGATTACCTGGGGTCATTTTCGCCGCTCCCCCGCCCCTGGATCACTTAATATTTGCCCGGATTGATGGATAATAAATCAAAGATGGCTGCAGACCTTTGCTTCATCTTCCGGGTCGGCAGCCTCTTTCTTTCTAATTTCTCTCACTCTCAATCGCCGCTAAAATAGCGCGAGAGAGATTTCTGGTGCGCGGCCATGAGCACATGTGTGCGCACACCACGTGTATAGAACAGCGCACGCATTATGTAGTGACTGTGACTGAACACAGTCAAAAGCGCTGCCTGTTTCCTCACTGTGCGCGCCCTGTGTTACAGGGAGCTGCACATCAGAATGTGCCCGCATTGCTGTGCGCTCTTGGAGTACGAGCAGGGGAGTCGCGCTTCAGTGACTGGGGGGCGGAGAGAAGGGAGGAGATGGCAGCGCATCACAGAGGAGTGACAGAGCAGGGGGAATAAGCTCTGCCTCCTCTCTTATGCTGCAATATTCGACCGAACTGGTCAAAAAAAACAACTGTGTTTTTTGCATAAAGAGCAGCGAAACTGGAACAGAGCATGAGAGGACAATGAGGTAAGTGGTCCTCTACAGTAAAATCCCCTCAAAAAAATGGTTCCCATTGACTTTAAAGGGAATCTGAAGTGAAAATAAACGTATGAGATAATGATTTGTATGTGTAGTACAGCTAAGAAATAGAACATTAGTAGCAAATATATAAGTCTCATATTGTTTCCAGTACAGGAAGAATTAAGAATCTTCAGTTGTTATATATGCAAAAGAGCTTCTCTGAGCTCTCCGTCCCAATGGGTCGACTACAGTGCTGTTTTCTAAAGCACTTATATTACAAAGAAACAGGGAAAGACAACTTCAGATAAGCTTTTACTGCAGAAAAGTTCAAAGGGCCATTAGCTCTGTCATGGAAATAAACGTAGAGATGAAATCTGTGAGCACTGAAAGACAATGACACCTTCACACAGGGCCATTTTTTTGGTTCCTAGGCAGTTGCTTTGGACACAAAGGAACCATGTTATTGATTACATTGCTTACATGATGGAATGGATGGTGTAGAACTGTAGTGTTGTAATTATGGGATAACAGATTTCCAGTGTACCTATAACTAGCATAACAGTGGTAGTCTAATTAGCAATGGTGTGTTCAGTGGCATAGTACCAGGGGATGCAGAGCTTCCGACTGCACCAGGGCCCCTGGACTAGTGGCGCCCATTAGGGGCCCTCCTTCATCCATCTTGTTAGCTTTTCATTGGTACTACTGTATGCTGGTAATTAATACTCCAATATGTGCATTGCATAGCAGTAATCCTTTACTTACTCATATTACACCTCTCTGACACTGAAACTATCCTTGGTGGGTTTTGGAGTTTCATATCAACAGAGTGCTTGGGGCCCCATGTAAAACTCGCACCGGGCCCCAAGATCCTCAGTGACGCCACTGGGTGTGTTTAATAATGTTCCAATTAAACTTGTACTGGTTTCTGGATGGATTGTATCATTATTCTGTAGACATGCTCAGGATGCTAAGAACTGCTGCTGAAATCTTCTGTCTTTGGCCGTGAGAAAAGATTCACAGTAACATTACAAATTTTTTTTTAATTATGTATCGAGCCCACGACTCGCTACATAATAGCCGCAGTGCAGCGGCATCCCCCCACCCTCTTTGATCGCCTCCGGCGATCTCCGATCAGGAAATCCCGTTCAAAGAACAGGATTTCCTGGAGGGCTTCCCCCGTCGCCATGGCGACGGGCGGCATGACGTCATCGACGTCGTGACGTCATTGGGAGTCCCGAGCTACCCGTCAGCGATGCCTGGCACTGATTGGCCAGGCAGCGCACGGGGTCTGGGGGGGGGGGGGGGCGGCGCGGCGAGCGTGGGACAATCGGTGGGTAGCAGCGGCGATTGGAGTGCACTTTGCTAGCTGCGTGTTGCAAAAAAAAAAATTAGGCAAATCGGCTCAGCAGGGCCTGAGAAATCCTCCTGCGCGGCATAGCCGAGCTCAGCTCGGGCTTACCGCCAAGGAGATTAAGCAACGTCAGGAGCGGATGCACTGTTGTCATTGCTGCATGTTGGACTCATTACAGGGGTGGTTGTGCAGCGTCTGCATGGTAATTTGCTATGTGGAAATTACCACAGGACATCCATGAGAAAGATGAGAAAGCCAAAAAGATTCTGTAGGTAGCACCAACCAAATGTAGTGACAACAGAATGTCGACATCCGAGGCTGTGTGAATCCTGCCATTGAACCCATGTGTATGCTTTTCTGTTGGCTGAGAAACAAAATCATTTTATAATATTGAGAGCTTAGCCATAGTTCAAAAACCAAATATTCTTTCAGTGAGGATCCTGTCAGGGGCAGCAAAACTGCCTGCAAACTGTACTGCTGTGCTTCACATTCTGTCACAGAAGTCACAATAGGTTGCGATCACCTGGTGAAACAAATTGAAAAACCCTTGTTCTTGCTCTTAGTAATTAAGAGATCAGCATTACAGCGAAGCAAACAGCATTTCTTGGAGCAGGTCACTGTAGTATTTCTTCTCATTTCATTCACTTAAAAGACCACTGTCGCGAAAATGTTACATTTAAAGAGACTCTGAAGCGAGAATAAATCTCGCTTCAGAGCTCATAGTTAGCAGGGGCATGTGTGCCCCTGCTAAACCGCCGCTATCCCGCGGCTAAACGGGGGTCCCTTCATCCCCAACCCCCCCCCTGCAAAAACAACGACCAACTTGGTCGTAAATTTTGCTCTTCCTGGAGGCAGGGCTAACGGCTGCAGCCCTGCCTCTCAGCGCGTCTATCAGACGCGCATCGCCGCCTCTCCCCCGCCCCTCTCAGTGAAGGAAGACTGAGAGGGGCGGGGGAGAGGCGGAGGTACGCGTCTGATAGACGCGCGGGAGGCAGGGCTGCGGCGGTTAGCCCTGCCCCAATGCGGAAGCGCTCCCCCGCTGCACGGAGGGGATTTGGGGGATCAGGGACCCCCGTTAAGCCGCGGGATAGCGGCGTTTTAGCAGGGGCACACATGCCCCTGCTATCTATGAGGTCTGAAGCGAGATTTATTCTCGCTTCAGACTCTCTTTAAAATATATGTAAACATATACAGATCAGAAGCACGTTTCTTCCAGAGTAAAATGAGCTATAAATTATTTTTCTCCTATGTTGTTGTCCTTAACAGTAGGTAGTAGAAATCTGACAGAACCAACAGATTTTAGACTAGCCCATCTATTCATGGGGGTTCTCAGGGTTTTCTTTATTTTCAAAAGCACTTAGTGAATGGCAGTTGCTCCGTCCAACTGCCAAAAAAGTGTGTAGTGAGCAGGGAGGCAGGCCAGCATTTTTGTATAAATCTTTTTCAGGGAGTGTTCTTTTAAAGAGTAAAGGCCTTACTAATAATCCCCTATGGAGAGATGGACTAGCCCAAAACCTGTCAGTAATGTCAGATTTCTGCTACTTACTGTAACTGACAGCAACATAGGAGAAAAGTAATGTATGGCTCTTTTTACTCTGGAAAACACATACTTCTTATTTGTATGTGTTTACACATATATTACATTTTAAGATTTTTGCAACAGTGGTCCTTGAAAGACACATTTTTTTTTCATTTCTTGTTTTCAAAGTTTTTTAGTGTATGCATAAACAAGTTTTATCTTTTATTTAGTAACTGCAATATGAACATTTTGCCACTAGGTGGCAGAAGCAGACTGGTTCTTTATTATCATTACTGTCACACGTATTTTATTATTTAGTCTTTCTCTTTATAAACAACCAGCATACCATATATGCCGTGTTGAGGGGGTGCAGATAGCAAACCTGCATAGAATACACCAACACTTTGTTGCACAGGAGCAGAAGAGGGCCCTTTATTCAATCTATCCAGTTTACAATTTTGAGATTTAACTACAATGCCAATTTTGTTTATGACAGAAGATGGGTGAAGGTTGTTCACCTTAAAAAATCAAATCTGCTGAGCTCTGTATTGTCAGGGCTGTCATTCATGCTTTATTACAGTTTAGTATATTGAAGAGATAGAACAAAAGTATGCACCAGCATCTGCAGAGGCCCCCAGGACAATCTATTTTTGCTGGGGGACCCAGGCGTCCATGGCTTAACCCTTTTTATTAACTCATAGATCATCTCTACTGGCCACAAAGAGTTAAAAGCTCAGGAAAGCTAGCCCACTTGATACTTTTAACGGCTAGGAAAGTTATATACAACAAATGGATATACCCCAGTACACCTACAGAGTGGGACCTCAAGGAAGAACTCTTGCATCTGTTTAATTATGATAAAACCCAGCTACATATAGAGAGGTTTTCCAAAAGCTTTTTTCTATCTGGGAACGCTTTATCATAGCAACCTTTACAAGACAAGAAATAGCCGTTTTGATGGACCCAGATAAATATACGTCTTGGTATGCCATACGAGATATACAAGGTTAAATCAATGGGCAAGGTTAAACCCTAAAACTGGATGAATCAACCTCTCTAATCTTGTGAATTTTGCATTTTAATTTTAGCTTTTTACATTTCTGCAAGCAACTTGAATGTGAAACTTTTTTTGATGGTAATAGTGGCATGAAGACAGTGGGATGAGGAGGGAGGGAGGGAGTTTATTGTGGTAGAGGGAGGGGGTTAGGAGACATTACCAGACAAATTATATCTTGAAATACTTTTATCAGGCCTTGTTCATCTTGTGAGAAAATGTATTCATATCTTGACTCTATTGAAGCTCATAAAGGAGAGGAGGTGGGAGGGATCAGATGATCTATATGCTGCTCTCAGCAGTCTTCCTGATTATCTAATTTAGGTGATAAAAGGATAAGGGGAGGAGTTGGGACTGCTGTCTCTATAAAATATAAATACAATTTCACAGCATTGCATTGTTTTCATGCGCATGTGCAATTTTTTGCATTTGCATTTTGTTCAAGAATACAGAATGAAGTGCATTTACAAAGTAGGTAACTTTTTTTCTTCAATAATAGCACCATCATTTGGACAATCTACTCTGCTGAATCAGGGTAGCACCATCATTTGGACAATCTACTCTGTTGAAAAGCCTGTGATGTTAATATTTGGTTCCTATCATTGCTGAACTAGTTAGTGTTAATTTTATTACCTGAGTTGGGCAAAAAATATCGAAAGCTCGCCATACAAACGTCAATTTTGATCACCCAAATGGCCCCCACCAGCCAGCCATCTTGCCCCCTTTGTGTCCACCCCCCCAAAAAAATGTGAAGCTCGAGCCACCACTGTACTTAAGTTGCACTGGAATTTCTTGGTGTAATTCTCTGGATGGTGCAAACATTTTCTGTATAATGCCTAACTCTCACGTTAAGTATAAAGGTATGTCACCAGCTCCAGAGATCCAAAAAAACAAAAACAAATGGCGTTGTTAGGTCTACAACTGGGTTCTAGCAAGCAAGAATGCTTAGCAAGAATTTTAAATTTTTATATTAACTACAGCCAGAACAGTCCATCCCAGATGATGGGAACCCCAAAATCAACCACATTCACTGAATGAAGAATATTTATGGGAGAAAATAAGGTTGAAGACCTAACCTGTGGTAGGACCGCCTCATGCCAAATGGTGTGAGCGCGGCGGCAGCCCTAGGACCGCTTAACGCCAATTGGCGTGCAGTTCTGGGGGCGTGTGTAATGATCGCTGCTGCAGCAGCTATTGCTGGAAGTAGTGCTGCAGCTCAGGCAGTTCTGATGTCTTTCCATGCAAGCTGCATAGCTTTGTCTGTCTTTCCCTGCTGTCAGCTTGTGACTGATTATCATTCACCTGTGTGGGAATCTGCATGTCTGCTCCCATTGGATGACCTCAGTATAAAGATCTGCTTCCTGCAGGGTTTCCTTGGGTTTTCATAGCTTCAGCTTAACCACCCTGGCGTTCTGATTAAATCGCCAGGGTGGCTGCGGGAGGGTTTTTTTTAAATAAAAAAAAAACTATTTCATGCAGCCAACTGAAAGTTGGCTGCATGAAAGCCCACTAGAGGGCGCTCCGGAGGCGATCTTCCGATCGCCTCCGGCGCCCAGAATAAACAAGGAAGGCCGCAATGAGCGGCCTTCCTTGTTTTGCTTATATCGTCGCCATAGCGACGAGCGGAGTGACGTCATCGACGTCAGCCGACGTCCTGACGTCAGCCGCCTCCGATCCAGCCCTTAGCGCTGGCCGGAACTTTTTGTTCCGGCTACGCTGGGCTCAGGCGGCTGGGGGGACCCTCTTTCGCCGCTGCTCGCGGAGAATCGCCGCAGAGCGGCGGCGATCAGGCAGCACACGCGGCTGGCAAAGTGCCGGCTGCGTGTGCTGCTTTTTATTTCATTAAAATCGGCCCAGCAGGGCCTGAGCGGCAGCCGCTGGCGGTGTTGGACGAGCTGAGCTCGTCCAGACCGCTCAGCTGGTTAAGCCAGTCTTGCTGTCGCTTTAGCCCCCGATCGTGTTTCTTGTTATAAAGATACTTTGCTGGTCTTTGCATCATATATCGGTTCATTGCCAATATATATGCATACCAGCACGTTTATTATTTTCCTTGTATTTGTGTTACGTGATACATCAGTGTCGCTGATGTATACGTACACAAACTGTTTATATCCTGTGTGCAGTTAGTCAGCTTTCCAGCACGTTTTGGTAGGTTGCGCGTACCGTGACCACCCGTGCTGAGGTAGTTACCCTGCTCCTGGTTCTGTTTGTGGATTGCGTTCATCTCTGCGAAGAGATAACGAATCCTTCTGAATCCTGTTCTGTTACTGTTTGTGGATTGCGTTCATCTCTGCGAAGAGATAACGAATCCTTCTGAGTCCTGTTCCCTGTATTACTCCATTCCTAGTCAGCGTTCCTGCTTATGTCATATATCGGTTCATTGCCGATATATACATATGTTAGTCAGACGTTACAAATAGTTTCATTGATAGCTGTAATTGTAATGCGCTAGGAAAACATACTTATTGTATATTTATCTGTGTTACGTTCATCTATCTTAATCCTGCTATTTTCTGACTATCCTGTCCTGTCTTTGTGAGGCACGCCATCGCCGCATCGCATTGGCTGCCTCATTCCAGTCTGTCTGGTTTTGGACGCTTGCTGTCGCTAAGTAGCCGCTAGCTAGCAAGCGTTCATTCTGTCTACCTGTCCTGATCTCCTCAGTTCTGGTTTGTGCGCTCAGCGCTACTTTGCGCTGAGACGTTATAACGAAAGCATTGTTTGTGGCTGTCAGATCTGCACCGGCTCTGTGCGCCACAATCTCCTATTGGAGTCAGTCCTCCCCTCCACTATACTAGGGATAGCCTGTTTCCTGGTGCTAGTGTGTGTACCTCCTCCACGCCAGCTCATGCGTTGCATGCTGACTGTGGAGAATACACCACTAAGCTTTACATTATGAAAACCCCATTACCAATCCCCATTGTGGGGGGGATTCCCAGAAAGTATGACACTGTTAATTATGGTTCCTGTTCCTTTAAGAAATTTGAAGAACTTAGCTCTGAAACAGAAAATGAGTTTTTCTCTGAATGTGCCAGGTTCCTGGCCAATCCTGATCTCCAAGCGACTCCTGTTTCAACCTGGGCACTCCAACTAAGTTATATTTTGTTTAAAGGGGAATTATTCCAGTGGGCATTTGATGTTCTCAATCATTCCGATTTGAAAGATAGACCGCTGGAATTTCTAGCGTTTGTGATCCATAACTGGTTGCGCATAGATCCATTGCCTTTTCCTCTTAATGAACTCCTGGCAGCAGGCCAATCAGCTGCTCCTTCAATTGCTTGCAAGAATGAGCAGCAAGCAGAAAGTGTTACTGATAATTTTCCTGCAGCTTTGAATAAATCACCAAAGATCTAAGAAACGTGTCCAATCTGCAGAATCGTTATCCTTAGCGACTGAGACCTATAATGAGATTCTGCCATTAACAGATAATGAAATGCAATTGTCTTTCAGGGGAGTTAAATGGACTTATGAAACTACTAATAAACTTTCCTCCCTGGCTAGGGAAAATAAAGATTTTTGTTTAAAAGAATTATCTGAGTATGATTATGATGAGATATTACAGAGTATTGAACAAATCAACTTATTTGTGAACCAAGGGAAGTTTGCATACACTACAGTTCAACACTTGCTACAGGTATTGGAGATTCTTAAGAATAAGGAATCTGCCAATCACCTGCTAATTAACCCTATACATGTGCCTGCCACAATCATATCTGCAGACTGTGATCAGCCTAAATGTTTCGCTGTTAAGTATGCATGGGATCCTCCATTCGAGAGGGGAGAGATGGAAGCCCTGGTCTGTGAATGGAAGAATGATTCAAGTTCATTTTGTCAATTTTACAGTGCAAAAAGTGAAATGGTATTGAACGCATGCATTAAGTCAGCCTATAACCTAATAGAGGCTGGTGTGTGTAGGTATGACTGTGTGGCTCCCTTGATTGATGTGTGGGAACTGATTTTGGATGATTTTTATGTGACTCCGAATTCGCAAATTTGGCGTTCTGACCCGCCTGCTTCAGCACCTTTGGCTGATTCAGCAGGTGATTCGGAGCTCTTTTTGTGTGAAATTGAAGTTCCTGCAATTCCACCCTGTACCATGGATAACTCAGTGTTACTTCCCAGTAAAACAGAAGCCACTGATACATTCTTAACCTTGCCCTGCGCAAATTTCTCAGCAGAGAATCCAGAGGTCCTGCTGACTTCCGAGTCCAGCCTAGCCAGTACTCATGACTCTTTGCTGAGTGAAACAGACACCAGAAAAATCTTGCCTGTCTCTGCAAACACTTCTGCAGAAATTACCTGTGTTAATAAAGTTCAACTCCTGTCTGATCCAGCAGATGCCAATAGATGCACTACATCAGTTTCCGAGTCCCAGCAATCCTGTCTAGAAACATCAGAACCCCGGCATCTGAATTTTCCAATTTTACAAATGAATGGTGATTCAGATGCGCAAACATTGTGTCTTGATCTTCCTGTTTCTACACCTCGCTCTAGTTTCATGAATAGCTCAGAGCATCTGCTATGTGAACCTGAAATCGCAGAATTATTACCTTGTTCAGAAAATCTTCCAGTAAATTTGCCCTGTACCATGAATTGTGCAGTAGATCTCTCCAATGAAACTCAGGTCACAGAATCATTATGCTGTCCAGCAGGTGCTTCCATGGTTTTGCCCTGCAATATGGACTGTTCAGTGATCCTGTCCAGTGAAGCTGTGGTCGCAGAGTCTTATGCTTCACCCAGTACTTTGGATATTTCAAACCCTCTAGCAGAAGGGTCTGAGGCACTGCTTACCTCAGTTGGTGTTGCAGTAATATTCACTTGTCTAGCAGCTGTTTTGGAATTACAGTCTGCTCTAATAAAACTTGGTGAATTTCTGCCCAGCAAAGCAGAAGCCATTGAAATATTGTCCTCGTCAGCAATTGTGTTAGATACCTTGCCCTGTACACAGTCTGATTTAACCAATGTTGAGTCCCTCTCCAGTGTTGTAACAGCCGAGGAACTCCAGCCCTGTCCTCTGAATGTTTCAGAAGTCTTGCCCTGTAACATGGATAATTCTGATTCTCTGGTCAAAATAATAGAAATCTCAGAATTTCAGTCCGGTCTGATATGTGTTCCTGAAACCCAGCCCTGTATCCTGAAAGATTCTGGTTCTCTGGCCGCTGTGGCAGAGGTTCCAGAGTCCCCTTCCTGTCCAGGGAATTCCTCAGTTTTGCCTAGTCCAGTGGGGGCTGCTGCAATGCTGACTTGTTCTGCAGCGCCTCATGAGCTCCAATCCAGTGTATTAGATGAGTCTCTGTCCAGTCCAGAGGTAGTTGTGGAGCCCCTATCTGGTTCAATGCATACATCAGAAGATTTGTCCTGTCTTGTTAGTGCCCCTGAATCTGATTTGTTACTGACTTTGCTGGAATCAGCGACATCTAAGTCTGATCCTGCATTCTCGTGTAAAAATCCAGTAGTTGCGAAGTCTAGTCATGATGATTTTTTTTTGGCCAGTTCTGGTTTTGGTCCTGTCTTGGCTGACCCTGAGGCTCACAGTTCCTTGACATGCCCAGAGGTTTCTCTTGTGCCAGTGTGCCCAGATGTTCTTTGTGTGCCAGAATGCCCAAGTGTGTTTAAGGTGTTAGCGTGCTCTGATGCTTCCTTAGTGGGAACATGTTCTGATGTTGCCAGTCTGCCTGCATGCCCAGAGATGGTTCTGGTCCCTGAAAGCCCTGATATTGATGTTTGTCCTTGTGGCCCTGACTCGGGAATTGCCCTAGGTTCCATAGGGGTTCTTGATAGTTCTCCATGTGAGCCTAAGGGGCATTCTGACCTATGGGGATCTCTTTGGAGCTTCAAGGTGTTCTGGGAGGTCTCTGAGAAAACTTGTCCTGGTGCCTTGGACTGGTTCAACAGTGGGTTTTGTGTTGGTAAAGACAGTACCGGTGGGCATTGCAAAGGCTTTGGCGTTTCTGAACTGTTCCTGGAAGGCGGTGGGTATCGCTCAGGGAGTTTCGGAGGGCTTTCTTCTGGAAATCATGGTTCTGATGGGTGTCACACTGGGGCTTGTAGTACTGATGGGCATGGTTCTGTAGGTTCTGGTTCTGATGGGTCCAGTCTTGTGGGGACTGATTCTGGAATTCGGTCTTGCCGGGCTGTCCCGGTCATCATGAATTATCAGTCAGACTGTTTTTTTGGAAATTTCAGTTTTGAAAAGCGGCTGGAATCCGCTTTTAAAGGCGGGGGTACTGTAATGATCGCTGCTGCAGCAGCTATTGCTGGAAGTAGTGCTGCAGCTCAGGCAGTTCTGATGTCTTTCCATGCAAGCTGCATAGCTTTGTCTGTCTTTCCCTGCTGTCAGCTTGTGACTGATTATCATTCACCTGTGTGGGAATCTGCATGTCTGCTCCCATTGGATGACCTCAGTATAAAGATCTGCTTCCTGCAGGGTTTCCTTGGGTTTTCATAGCTTCAGCTTAAGCCAGTCTTGCTGTCGCTTTAGCCCCCGATCGTGTTTCTTGTTATAAAGATACTTTGCTGGTCTTTGCATCATATATTGGTTCATTGCCAATATATATGCATACCAGCACGTTTATTATTTTCCTTGTATTTGTGTTACGTGATACATCAGTGTCGCTGATGTATACGTACACAAACTGTTTATATCCTGTGTGCAGTTAGTCAGCTTTCCAGCACGTTTTGGTAGGTTGCGCGTACCGTGACCACCCGTGCTGAGGTAGTTACCCTGCTCCTGGTTCTGTTTGTGGATTGCGTTCATCTCTGCGAAGAGATAACGAATCCTTCTGAGTCCTGTTCTGTTGCCGTTTGTGGATTGCGTTCATCTCTGCGAAGAGATAGCGAATCCTTCTGAGTCCTGTTCCCTGTATTACTCCATTCCTAGTCAGCGTTCCTGCTTATGTCATATATCGGTTCATTGCCGATATATACATATGTTAGTCAGACGTTACAAATAGTTTCATTGATAGCTGTAATTGTAATGCGCTAGGAAAACATACTTATTGTATATTTATCTGTGTTACGTTCATCTATCTTAATCCTGCTATTTTCTGACTATCCTGTCCTGTCTTTGTGAGGCACGCCATCGCCGCATCGCATTGGCTGCCTCATTCCAGTCTGTCTGGTTTTGGACGCTTGCTGTCGCTAAGTAGCCGCTAGCTAGCAAGCGTTCATTCTGTCTACCTGTCCTGATCTCCTCAGTTCTGGTTTGTGCGCTCAGCGCTACTTTGCGCTGAGACGTTATAACGAAAGCATTGTTTGTGGCTGTCAGATCTGCACCGGCTCTGTGCGCCACAATCTCCTATTGGAGTCAGTCCTCCCCTCCACTATACTAGGGATAGCCTGTTTCCTGGTGCTAGTGTGTGTACCTCCTCCACGCCAGCTCATGCGTTGCATGCTGACTGTGGAGAATACACCACTAAGCTTTACAGCGTGTTTTGCAGAAGATTGCGTGCGCCGCCGCGCATGCATCTCCACTTGAATGACGGTGCTCTGCTCCATCATCAGTCTCCCAGCAGCAATCGCCACTAGGAGACTGTTACACGGCAAAACCGCCATCTATTTACTGTGTACATCACTGCGTTCTACAGCAGCACTGTACTGGGGACAGCCCTGGGTGGCAGGGAAGGGATCCGCTGTCATAGGCTGAAGCCTATTACAGCCGATTGCGCTGATTGGTGCCCACCAACAGAAAGCTCTGTTGGTGGGCAGAAAAGGGGGGAGGGGAATAACTTGTGTGCTGAGTTGTACATTATACAGGTTGATAGCTGTGTAAACACTGATGTTCCTGACAAGCTGAGGGCTAGGAGTAAAATGGAAGCATCTAGGTGTGTTAGATGAAAAGGAAGAGAATTTTTTGAGAGTTGACACATACAGGGTGCCCGTGTTCTATTTGATTCCTAAAGTCCACAAAAATCTTAACAGGCCCCCCGGGAGACCAATAGTTAGCGCTATCAATGGCCCCACTGAGAAGCTTGCCGTTTGGATTGACAGTAAAATCAAGATGCTTGTAGCATCTCTCCCTTCCTATGTACAAGATTCGAGAGATGTATTGAGGCTTATAGGCAGTGTGTCAATTGACCCTGGAGATTACCTTGTAGAGATAGACGTTGAGAGTTTGTATACGTCTATCCCGCATGAGGTCGGTCTGGAGTCCTTGAGGTTCTTTCTGACAGATACCTACCCTGATACACCGGTCCATAATGATTTTGTGGTGCAGGCAATGAGATATGTACTGGAGCACAATTGCTTTTTGTTCAAGGATACCCACTATAGGCAGGTGCGCGGTACGTCGATGGGGGCGTCGTGCGCACCTGCCTATGCCTGTTTACATCTTGGCCTGTGGGAACGGAAGGACGTTTATGCGTTGCCTGAGTTTGACATTCATGTCAAGATGTGGCTGCGCTTTATTGATGATGTGCTGGTGGTGTGGAGGGGGAATGAGAGGGAGCTGGAGGCCTTCATGGACCGGCTCAATGTAAACCAGCGGAATATACACCTCACATACACTTATAGCCTCACAGGCATATCCTTTTTGGATTTAAGAGTCGTGAAGGATGGCAATACATTGCGGAGTACCACATACCGCAAGCCTACCGCTGGGAATACCCTCCTCCACGCCACCAGCCACCATCCACCGCACCTCATTAGGGGGATCCCTAGAGGTCAGTTCCTCCGGATTAGGAGGAATTGCTCCAATATGGCGGATTTTCAGCAGGAAGCCATGGAAATGTATGATCGCTTTAAAGACCGTGGTTATGGACATGAAGCATTGTGCTCTGGTGCTGAGAGGGCACTCCAAACTCCACGCACTGAACTACTTAAAAAACTAGAGATATGCAAAAAAGAGCTAAGACAGGGAAAGACACATTGTCCCAGCTTTATCTCCACGTACAATTCCAACTGGTCAAATATTCGCGACATCCTGACCAGGCACTGGTCGGTTTTGCAGGTGGATCCAATGTTTGGGCCCATGGTCGGTGAAAGACCACCCTTAGTGGCCCGACGTGCGCCCAACTTGCGGGATCGCCTAGTACACTCTGACCTTTTGCCACAGTCTAATTGGTTGGGTGAACTTAGCACTAAGGGAATGTATAAGTGTGGTGCATGTTCTATGTGTGAGTATGTGGATGTAGCAAGAACATTCCAGGCACCTAAAAAAGTGAAGGAGTGGAAGATACATTCCTTCATTAATTGTAACACAGAATGGACAGTATATATCATTCAGTGCCCGTGTCCCCTGCTATATGTCGGAATGACCACAAGAAAATTAAAGAAAAGGATCTCTGAACATGTAAGCAACATAAACTGTGGAAAAAAGCCCAATGGGGAATATCGCAGTTCGGTTGCGGAACACTTTTGCGAGGTTCATGGAGGTTTAAAGAATGGCTTTCTGTTCAAAAGCATATACAAACTCCAAAATAGTAGACGTGGTGGAGATAGAGAGAAGTGGCTGTTACAACAAGAGGCTAAATGGATCTACTTGTTGGACTCTCTAGCCCCTGCAGGTTTAAATCAGGAATTGAACTTTGCACCTTTTTATGAAGCAAAACGCTGGCTGACAATCAGGGGGAGAGAGATAAAAATAAAAATAAGTAAATATATATACGTCTCTACAATAACCCTCCAGAAGGATAGGAAAAATGTACCTGGCTGGGTCTGCAGTGGGCTGTAGTATGATGTTGCATTACCCGATTGGTGACTTGCGAGACGGCATTGATTCAGTGCGGGAGCTGCAGTATCGGAGGGGGAGAGGTTCCGGAGTTGAGGCATGTAACCATGGTTACGAGTGACGTCAACGGGAACGCCGCGCCATACATTCTGACGAAGCTCGCAGTGGGCGGGCGCAACGCATCAATGGGCGGGGCATTATCCCGGTGTGCGTTTTGAGCGCTCCTATCAGCCGGCCGGCCGTGTTGCAACTAAAAGACGTCCGTCTCCCCTCTTCTCCCCACAAACAACTGGATGTGGTGGGTTGAGTTATCCGGAAGCGGAGGAGGGTTGAGTGCGAACCAGAGGAAATTCCCTGAATCAGCGCTGAAGTGGAGGTGATCGGAGGAATCCGCCTGGTCGTCGGGTGGTAAGATATTGCTGCCCAGTGACTGTCCCCAATCGTGCTGGAGTTAGTAGGCAATGTGAGCCTGGAAGACGGCAAGTTGTTACCCTACACAAGTTTGAAGCAGCCACTTTATCTCTATGCTCTGTGGACATAAAGGGAAGGTACCGGTACCAGAGTGAATGGAGTGTGTGGTGCTGCATATTGTGATTGGGGTTTTTTGAGGAGCGCTCCGCAGTGTTTTAATTGGTTTTAGGGTGGGTTAGTGTTTTTGTACGGTTACTCAATAAAGGTATCATATTTTTCTACAAGTCCTGAGCGGCAGTATACTTTTTTATTGTTGATACTCATGTATTTGGTGTATATACAGTTGCTCCTGTTTAAATACAGTTACGGACAGTTATATTGGTGAGTGAGATAGACAGCTATTGTTTGTTTTTTACTAGGAGTTAAATGGAAGCACCCCTGAGTTGTCCAGCGCTGGATGTGTTTCAAACAGTTTTCCTGAGTAAACTGGAGAAACTGTGGGGGGACAGTAAATATCATAATATACATAATGTCGCTTTAGTAGAAAGTAGAGATGTAGCGAACGGTTCGCCGGCGAACGGTTCCAGGCGAACTTTGGGGGTTCGCGTTTGCCTGGACCAAGCGAACTTTTGCGGCAGTTTGATTCGCCCCATAATGCACTATGAGGGTCAACTTTGACCCTCTGCATCACAGTCAGCAGGCACATTGTAGCCATTCATGCTACACTAAGCCCTGGAGCAGGCTGCAGCAGCCATTAGCTAGTGTTGGGCGAACACCTGGATGTTCGGGTTCGGGAACGTTCGCCGAACATGGCCGCGATGTTCGGCATGTTCGGGCCGAACCCCGAACATCCCGCTTTTGGGGGCCCTATGGGGTCGCAGGCATAAGGGGGGAGCATGCCCCGATCGCGGGGGGGGGGGGTCGGAAATTCCCCCCACCCCCTCCGCTAGCGCTCCCCCCTCTGCCCGCTTTCCCATACAAAAGTTTGACGAAAGTAAAATAGTACCGGTGGTGGTGGCTGGCTGCTGCAGTGGCTGGCTGGCACTATGAAGTGACTGAGGAGGAGGAGTCGGAGTAGGACGCGTTGAGGGAGGCCGGGCAGCGGGCGGTTCAGCGGTAGTACCCTTGTGGTACTTCCGCCCTTTCTCTGACCTCACGTCCTCTGCATACGAGGGTACGCGTCACGCGTACCCTCGTATGCGTCATCACGCAGAGGACATGAGGTCAGAGAAAGGGCGGAAGTACCACAAGGGTACTACCGCTGAACCGCCCGCTGCCCGGCCTCCCTCAACGCGTCCTACTCCGACTCCTCCTCCTCAGTCACTTCATAGTGCCAGCCAGCCACTGCAGCAGCCAGCCACCACCACCGGTACTATTTTACTTTCGTCAAACTTTTGTATGGGGAAGCGGGCAGAGGGGGGAGCGCTAGCGGAGGGGGTGGGGGGAATTTGCGACCCCCCCGCGATCGGGGCATGCTCCCCCCTTATGCCTGCGACCCCATAGGGGGGCCGTATTCGGCCGAACAGGGCCCTGTTCGGCCGAACAGGGGCCCTGTTCGGCCGGGCATTCAGCAGTTTGGGCGAACCCGAACAGTTTGGCCGAACACCACCAGATGTTCGGCCGAACTCGAACATCACCCGAACAGGGTGATGCTCTGCAGAACCCGAACAGTGGCGAACACTGTTCGCCCAACACTACCATTAGCCTCACTCGTGTGCCTGCTAGAGACAGACCAGGGACAGCTGCTGCAGACTTGTTCTTCTAAGGACAGATTAGTTAGGTTCTTGGCTGCTTAGCTTGCTCCTGGCTGATTATTATTGCTTTTATAGCACCCTTCAACAGCTCTTTTCAGAGCTCATCCTGTACTTTTTTTTTCTGTGTCAAACTGACACTTTTGTTGCATGCACAGCCTTGCTAATTGATAGTGTGTGTGCCACTGCCAGCAGCCCAGCACATTCAATGACTACCTGTGTGTGTGACAGGGAGCTGCACATTGTACTACCCAGTACTGCATATACCCAGTACCTGTTGTGTTTACTTAACCCACCTCATCACTGCATATACCTAGCTTTGTGTTGAGTGAACCCAGCTCACTGCATTTAACTACCTGTTGTGTTCTGTGAACCCACCTCACTGCATATACCTAGCTGTTGTGTTGAGTGAACCCACCTCACTGCATATAACTACCTTTAATGTTCAGTGAACCCACCTCACTGCATCTAACTACCTGTTGTGTTGAGTGAACCCACCTCACTGCATCTAAGTACCTTTACTGTTGAGTGAACCCACCTCACTGCATCTAACTACCTGTTGTGTTGAGTAAACCCACCTCACTGCATCTAACTACCTTTACTGTTCAGTGAACCCACCTCACTGCATCTAACTACCTGTTGTGTTGAGTGAACCCAGCTCACTGCATCTAACTACCTGTTGTGTTCAGTGAACCCAATTCACTGCATCTAACTACCTGTTGTGTTGAGTGAACCCACCTCACTGCATCTAAGTATCTTTACTGTTGAGTGAACCCACCTCACTGCATCTAACTGCCTGTTGTGTTGAGTAAACCCACCTCACTGCATCTAACTACCTTTACTGTTCAGTGAACCCAGCTCACTGCATCCAACTACCTGTTGTGTTGCGTGAACCCACCTCACTGCATCTAAGTACCTTTACTGTTCAGTGAACCCACCTCACTGCATCTAAGTACCTTTACTATTCAGTGAACCCACCTCACTGCATATAATTACCTGTTGTGTTGAGTGAACCCAGCTCACTGCGTCTAACTACCTGTTGTGTTCAGTGAACCCACCTCACTGCATATACCTAGCTGTTGTGTTGAGTGAACCCACCTCACTGCATATAACTACCTTTACTGTTGAGTGAACCCAGCTCACTGCATATAACTACCTGTTGTGTTGGGTGAACCCAGCTCACTGCATCTAAGTACCTTTACTGTTCAGTGAACCCAGCTCACTGCATCTAACTATCTGTTGTGTTGAGTGAACACACCTTACTGCATCTAAGTACCTTTACTGTTGAGTGAACCCAGCTCACTGCATATAACTACCTGTTGTGTTGAGTGAACCCACCTCACTGCATCTAAGTACCTTTACTGTTCAGTAAACCCAGTTTACTGCATCTAACTACCTGTTGTGTTGAGTGAACCCACCTCACTGCATCTAAGTACCTTTACTGTTCAGTGAACCCAGCTCACTGCATCCAACTACCTGTTGTGTTGCGTGAACCCACCTCACTGCATCTAAGTACCGTTACTGTTCAGTGAACCCACCTCACTGCATCTAAGTACCTTTACTATTCAGTGAACCCACCTCACTGCATATAATTACCTGTTGTGTTGAGTGAACCCAGCTCACTGCATCTAACTACCTGTTGTGTTCAGTGAACCCACCTCACTGCATATACCTAGCTGTTGTGTTGAGTGAACCCACCTCACTGCATATAACTACCTTTACTGTTGAGTGAACCCAGCTCACTGCATATAACTACCTGTTGTGTTGAGTGAACCCAGCTCACTGCATCTAAGTACCTTTACTGTTCAGTGAACCCAGCTCACTGCATCTAACTACCTGTTGTGTTGAGTGAACACACCTTACTGCATCTAAGTACCTTTACTGTTGAGTGAACCCAGCTCACTGCATATAACTACCTGTTGTGTTGAGTGAACCCACCTCACTGCATCTAAGTACCTTTACTGTTGAGTGAACCCACCTCACTGCATCTAACTACCTGTTGTGTTGAGTAAACCCACCTCATTGCATCTAACTACCTTTACTGTTCAGTGAACCCACCTCACTGCATATAACTACCAGTTGTGTTGAGTGAACCCAGCTCACTACATATACCTAGCATCCCCCCAAGATGGACAAAATGGACAAACCAGGTAGAGGAAGAGGTAGAGGCAGACCCAGAGGAAGGCCACCAGGCACTAGCAGGTCTGTGCGAGGTGGTGTTGCTGTGATTTCGTGCGGACCTGGCCCACAATACAGTGCTCCGAAGAAGGCACGTGCCATCACTTCCCAAGATGAGGATGTGCTTGACTATCTAACACAGAACACCTCATCTCCCGCAGCCACCAGCGCTACAACAAGCACCACATCCGCTGCATTTGACACTTCACAGGAGTTATTTGGTGGTGGTGGTGAAATCACTGATTCCCAGACACTACTGCAACAACAAGAAAAAGGCGCATGTACACCACCTCATACGTCTGAGTTAGGTGGCGATAGTATGGACGTAACGTGTGAGGAGGGGGATGATGAACCACCTGAAGTTGGTGCAGTTGAGGAGGTGTCTGAGGAAAGCGAAGCTGGGCAGGAGGATTATGATGATTATACGGATGCCACGCATGTTCCCGGTAGAGGAGATGACCAGGGGGACAGTTCAGAGGGGGAGTCAGAGAGGAGTAGGAGGAGACGACTCCATGATAGAAGCGGAGGGAGCTCGTCCTCAGAAACAGCTGGGGGCAGTGTCCGGCGCCATGTATCGCCAGCTATGGACAGCCAGCCAACATGCCCTTCAACGTCAGCTGCTGATGCCACCGTAGCACCATCACCCCAGGGGGGCTCAGCGGTTTGGAAATTTTGTAACATGTGTGTCTCAGATCGGAGCAAAGCCATCTGTTCTCTCTGCCAGCAAAAATTGAGCTGTGGAAAGGCCAACTCTCACGTAGGGACAAGTGCCTTACAAAGGCACCTGGAGAGAAGGCACAAACAGCTATGGCAAGAACACCTGAGGAAAAGCAGCACACAAAAGACAAGCCACCCTCCTTCTCCTCTTCCTACTTCAGGTGCATCGTCTTCATCCGCTTTCTCCCTTGCACCTTCGCAGCCACCCTCCTCCACACTGCCTCTTCCCTTCAGCGGTTACTTCTCCTCTGCCCACAGCAGTACCCAGCTGTCCGTGAAGGAAGTATTTGAGCGTAAGAAGCAAATGTCTGCCAGTCACCCTCTTGCCCGGCGTCTGACAGCTGGCGTGGCGGAACTATTAGCTCGCCAGCTATTACCATACAAGCTGGTGGAGTCGGAGGCTTTCCGTAAGTTTGTGGCCATTGGTACACCACAGTGGAAGATACCAGGCCGCAATTATTTTTCACAAAAGGCCATATCCAAACTGTACCATGCAGTTGAGAGGCAGGTGGTGTCATCTATTGCGAAGAGCGTTGGGTCAAGGGTCCACCTGACCACAGATGCTTGGTCTGCCAAGCACGGGCAGGGCCACTACATTATATACACAGCCCATTGGGTCAACCTGGTGACCGATGGCAGCAAGCAGGGAGTACGTGGCTGCGCAGCGGACCGACTTGTCACACCTCCACGGCTTGCAGGCAGGCCTCCAGCCACCTCCTCTCCACCTGCTACCACCTCTTCGCTGTCGTCATCCTCCTCCTCCTCCTCCTTGGCTGGTGCCGCGATCTCCTCTCCAGCTACACAGCCCCAGCACCCCAGGGCCTATGCTGCATGCCAGGTACGACGGTGCCATGCAGTGTTAGACATGTCTTGCCCGAAAGCAGAGAGTCACACTGGAGCAGCTCTCCTGGCTTCTCTTAACAAACAGGTGGAGCAATGGCTGACCCCGCACAAGCTTGAGATCGGCAACGTGGTGTGTGACCATGGCAGCAATCTCATTTCTGCGTTGAATTTGGAAAAGCTGACACACATACCCTGCATGGCACATGTGCTGAATCTGATCGTGCAAAGATTTGTGTCTAAGTACCCAGGCTTAGAGGACGTCCTGAAGCAGTCCAGAAAGTTGTGTGGGCATTTCAGGCGCTCTTACAAGGCCATGGCATGCTTTGCGGACATTCAGCGTGGAAACAACTTGCCGGTGAGACGCCTGATTTGCGATAGCCCGACTCGCTGGAATTCCACCCTGCTGATGTTCTCTCGCCTGCTAGACCAGGAGAAAGCCGTCACCCAGTACCTGTATAATTACAGTACAAGGACACAATCTGGGAGGATGGGGATGTTGTGGCCCAACAACTAGAGACTGATGCAAAATGCATGCAGGGTCATGGAGCCCTTTGAGGAGGTGACCAAACTGGTGAGTCGCGCTGAGGGCACCATCAGCGACTTGATCCCCTACGCCTACTTCCTGGAGCGTGCCGTGCGTAGAGTGGTGGATACAGCTGTGGAGGAGCGTGAACGAGAACAGTTATGGCAGCAGGAGTCGTGGGAGCGATTTACATCCGAACCCGATGTTTCCACAACACCTGCGGCAGCACAGAGGGGAGAGGAGGAGGAAGAAGAGGAGTCGTGTGGAGAAGGAGAGGAGTCAGACTCTGATGATGGTGATGAGGAAGGTATTTCTGTGGAGGAGGAAGAGGCGGCGGAAGAACAACCGCGGCAGCCGTCACAGGGGGCTTCTGCTGCTCCACGTTCCTGTGGTATTGTTCGTGGCTGGGGGGAGGAAGAGGAGTTGCTTCCCGTCACTGAGGAAGTGCAAGAGGAGATGGAGAGTACGTCTGCATCCAGCTTTGTGCAGATGTCCTCTTTCATGTTGTCTAGCCTGTTGAGGGACCCCCGTATCAAAAAACTCAAGGCGAATGACCTGTACTGGGTGGCCACTAGACCCTCAGTAGAGGCACAAAGTGGCGGACCTGTTACCAACTCAACAGAAGGCGGAAAGGATGCAGCACTTGCAGAACAAGCTGTCGATGATGCTTTACAATGCATTTAAGGGTGATGTGGCTGCACAACGCAATCAAGGTACCACTGGCAGTAACCCTCCTCCTCCCAAGTCCACGCAGGCAAGGACAGGACGCTCCAGCGATCTCAGGGTGATGTCGGACATGCGGACATTCTTTAGTCCAACTCCTCGCCATAGTCCTTCCGGATCCACCCTCCACTAACGCCTGGACCGGCAGGTAGCCGACTACCTGGCCTTGAGTGTGGATGTAGACACTGCGAAAAGCGGTGATGAACCCTTGGACTACTGGTTGCGCAGGCTTGACCTGTGGCCAGAGCTGTCCCAATTTGCCATACAACTTCTCTCTTGCCCTGCTGCAAGCGTCCTGTCAGAAAGGACAGTGCAGCTGGAGGCATAGTGACTGAGAAGAGAAGTCGCCTAAGTCACGACAGTGTTCAGTACCTGACCTTTATCAAAATGAATGAGGAATGGATCACGGAGGGCTACTGCACGACCGAAGACTAAGTCAGTCCCCACACACAGCATCTCTGCCTGCAGGCCGCTTGCCTTCTCCGCCACCACCAACAGGGTCCAGGACTCTAGGCGGATTCCTGAATTTTTAAGGCCACTGCTAGCAACGGCCGCTACACTAATTTTTCTGGTGCGTGTACATGTCTGCCTAATTTTTCTGGCTGCACTGCGGGCGGCTGCAACAAATAAACAAAAGGCATGTACATGTGCCCATCCCCCTTCATGATCATTACCTTGCTGCGGTGAAGGGGCTTGCGTATCACAATGAAGCAATGACCGCCGGCTATTTGAGTGTCTCGGTTGGGGGTGGCACACAAAAGATAATAAGGTCGTTGCTTCATTGTGGTCAGACCAAATTTGATCAGCTGGACAGTCACTGTTGTTCTATCATTGAGCTACCACAGCCCGGCGACCATATGGGCTTGAAAAACGCCAAGGCCTACACTCTGGCCACGGTGCGCACCAGTCCAGCACGGCCGTCACTACGCAAACAGCTGTTTGCGGTGCGTTGCACAGTGAGTTTGGTGTGTCAGTGTGAAGCAGAACTCTAATTTCACTCCCTGATTGATGTATACCCATGCAAGATGTTTGAAAGCACTTTAGGCCTGCAATTTAGCATTCAATGTGATTTCTGCCCTTAAAACGCTGCTTTGCGTCAAATCCAGATTTTTCCCCGGGACTTTGGGCATGTATCCCACTCCGCCATGCCCCCCTCCAGGTGTTAGACCCCTTGAAACATCTTTTCCATCACTTTTGTGGCCAGCATAATTTTTTCTATTTTTCAAAGTTCGCATCCCCATTGAAGTCTATTGCGGTTCGCAAACTTTTCCGCGAACCGAACCTTCCACGAAGGTTCGTGAGCGGGGTTCACGAACCGAAAATCGGAGGTTCGCGACATCTCTAGTAGAAAGGCAAGCTTTGCAGAATTTGAGGAACAACAAGGAGGTGATATTTAAAAAGGCTGACAAGGGGGGAGCTCTGGTGGCTCAATCTAGGACTGATTATGTATCTGAGCTGCAAAGACAAGTGAATGATGACACAGTCTATAAAAGATTGCAGAGCGACCCCTCTTTGAGTATAAAGGAAGAAATTGAGGGATTGCTCTCTCAAGCTTATGAAGAGGGACTGATTTCAAGTGAACTTGCGGTGGCTCTGAAAAAAGATTCATACAGAGTCCCCGTTCTGTATACACTTCCTAAGGTTCACAAAAATGTATTGCATCCTCCTGGTAGGCCTATTTTGTCTGGGGTTAATTCTCTTCTGGAGCCACTGGGAGTGTTTATAGACACGGTACTGCAGCCTGAGGTCTGGTCTAATCCCAGATGTCTCAGAGATACCACACACTTTCTCTCGTTTTTGGAACAATTGTCAGTGGATGATGTGACATTTCTGGTCACAGTGCAGTTTCTAGGCTAAAATGCACCCAGGGCGAGGGTGTAAAAATTGCGCCCCCCCCCCCCCCGTATAGGTAGCCAGCTATATGTTCCCCCTAGTATAGTATAGGTGGCCAGGCATAGGGGAGCCAGTAAAGTTGCCCCCAGTATAGGTTAGCCAGGTAGTTGCCTCCAGTATAGGTAGCCAGTATAGTTGCCCCAGTATATGTTAGATAGGCAGGCACCCCCCCCCCCCAGTATAAGTTAGATAAGTAGGTGCCCCCAGTACAGGTTAGCTAGGTAGGTGCCTCCAATATAGGTAGCCAGTATAGTTGCCCCCAGCATAGGTTAGATAGGTAGGTGCCCTCAGTATAGGTCAGTTAGGTAGGTGCCCCCAGTATAGGTAGCCAGTATAGTTGCCACCTGTATAGGCTAGCTAGGTATGTGTCCCCAATACAGGTTAGATAAGTGCCCCCAGTATAGGTTAGATAGGTAGCTGCCCCCCAGTATAGGTTAGATAAGTAGCTGCCCCCCAGTATAGATTAGATTAGGTAGCTGCCCCTCAGTATAGGTTAGATTAGGTAGGTGCCCCCAGTATAGGTTAGATAGGTAGCTGCCCCCCAGTATAGGTTAGATAGGTAGCTGCCCCCCAAAACAGGTTAGATAAGCAGGCCTGGATTTACCTCACAGGAGCCTATAGGCACAGATGTCCTGGCGCCCTAGACTTCACCCTTCATGAACCTACAAACCCCCTCCGAACCGCACCCCTAGAGTCCTGGCAGTCCCAGCTGTCACTTCTCCCTTACTTCCCTTGCCTGTCATAGGAAGTACCCTCAATATTAAGTAGCTAGAGGTGCCCCCAAGTATTAGGTAGCTAGAGGAATCTCAGTATTAAATAGCTAGAACTGCCTCTGACTGCCTCTCATCAGTGGAAAGAGAAGGGTGAGTAACCTCTAATTTATATTCTCAGCAGGAGACTGCATAGGGAAGGAGGAAGGGAGGCGCTCGGGGAGGGGAGTGAGCCGCCTTTCCACAATCAGCGCCTGTAGGCACGTGCCTATAGTGCCTTATGGTAAATCCGGCCCTGTAGATAAGTAAGTGCCCCCAGTATAGGTTAAATAGGTAGCTGCCCCCCCGTATAGGTTAGATTAGGTAGGCGCCCCCCAGTATAGGTTAGATAGGTAGGTAGGTGCCCCCAGTATAGGTTAGATTAGGTAGGTGCCCCCAGTATAGGTTAGATAGGTAGCTGCACCCCAGTATAGGTTAGATAGGTAGGTGCCCCCTGTATAGATTATATAGGTAGCTTCCCCCCAGCATAGATTAGATAGGTAGCTGCCCCCAGCATAGGTTAGACAGGTAGCTGCCCCCCAGCATAGGTTAGACAGGTAGCTGCCCCCCAGTATAGGTTAGATAGGTAGCTGCCCCCCAGTATAGGTTAGATAGGTAGCTGCCCCCCAGTATAGGTTAGATAGGTAGCTGCCCCCCAGTACAGGTTAGATTAGGTAGGTGCCCCCCAGTATAGGATAGATAGGTAGCTGCCCCCAGTACAGGTTAGATTAGGTAGGTGCCCCCCAGTATAGGATAGACAGGTAGCTGCCCCCCAGTATAGATTAGATAGGTAGCTGCCCCCGAGTACAGGTTAGATTAGGTAGGTGCCCCCAGTATAGTTTAGATAGGTAGCTACCCCAGAGGTTAAGTAGGTAGGTGCCCCCTCATAATGACGGGGGGGGGGGGGGGAGCCGGAGCCACTGGGAGGGCAGTCCAACCTCTCCCCCCCTCTCTCCGGGCCGCTCTCCATGCTCCCCCCCTCGGACTGCAGCAGAACGGGCAGGGAAGCTCTGCAGCTGCTATACACAGTTACTCACCTCCCTGGATCCGATCGCCGGATCAGGAAGCAGCGTGTGTATCAGCGGCTACATTGCAGAGGAGGAGACCGGCGGCTAGTGAGCGGCGTTCGGATCCAGTGAGGTGAGTAACTGTGTATAGCAGCTGCAGCGCTTCCCTGCCCGTTAACTCTGCTGCAGTCCGAGGGGGGGAGCATGGAGAGCGGCCCGGAGAGAGGGAGGGAGAAGTCGGGCTGCCCTCCCAGCAGCTCCGGCTCCCCCTGACATCACAGCGCCCCCCCTTCCTCTGCGCCCAGGGCAGTGGCACAGGCCGCACGGCCCTAGAAACGGCCCTGTCTGGTCAGCCTAGATGTAGTTAGTCTATACACTAATATTCCCCACAATGAAGGGGTTGCAGCAGTGAGAAATGTTTTTGAAGTGAAAGATAATGGTAATACGGATCGGATGCTGTTTGCAATAACCCTCCTGGAATTTTGTTTGACATCTAACTATTTCCGATGTGGTCAGGATTTTTTCCTACAGGAGTGCCCATGGGGGCCCCATATGCGCCAAGTTTGGCAAATGTATACATGGCAGATTTTGAGGACAAATTTATGCTTGAGAATAATCTTTTCAAAAATTATAGTAGGGGCTTCTGCAGGTACATTGACGACCTGTTTTTTTGTTGGACAGGGCCCGAACATCTTTTGCGTGAGTTTTTTCATGGCCTCAACCTCTGCCATGATACATTAAAGTTCACCCTGGAATATGATGCAACTAAATTACATTTCCTTGATGTAGATGTTGAGATCAAGGGGGGCAGCTTTGAAACCGATTTGTTTCGTAAGAGTACAGACAGGAACAATTCACTACTAGCTAGTAGCTGTCATCCCCCTGCTCTGATCAGGGGACTTCCAAAAAGTCAACTTATTAGAGCTCGCAGAATTACATCCAGTGTTGAGAAGTATGTGGCACAATCAAAGAGAATGGTGGGTGAATATGTAGATAGGGGTTACCAACGGGAGGAGGTGGAAAGAGTAGCAGCTGGTACAGCGAGTATGGATAGAAAGCAACTAAGGATTAGAAAAGAGAGAAAAAATGATTACCAGGAGGGGGTACAGTTCATACTAACGTATGACAATCATGCCACAGATATTAGACGATGCCTGCTCGGGGCTTGGTCAGTGGTGGAAACGGACCCATTACTTTCACGAGTATTTCGTGCTCCCCCTAAAATGGTGTTTAGGAAAGGGAAAAGTGTTAGGGATCAGTTAGTGAGGGCTGACCTAAAGGATTGGAGGAGTGGTGGTGCCGCATGTGTCTCTCGCCGCAGGGGCACTTTCCCATGTATGAACTGCCAAAATTGTTCCTCAATTATTCGTGGTGACTATGTCACACACGACTAAGGGTACAAGGATTAATATTAAGGGCAATTTTTCCTGTACTACGATAAACATCGTTTACTTGTTGAAGTGTAGGAAGGACCAGGGTTAGCTTGCATTAAATGGTCTCAAACATCGTGCCACCGCTAAAGTATAGTGTCCATATTCCTTAAAAAAAGAGAAAGGGCGGGCACCAATGTATATGTACCATAAAATTATTTATTTCAGGCAGGTGGATTAGCCAGAGGAGGCCCCTAGGGGGGAGCGCTTCCCATCGGGGGCCTCCTCTGGCTAATCCATCTGCCTGAAATAAATAATTTTATGGTACATATACATTGGTGCCCGCCCTTTCTCTTTTTTTTAACTAATTAGGAAAAAATTGCCTGGTCACTAGGGGGGTGTAAGCCCAGGGTCCTCATTGAAGAGTACCCAAGGCATGTAGGGCAGGCAGATGGGACACAGTGGCATGTTCCCATGCCTCTCTGTCCCCCTTGTGCTGCTCTCTGCCCCCCCCCCCCACCACTGCTGCGCTATAACCCCCTGAAGTTAGCAAAAATAGTTGTCGCTATTCTGGAGTGTAAGGGAGGAGAGAGGTATTGCCTGCTTAAAGTGAACCAGAGACTAAGCACCCTCATGTATTTACCATATATATCAGTGTGAACAATAGAGAAAACACCTACCCTGCTCTCTGCTTCATCCTTCACTGCTCAGGCTGGTTGTTATCAGCCCTGATAAAATTCCCGACTGAGCATTCAGTCTGGCTTTGTGTAACGATTGTGGAACTTTCCCCGTGATCAGCGCACAACGCGTGCGCTGACACGGCGGAAATCCTCCACAAGCGTATAATTTGCAGGAACCCAGCAAAAGGTGCTACGCACCCGTAGAGGGAAAATTCCTGTCGGCAGATGGCGCTGGGGAGTGCAGAGGAACCAATCCTCTGTACCTCCACAAATGCCAGACAGGAATTGTACAAAACGCAGAACGCAATCGCCAGAGAGGCGATTGAGAATGAGCAAAGGGACAGGTTGTATGTGTGTGTGCCAATCCAGTCGCCACCCCGCAACCGCACACACACAACAGCAGATATGAAATAGGAACGCGATCGCGAGAGGTGCGATCGCCAGACGAGACACAAGGCAGATCAGAACAGAATACGAGGTTAGCAAAGGCACAGCAAATAATACAATGAGGAGATACAGAAAATAACAAATGCTAGCTAACCGCGAACACCGCACTCATTCGCAACAGTGCACGCGGTTATGCGCGGTCTCCACGTGATAAGCACAATAGAGACAAGCACGCCTAACTAACCATTAACAGACAAACATGAAACAGAGGACGCGAGCGCTTGCTTACTGGTTACCTCACCGAGCCTCCAGCAAGCGTAGCAGACAGACACACGAAAACAGGGACAAGCGAGAGATAGGATCCACAGCACTAGCGAAAAGTGGCCAGCGCGATCCCAGAAGACAGACCTCCGATTGATTTACATACTATAATTTGGGATTGATTGTCCTATTGTCGGATACCTGCGGGAATCCTAAGTATATTCACTTATTTTAAACTATCTCCTTGTGCATTGTACAAAAAAAAACATTTACTAGGTATTATTAGAATCAAAATGGCGTACTGTATACCAGATAGCCTGGAGGATGAGATTGGTATTTCCTTTAAGGAAAATGTGATCAAAGACCAATCAGCCTACCAGGAAATTAAGGGACACTTTAAAATTCATAAGGCATTATTGATTAAACAATTGAAGCGTAAATGGAATTCCTCATTGTTAGACCTATACCACAAAGCAGGCATAGTGCCAGAGGGAATACTGGAGAGAATTATTCCTGCTGAAAACCTACTAACTGAACGTTTTGTCAAAAAATGGAAAGATAGTGCATTGAAACGTGGTCTGGAAATTGTTCAGCTGTTTGCAGAGGAAGAGAAAGAACAATTAAAAGAAATCACAGTGACAGTTCGGGAAAGTGTGTCTGTTCTGAACTTATTCCAAAATAATGAACATTTTGCTCCCCTCAATGAACAGCTGAAGCAACAAATTGAAAAAATACAGACAGAAATCAAAAAAGACAAACAGGCAAAATTTGCAAAAGATCTAGCCAAGTGGGATGTAGATAGAGCTCTCAATCCGATAGAAAGATTAAATAAGAAAAGAGACTATAATAGGAGACGGAGAGGAAATAGGACCTCAGATGAAGGATCAGGAGGAGAAACTGACACCTCAGTGGGTTCGGGTGCAAGTTCAAAAAAGTCGGTGACTTTTTTAGACAAAGAGGAAAGAAAGGGTCAAAGGGGGAGGAGTTTCACAAGAAAGGAAAGAAACAAAAGGTCCAGAAACAGACAGAGGAAATGGCAGAATTGGGAGAAAGATCAGGTGAGAAAAGAGGAGGATGGCAGACAAAGAAGAGACAGAGAAGAGAGACAGGGTGCCACAGGGGGGATGATAACTCGGAGCAAAATGGATCAATGGAAGAAATAGGTCATGAGGACCTGACAGTTATAAATCTCTCCAGATTCCAACTAGGCAAACATCACCTGTCCCTATTAAGGAGAGGACTATCTTTTTCCCCAGTCATAAAAGGAGACTGTTTTGAAGCGTTTAAAGATATAAATTTGTTTTTGCGCAAATTGACATTAAAACTCTGGCATCAAACTAGAGATCAAAATGATCACCCTGAAAGATCCAATTATGATGCATCCCTTGACCCAAATGAAATCGACCAACTCATCCCCACTCAAGATGATCAGTATTGGCCCCTCGAAGTAGACCTGTTGGGAGGCACCATTCATGGGAGCGGTGGGGGTGATGACTGGATGCATGAGCTTGAACTAATGAATTCTCAAATAGATGCCCCTCTAGTCCCGACTAAGCTAAAAAAGAGATCCATAAAGATGCCCCCCCTAACAAGTAATAAATACATAGCTGTCTTCTTGGAGACAGTCCAAAAAGACTTAAAAACACTTGACTGGACAAGAAGGCCAGATAAATTCAATTTAACGAAAGAGGAACAAAGGGCTCTCAAAGAGCTTCAGGAAGCCAAGGATGTGATCATAAAGCCAGGAGATAAAAGGGGGGGAACGTGGTCCTCCTCGATGAGGGGGACTACGTTGCTGAATGTAGACGTTTATTGGGTGATCAGAGCACCTATCAAAGACTGACTGATAATCCATTTCCCCTAATAGTCCATAGGGTCAACTCCTTGGTGGACGACGCATAGATGAAGGGCGTCATCACTGAGGATGAACGAGAATATATGAAGGTTGACATTTATAACATTCCTACTTTCTACACAATACCAAAAGTTCACAAGAGCATGACTAAACCACCGGGCCGCCCGATTGTGGCAGGTATAGGTGGTCCCACACAACGTTTGGGTAAATATGTAGATGAACGTTTAAAACCATTGGTGAGTCAATTACCTTCTTTTGTACTTGACACTAAGAATCTCCTGGGTGTACTTAGAGACTTGGTGATCCCCCCGGGGTCCCTCCTTGTGGGCATCGATGTGGAATCATTATACACGTCGATTCCACATGAGGAGGGGCTCCGGGCTGTACAATTTTTTCTACAGGGTCATTACCCAGAGTTTGCAGATTTTAACCAATTTATTTTTGATGCAGTGGATTTGATCCTGCATCTTAATTGTTTTTCTTTTGATGGAACCTTTTACAGACAGACCAGGGGCACGTCAATGGGGGCGGCATGTGCCCCGGCTTATGCTTGCCTCCACTTAGGGCTATGGGAGCATCGGAATGTGTACGGTGACCCGGATTTCCGGGCACATGCCGCCCTATGGCTTCGTTACATAGATGACGTGCTCCTGGTCTGGACTGGAAATGAAGAGGAACTTAAAAATGTCATGTTAAGACTCAATCAAAATGATAAAAATATTAAGCTAATGTATACAATGAATAGCCATACGTTGAGCTTTTTGGATTTGCAGCTAAGAGTCGAGGGTGATGGATTATCAACCTCCACCTTCCGCAAACCAACAGCAGGTAATAGCCTGCTTCATGCATCCAGTCATCACCCCTCCTCTTTAATTAGGGGGGTACCATACGGACAATTCATCCGACTACGACGAAATTGTTCCAATGACGAATCTTTCCGCACAGAAGCTAGATCAATGTATGATCGCTTTAGACAAAGAGGATATTCACACCGTACCCTACGCAGGGCTCTGCGGAAGGCATGGGAAGTGGATAGAATTGATCTTTTAAATAGACGAGAAACTATAAAAAGAGAAGATGACAGTTACCTGCGTCTTACTAGTACCTTTGGGTCCCATTGGGAATCCCTACGCAATATTTTTGAAAAGAATTGGGATATCCTAACTGCATCCCCAGAAATTTTAAAGATAGTTGGACCTAGACCTCTCATGACAGCCAAACGTGCACCCAATCTTCGTGACAAATTGGTAAGAAGTGAATACAAGAGAGATACAACCACGTGGTTAGACAAACATATCCCCAATGGGACCTACAGGTGTTCCAAGTGCAAGTTATGCCCATTTATAGATCGTAGGGATAATAAAAATTTCTACGACAGTACAGGCCAAAATGTATATGAAATAAGATCACACATAAATTGCATGACGGAGAAAGTCATTTATATGATTGAATGTCCTTGCGGACTAAAATACATAGGGAAAACGAAAAGAATGATGAAAGATAGGGTTTTAGAACACTTGCGCCTGATTGAGGACAACAATGAGGAAAAGAGCTTTTTGGCAGCACACTATGCCCAATTCCATAATAGCGATCTGACTGGGACCAAAGTGAAGGGCATTTACAAATTGAACATTTCAGGCAGGAGGGGAGATTATGATGATGTCCTTTACTGTAAGGAGGCCATGTGGATACATAGGTTGAATACCCTGTATCCGCATGGCCTCAACAGGGAATTGGACTTGAGGGCATTTCTGCGTATGAATGCATATGGATGTTAGTTTATATGTGACGAGAATGCACTATGCGGGGGTCCCTGTGTTAGCTAGAGTATGTTTCCCCTTCCTGGCCTTAGAATTGATATTGGACCTTTGTAGGTGAGGTCTCCTTTAAATGTGCGATATGCGAGAAACATGCAGCCAAAGTGGCTCCTAAATCCCTATGTGGTAGCGCTCTTGCTATGATGATAGCTCTCTGGGTATTATAAAATTACCCACTGAGATAAAAATCATGTTTGGCTCATGCGGAACTCATATCCAAGTTGCCTGACGAATATTCTATTGATCCATTTGATTGTATAATCCACATCAGAAGCCCCCCTTTTTCTGCATAAGTTACACCTGTCCCCGCTGTTTTGCTGACAGCTACTATTGGTGTAGCGAAGATTGACCAATAGCGGAGGAATGGACTTGAAAGAGGAGGAGATCCTAGTGCATTATAAGTGACTGCACAGGAGGGAGGGAATCACACCCTGAAGAAACGCCCACGGCGTGAAACGCGTCGGTGGGCGGAGTCAAAGCCACGTCTGGCCGTCCTAACTACTCCGCCACAGGGAACTACCCTACCCAGGAGCCTTGCCGACAGCTGAGCGAGCTTCCTATCCGGAAAAGCGTGGAGATTGTCACTGCAGCTGAGCTGGGACGCCAGCCAGCCGTAATCCCACGGTATGCCTGCTGTCAGCTTGCAACATATGGCGACCTAACTAGGGGGGCCCCCAACGACAACACTCCACATACCCACTCGGCCTATGAATATCCGAACAGCGCTATGAAAGTCTGAATCAAGTCTGGTGAGATCTATCCTATTATGCTATGACCTGCATGTTTACACGCTGCTTGCTGATATTTGCTGAAATTGGACTGGTGAGACCTGCTGAGTCCTTATTTCTATGTGCATGGCTTCGCGCTGACATGAAAGCTTGCTGAATCAATTACAATGATACGTGCTTTGCATGTTCTCTGATGATGAATTCTACTATTATTTTGTGACCTTGCTCCATAACTATGTGCATGGACAGTAGCTAACCACCTCTGAGGATCAATGGACTTGCATTATGCTATGTCATTTTTTCCAATTATCTCAGCGCTGAGACCTAACAGGCTAGATAGAGGGGTTTTGGTATGATTGGTGCGAGTGGTTTGTTCTGATTGTATGGCCGGCCATGAATAATGCTGTTTATGACTCCGCAACATTCCTTCCTTAATTTTTAATCTTTGTTTTATATCTTCCCTTTTTGATAAATTAAAGTATATGTATTTTTATTACACTTGAGACCAAACTCTATTGTCCTTGATTAAGTTTGAACCAATCCTCTGTACCTCCACAAATGCCAGACAGGAATTGTACAAAACGCAGAACGCAATCGCAAGAGAGGCGATTGCGAATGAGAATGAGCAAAGGGACAGGTTGTATGTGTGTGTGCCAATCCAGTCGCCACCCCGCAACCGCACACAAACAGCAGATATGAAATAGGAACGCGATTGCGAGAGGTGCGATCGCCAGACGAGACACAAGGCAGATCAGAACAGAATACGAGGTTAGCAAAGGCACAGCAAATAATACAATGAGGAGATACGAAAAATAACAAATGCTAGCTAACCGCGAACACCGCACTCATTCGCAACAGTGCACGCGGTTATGCGCGGTCTCCACGTGATAAGGACAATAGAGACAAGCACGCCTAACTAACCATTAACAGACAAATATAAAACAGAGGACGCGAGCGCTTGCTTAACGGTTACCTCACCGAGCCTCCAGCAAGCGTAGCAGACAGACACACGAAAACAGGGACAAGCGAGAGATAGGATCCACAGCACTAGCGAAAAGTGGCTAGCGCGATCCAAGTACAGAGTAGCAGAACAGAAGGATCCCTAGCGCCAGCGAAAAGTGGCCAGCGCGATCCCAGAAGACAGAACAGAAGGATCCCCAGCGCTAGCAAAAAGTAGCTAGTGCGATCCCAGGAGACAGAACAGAAGAGATAGCTGGTAGCAACCGCTGCACCAGCTATACTCCAAGAACAGAGATCAGAACCATTTCCTGTCAACCACCATAGGGACAGGACAATGGCAAACAGGCAAGACAAGACAGAACAGGCAATACAGATAATACAATCCTAACAGCACTAGGGAAATCTGCCTAGCGCAGATTTAGAAATTACTCTAAGCTGATGTTCAAACAGAGAGCAAGGCTGACACCCCACCAGGAGTGTTACATAGGACGAAATCCTTATCAACAGCGAAGCATTGTGGGAAAGACATAGTACTTATAGTACACGCCTCCAATGAATGTGGCCAGGCAATTTGCATGACAACATATGCAAATTCCTCTGCAAGCACAAGCTGCAAAACTGACAGAAGCTCTTCTTTCCAGAGTCCTGCAGCATGCAAACCTACACAATGGTCAAAAGGCTGGCTGCCTGCACAGGCAGCTGAGCAAATCATCACACTTTGCTCAGGAATCATTATAGCTGAGTCTGTCTTCTCTGATGTCTTTTCAAGCCCAAGCTTGCCCCCTTCTGGCTCTGCTATAATGACTGCTGTAATGATAAAAGCCAGACTGAATTCTCAGTCGGGGATTTTATCAGGGCTGATAACAAGCAGCCTGAGCAGTGAAGGATGAAGCAGAGATCAGGGTAGGTGTTTTCTCTAATGTTCCCACTGATATATATGGTAAAATACATAAGGGTGCTTCGTCTCTGGTCCCCTTTAAATATCCACTAGGGGAGTTCCTGCAGGCCTTCCAAAGATGCCATTGGGCAACTCTCTCCCTGGCCGCACCCCTTGCCTCCCTGCACTCTGCTCTGTGAGAGCAGCTCTTTCAGCGTCGTGACCCCAGGGGTCATGAAACTGAAAGGAAGAGGATGCAGGCCAACGGAGCGGTGGAGAGTGGCAGGGATTTCAGTTACCTGATCCGCCCAGCCCCCCTGGATCAGGTAGCATTAATCTTTTCTTAGACAAAAAACAGAGAATAGCGCTCGTATCCAAGTTTGTAATTGATAGTTTATTTATCTATGCATAAAAAATATCTAGCCTTTGAAGTTAAAACCATATAATCATAAAGGGTTTCATATACAAGATCACTTCAAAAGTTCTCCACTATATCCCCTCCTGCATATGTCTTCTAAAAAAATAATAATAAGTGGAACAATATAACTTCATTCATGCCATGCACACTGTCATGCATACCATGGAGCCACCTGAATCTCTAATAAAAATTCCCCATAAAAAATTCTCCAGTAAAATCCGTGTAGATAAGTGTATTGGGTCAATCCGCCTATGCGTTTATAGCAGTCCCCTCCGTTATCTCAGAGTGTCTATCCACCTGCCGCAAAGGACGCTTTCAATCACTTGTGCGTTCAGTCACTTACGCGTCTTGCAGCTTTTCTAATTTTCACATGCGGGCTCCGGCCGGTAGCCTCGCAAGCAGGACTCCTCTCTCTTTCCGTATCGCCGCTCCCCCGGTATGGCGTCCGTTTGCAAGCTCCTTACAGCTCCGTGCGCTCCGGCTGCACAGCTTTCCGGGTGATTGGCCAGTTGGGAGTGACGTCACTTCCCTTTCCGGGCTCCTGCGTTCCAACCAGCGTTCCAATGCGATTTCCTGCTTTCAGAACTCCCATATGCAACCATGCACCTTGTACTGTACGTGCTTTTGTTGCAGAATGTAGGAACACTGCGTGGATGCTCCTAGAGCCCTTCACATCGACATGTTTCGATAGTATACGACTATCTTCATCAGGATGAGGGATACCCACTGGCCACCACTTCCTGCTTTTTATAGACATCCAATCTATCAAATCTCCACCTTTCCTTAAAGGGGAACTCCATTCATTACTCATAGTTGCCCTCAATTCTCTAAGTCTCAATTTTTCACCCTCCATAGATTATTTTTACATTTTCTAAGCATTTTTAGGCATTTATTGGGCATTTTTTTAGCGTTTTTAGGCATTTATTGGGCATTTTTTGAGCGTTTTTCGGCATTTATTGGGCATTTTTCAAGCATTTTCTGGACATTTTCTGATCATTTTTCAGTCATTTTTTGAAAACATCCTCCTAAAAGCTTCCTCCTAAAAGCTCCCCCTCTCCCTCCATAGAGACCCAGGTGATTCATGCACTCAGGTGGCTCCCATTCATCTCATTGCAAGAAACCAAACATCTCCCATTCTTCATTTAAGCCATTAGGTACCATAGTGTTTAAATTAAAAATCCATTGGCTTTCTTTTCTTGACATTTTTGCTATGTAGTTTCCCCCTCTGGGGTCTCTCCGGATTATTTCCAATCCAAAAAATATCACATTATTCAATTTGCTTCCATGGTGCTGTCTAAAATGTTTGGAGAGGGGATGCCCCTCCCAACCCTTCAAAATATTATTAAAATGTTCCCCTATACGCTTATGCATTTCCCTCTTTGTACGTCCTATATACCTTTTGCCACACGGGCATATAAGGCAATATATAACCCCTTTGGTGTCACATGTTATTAATTCATCAATACTGTATATTTCCTTCCCCTCCTTTACTTGTAAAATTTTGGCATATCCCTTAGTTCTATGACAGTTCTGACACCTCCCACATCTTACAAACCCCTCCCCCTGAATCCTTTGTAGGTCCCCTCGATTATGATTGGCCGTAGCTATTTTCAGGCCTATATTGCTTACTTTTCTAAACACAAAAGAAGGATACTCTGGCAATATTTCCCTCAAAATTTTATCGCCTTTCAGAATCCCCCAGTGCTTTCTAATAATCCCCTTTACACATCCTATTTGTGAGTTGTATTTCAAATTCAATCTCATTGAAAAATCTGCAGTATCCTGCTTTTGTTTTTTTTCTAACAATGTTTTCCTCTCCATTATCCCCACCTCCCATTTCACTTGTTCCAGAGCATCCCTCTCATATCCCTTCTCCATAAATTGTCCCGACATTATATCGGCTTCTTTTTTATATTGCTGCTCCTCTGTACAATTCCGTTTAAGTCTCATGAATTGACCTTTGGGAATGTTCTCCAACCATGCCGGTAAATGGCAGCTGTTGGCCAAGATGTATCCATTCACATCTGTGGCTTTCCTATAGGTTCTAGTTTTCAGTTCCGCTCCCTCTATATAAATAGATACATCTAGAAAATTAACTTCCCTCTCACTTATCTCTGCTGTAAACTTCAGCCCCCAATCATTATTGTTTATTTTATCCACAAACTTCCCCAAAGCATCTTTCGAGCCCCTCCAGACGAGCAGGACGTCATCTATAAATCTCTTCCAGAGGACCAGGTCCGCGCCCGGTCCCTCACACCCATATACATGGGTGTGTTCCCAATGGGCCATAAATACATTTGCATATCCGGGCGCGAACCTGGCACACATATGTAGAATATAGTAAACAGTAGAACGAATGTTATAAAAATATATTCAAATACAGAAAGAGAAATCAATTTCTCTATTTAAGCCTGCTCTATCCATAGCACCCAGTCTCTTGATCCAACCGGCTTCCCTGCGGAGTAGCTCCTTAACACGATCTCCTCCCCTCCAGTCCCTGGGCACCCCATCAATGGCCATCACTTTGAATTGAGCTACACTATGCTGGCACATGGTAAAATGATCAGACACTGCTTGTCCTGCTGTGTAATTCCTAATGGCAGTTTTGTGTGATGAAACACGGCTTATAATGAATGAATTATGTTAGCATTAAGCATCCAAGGGTGGCCAGGTTCTACCACCTCCCTAAAATACACAAGAGTCTTGCTGATCCTCCAGGAAGGCCGATTATCTCGGGGATTGGTTCGTCTACATCCAACCTATCGGGGTACATTGACACCTTCCTGCAAGGGTATGTCCGGGACACCCCCGCCTTCCTGGAGGACAGCAGACATATCTTGAACATATTGGAAAATTTGAATTGGGAGCAAGGGTGGATAATGGCCACCCTGGATGTTACTTCCCTTTATACCATCATTGAACACAAAAAAGGTATAGAGGCCATTGAACATTTTTTAAACTTGGATGATTCGTTACAGAGTGAGCAGAAACAATTTATTAAGGATGCAGTTTTGTTTGTATTGACACATAATCATTTTGAATATGGAGGAGATAGTTACCTCCAGACGAGCGGGACGGCAATGGGGACCAGGTTCGCGCCCGGATATGCAAATTTATTTATGGCCCATTGGGAACACACCCATGTATATGGGTGTGAGGGACCGGGCGCGGACCTGGTCCTCTGGAAGAGATTTATAGATGACGTCCTGCTCGTCTGGAGGGGCTCGAAAGATGCTTTGGGGAAGTTTGTGGATAAAATAAACAATAATGATTGGGGGCTGAAGTTTACAGCAGAGATAAGTGAGAGGGAAGTTAATTTTCTAGATGTATCTATTTATATAGAGGGAGCGGAACTGAAAACTAGAACCTATAGGAAAGCCACAGATGTGAATGGATACATCTTGGCCAACAGCTGCCATTTACCGGCATGGTTGGAGAACATTCCCAAAGGTCAATTCATGAGACTTAAACGGAATTGTACAGAGGAGCAGCAATATAAAAAAGAAGCCGATATAATGTCGGGACAATTTATGGAGAAGGGATATGAGAGGGATGCTCTGGAACAAGTGAAATGGGAGGTGGGGATAATGGAGAGGAAAACATTGTTAGAAAAAAAACAAAAGCAGGATACTGCAGATTTTTCAATGAGATTGAATTTGAAATACAACTCACAAATAGGATGTGTAAAGGGGATTAGTAGAAAGCACTGGGGGATTCTGAAAGGCGATAAAATTTTGAGGGAAATATTGCCAGAGTATCCTTCTTTTGTGTTTAGAAAAGTAAGCAATATAGGCCTGAAAATAGCTACGGCCAATCATAATCGAGGGGACCTACAAAGGATTCAGGGGGAGGGGTTTGTAAGATGTGGGAGGTGTCAGAACTGTCATAGAACTAAGGGATATGGCAAAATTTTACAAGTAAAGGAGGGGAAGGAAATATACAGTATTGATGAATTAATAACATGTGACACCAAAGGGGTTATATATTGCCTTATATGCCCGTGTGGCAAAAGGTATATAGGACGTACAAAGAGGGAAATGCATAAGCGTATAGGGGAACATTTTAATAATATTTTGAAGGGTTGGGAGGGGCATCCCCTCTCCAAACATTTTAGACAGCACCATGGAAGCAAATTGAATAATGTGATATTTTTTGGATTGGAAATAATCCGGAGAGACCCCAGAGGGGGAAACTACATAGCAAAAATGTCAAGAAAAGAAAGCCAATGGATTTTTAATTTAAACACTATGGTACCTAATGGCTTAAATGAAGAATGGGAGATGTTTGGTTTCTTGCAATGAGATGAATGGGAGCCACCTGAGTGCATGAATCACCTGGGTCTCTATGGAGGGAGAGGGGGAGTTTTTAGGAGGAAGCTTTTAGGAGGATGTTTTCAAAAAATGACTGAAAAATGATCAGAAAATGTCCAGAAAATGCTTGAAAAATGCCCAATAAATGCCGAAAAACGCTAAAAAAATGCCCAATAAATGCCTAAAAACGCTAAAAAAATGCCCAATAAATGCCTAAAAACGCTTAGAAAATGTAAAAATAATCTATGGAGGGTGAAAAATTGAGACTTAGAGAATTGAGGGCAACTATGAGTAATGAATGGAGTTCCCCTTTAAGGAAAGGTGGAGATTTGATAGATTGGATGTCTATAAAAAGCAGGAAGTGGTGGCCAGTGGGTATCCCTCATCCTGATGAAGATAGTCGTATACTATCGAAACATGTCGATGTGAAGGGCTCTAGGAGCATCCACGCAGTGTTCCTACATTCTGCAACAAAAGCACGTACAGTACAAGGTGCATGGTTGCATATGGGAGTTCTGAATGCAGGAAATCGCATTGGAACGCTGGTTGGAACGCAGGAGCCCGGAAAGGGAAGTGACGTCACTCCCAACTGGCCAATCACCCGGAAAGCTGTGCAGCCGGAGCGCACGGAGCTGTAAGGAGCTTGCAAACGGACGCCATACCGGGGGAGCGGCGATACGGAAAGAGAGAGGAGTCCTGCTTGCGAGGCTACCGGCCGGAGCCCGCATGTGAAAATTAGAAAAGCTGCAAGACGCGTAAGTGACTGAACGCACAAGTGATTGAAAGCGTCCTTTGCGGCAGGTGGATAGACACTCTGAGATAACGGAGGGGACTGCTATAAACGCATAGGCGGATTGACCCAATACACTTATCTACACGGATTTTACTGGAGAATTTTTTATGGGGAATTTTTATTAGAGATTCAGGTGGCTCCATGGTATGCATGACAGTGTGCATGGCATGAATGAAGTTATATTGTTCCACTTATTATTATTTTTTTAGAAGACATATGCAGGAGGGGATATAGTGGAGAACTTTTGAAGTGATCTTGTATATGAAACCCTTTATGCTTATATGGTTTTAACTTCAAAGGCTAGATATTTTTTATGCATAGATAAATAAACTATCAATTACAAACTTGGATACGAGCGCTATTCTCTGTTTTTTGTCTATTTTTATGTTTGGTGGGGATTAAAGGGATACCCACACCTTGAGAATTAAGCAGCTGATTGATTGGGAGGATAGGGAGACAGAGTAGCGCCTTTTTACTTCTCCTTCTTTTTTGATTTTTCTTTTCTTAATTTACTGCCCCACCTCGGGTTGTCTTTAAAGAGACTCTGAAGCGAGAATAAATCTCGCTTCAGAGCTCATAGTTAGCAGGGGCATGTGTGCCCCTGCTAAAACGCCGCTATCCCGCGGCTAAACGGGGGTCACTTCACCCCCAAACCCACCCCTGCAAGACTTGGTCGCAAGTTGGTCATAAATCTTCTTCCTGGAGGCAGGGCTAACGGCTGCAGCCCTGCCTCCAGTCACGTCTATCAGACGCGCATCGCCACCTCTCCCCCGCCCCTCTCAGTGAAGGAAGACTGAGAGGGGCGGGGGAGAGGCGGAGATACGCGTCTGACAGACGTGCGTGGGGCAGGGCTGCGGCGGTTAGCCCTGCCCCAACCAGGAAGCGCTTCCCCGCTGCACCGAGGGGATTTGGGGGTGAAGGGACCCCCGTTAAGCCGCGGGATAGCAGCGTTTTAGCAGGGGCACACATGCCCCTGCTAACTATGAGTTCTGAAGCGAGATTTATTCTCGCTTCAGACTCTCTTTAACCTCCTTGCCGGTTATCCCGAGCTCAGCTCGGGGTAACCTGCGCAGGAGGATATCTCAGGCCCCGCTGGGCCGATTTGCATAATTTTTTTTTTGTTACAAGCAGCTAGCACTTTGCTAGCTGCTTGTAACTTCCGATCGCCGCCGCTCGCCGCCGATCCGCCGCAATCCGCCGCGCCGAGTCGCTCCCCCCCGCCCCAGAGCCCTGCGCTGCCTGGCCAATCAGTGCCAGGCAGCGTTGAGGGGCGGATCGGGATTCCCTATGACGTCCCGACGTCCATGACGTCGGTGACGTCATCCCGCCCCGTCGCCATGGCGACCGGGGAAGCCCTGCAGGAAATCCCGTTCTCAACGGGATTCCCTGCATACTCTGATCGCCGAAGGCGATCGGAGTGGGTGGGGGGATGCCGCCGCTTAGCGGCTATCATGTAGCGAGCCCTTGGCTCGCTACATGATTTAAAAAAAAAAAAAATTAAAAAAATGTGCGCCGCTGCCTCCTTGCCGGATTTTTTAGACCGGCAAGGAGGTTAAAGGGGGTTGTAACATCCCAAAATAAAAAAATTGTCAAAAATAGTTAGTGCCCCAAATATGTAAATATGTAAACCCCTTTTTTTCTAAAAAAAACTAAAAAAAACAAAAACAAATTATAGCTACGTTACCAAGCTTATCTAAGCAAGCAAATAACAGTAAGCTTCCAACAGATAAGATCAGGGTCACCACTAGGCACAAGCAAGGCCACTGCTTTGGGCCTCACTTATTATTGTTTAGTATTTATATAGCACTGACATCTTCCGCAGCATTGTGCAGAGTATATTGTCTTGTCATTTTACTGTCCCTCAGAGGGGCTCACAATCTAATACCTACCATAGTCATATGTATATGTATGTATCGTGTAGTGTATGTATCATAGTCTAGGGCCAATTTATGGGGAAGCCCGCCGCTGCATCTGCCTGCATCCAGTCAGTCTCTCTCTGTGTGTTGAATGCGGCTGCTCGAGGCTCTCTCTGCCTGGCATCTATCTGTCCCACTCACACTCTGGCTCTAGTGGCGGCATAATGGACTGTCTCTCTCTGCCAGCGCTCTGCTGCCCTCTAGCGACTTGGTGAAGCGTTCAGTGCAGTAAGCTGTCTGTCTGTCTCTGTCCTCGAGTCACTCATGATCAGCTCTGCCTCTGCCTGCCACTTCAACTCACGCAGGATAATTTAAAATTGTTAGCGCCATCACCACACTGTCCAACAACTGTTAGTCATACTGCATTAACCTTATTTTATACTTGATCCAGAATAATAGTTTTTTTTATTCTGATGTGACCTTGGTACTCTCTATGATATTCTCTATGTTCCATATTTATTATTTAATGATAACAAAGACTTACATAGCCTCAAAATATTATTGCAGATACCGACCTTCATTCCAAAATTTAGCACAACACTGCCTTGCTCTCAATGCCAGATTTATACTCCTCCCCCCCCCCCCCCCTAAGGAAAACTGTCTTGCAGCTACCCTTCCATGTGCAGCAGCCTCCTCCCGATCCATGTGTAACATCCACATACAGCAACCAGTCTCATCTACAGTATTGGGATGCTGTTGCTTTTTTCCATGCGCTGATCCCCATTTGCAGCCTCCTTTTCTATATTCAGCATATCCTCACTTTCTTTTTCAGCTGTTTCCTTGGTAGCAGCAGCCTCCCAAGACCTGGGCCTTTGCGACCTTTCCAGTAATCCATCACTGCCTGCTCTCTCATTTGCCTAAACCTTATACTGATTCTACCCATCCCTTTTTAGCGCCTTTTCTTCGGATGTTATTACACTATTGTCACATGTCAATCATTGAAACATGATGTGCTTAAAAGTATACTGCAATAAATAATTGTCCACAAATAGGCCTGTAGTCATAACAGATTGCAGGGAAAACATGGACATGCAATTGCTTTCAGCTGCATCCTGCTTAGTTGACTAAGGGCCTGTTTGCACTTAAGCGATTAGCAGGTGATTCCCACTAATCGCTGAAGTGCTAGCGCTTTTTAAAGCGCTAGCGCAATGGAAAGTATATGGCTGTGATCTCACTACCGCGATTGGTACAAATCGCACAGGCTATTAGCGCCAATCGCAAAATGTGTTACATGCAGCATTTTGCAGCGATTCTGGAGCGATGGCGGTACAGTGCTTAATAAAGCGCTGATCGCTCTGAATCTCGAAAGTGTGAGCAGTGATCTTAACCGTGCGAAACGTGGTAAAATCACCTGCGCAAAACAGTAACGCTAAGTGCTACCATTTTACAATTTAAAGTGTGAATGGGCCCTCAAAGTTAGATAAGAAAATTCAGCAACTGATATAAGAGGTGCTGTAAACAGTAGCATAGCAATAGGTGATGCAGAAGCTGCAAGTATACCAGGGCTCCTGAGCTTGAGGGGGTCACTCTCCAGTCACTACATACTTTATTGGTGCTGTAATGCAGTAGCATAGCTACATCATACATGGTCATGGGCCCTCCTTCAGTCACTGCATTAGTTCTTTATTGGTGCTGTAATGCAGTGGCCTAGCTACAGAGGCATAGGCCCTCCCCCAGTCACTGCACTAATTCTTTATTGGTACCATAATGCAGTGGCGAAGCTACAGAGACATGATTCCTCCTTCAGTCACTGCATTAGTTCTTTATTGGTGCTGTAGTGCAATGATGTAGCTACACTGCCATGGGCCCTCCTCCAGTCACTGCATTAGTCCTTTAGTGGTGCTGTAGTGCAGTGATGTAGCTACAGGGCCATGGGCCCTCCTCCAGTCACTGCATTAGTCCTTTATTGGTGCTGTAGTGCAATGATGTAGCTACACTGCCATGGGCCCTCCTCCAGTCACTGCATTAGTCCTTTATTGGGGCTGTAGTGTAGTGGCCTAGCTTCAGAGCTATGGACCCTCCTCCGGTCACTGCATTAATTCTTCATTGGTGCTGTAGTGCACTGGTGTACAATACTGGTGTAGCTGCAGAATCATAGGCCCGCCTCTAGTCACGGCATTAGATTTGTGGTGGTGCTGGTGCTGTAGTGGTTAAGATCACCTCAACATGTTCTTTGAATAGTGGTGATCACTAGCTAACCATTCCAGAGGCGTAGCTAGGGTTTTCAGCGCCCGGGGACAAAGACTATTAATGCGCCCCCCAAAGTCAAGGTTGCGGCGCGCGTAGCGCGCCGCGCCAAAAAGGGGCGTGGTCACATAATAAATGTGGGCGTGGTTATGGGTGGAGCCAAATGTATATGGAGGTTAGCAGGCTCACGCTCACCCACCCTCCCTCAGTATGTACCTTCCAGCATGTTCCAAGACAAATTCAGCAATCATGAGCCCCCCCCATCAAGACAAATTCAGCAATCATGAGACCCCCGACATAACCAACTCAGCAATCATGAGGCCCCCAACAAGACAAATTTAGCAATCATGAGGCCCCCAACAAGACAAATTCAGCAATCATGAGGCCCCCAACAAGACAAATTCAGCGATCTTGAGGCCCCCAACAAATCATGAGGCCCCCAACAAGACAAATTCAGTAACCATGAGGCCCCCAACAAGACAAATTCAGCAGTCATGAGTCACATAAATAGACAGCATTTCACATAAATAGGTAGAATGCCCCCTTAATATGGTAGACACCTCTCACCTGGCAGCAGTTCTCCAAAATACACTCAATCTGACGTGGTTCCCCAAAGATAGGTAGCCCCAGGTCTATAGTTGTCCCCAGAATAGGTGGCCAGCAGTATAGATGTCCCCAGAATAGGTGGCCAGCGGTATAGATGTCCCCAGAATAGGTGGCCAGCGGTATAGATGTCCCCAGAACAGGTAGCCAGGGGTAGAGATGTCCACAGAACAGGTAGCCAGGGGTATATGTGCCCAGTATATGTAGGCAGGGATATGTGTGCCCAGTATATGTAGCCAGAGGTATATGTGCCCAGTATATGTAGCCAGGGGTATATATGCCCAGTATATGTAGCCAGGAGAATAATATGTGCCCGGTATATATAGTCAGGCGTATATGTGCCCAGTATATGTAGCCAGGGGTATATATGCCCAGTCCATGTAGCCAGGGGGTATATATGCCCAGTATATGTAGCCAGGGGGTATATATGCCCAGTATATGTAGCCAGGGGGTATATATGCCCAGTATATGTAGCCAGGGGGTATATATGCCCAGTAGATGTAGCCAGGGGGTATATATGCCCAGTAGATGTAGCCAGGGGTATATATGCCCAGTAGATGTAGCCAGGGGTATATATGCCCAGTAGATGTAGCCAGGGGGTATATATGCCGAGTAGATGTAGCCAGGGGGTATATATGCCCAGTATATGTAGCCAGGGGTATATATGCCCAGTATATGTAGCCAGGGGGTATATATGCCCAGTAGATGTAGCCAGGGGGTATATATGCCCAGTAGATGTAGCCAGGGGTATATATGCCCAGTAGATGTAGCCAGGGGTATATATGCCCAGTAGATGTAGCCAGGGGTATATATGCCCAGTAGATGTAGCCAGGGGTATATATGCCCAGTAGATGTAGCCAGGGGGTATATATGCCCAGTAGATGTAGCCAGGGGTATATATGCCCAGTAGATGTAGCCAGGGGTATATATGCCCAGTAGATGTAGCCAGGGGTATATATGCCCAGTAGATGTAGCCAGGGGTATATATGCCCAGTAGATGTAGCCAGGGGTATATATGCCCAGTAGATGTAGCCAGGGGTATATATGCCCAGTAGATGTAGCCAGGGGTATATATGCCCAGTAGATGTAGCCAGGGGTATATATGCCCACCCAGTAGATGTAGCCAGGGGTATATATGCCCAGTAGATGTAGCCAGGGGGTATATATGCCCAGTAGATGTAGCCAGGGGTATATATGCCCAGTAGATGTAGCCAGGGGTATATATGCCCAGTAGATGTAGCCAGGGGTATATATGCCCAGCCCAGTAGATGTAGCCAGGGGTATATGTGCCCAGTAGATGTAGCCAGGGGTATATGTGCCCAGTAGATGTAGCCAGGGGTATATATGCCCAGTAGATGTAGCCAGGGGTATATATGCCCAGTAGATGTAGCCAGGGGGTATATATGCCCAGTAGATGTAGCCAGGGGTATATATGCCCAGAGTAGGTAGCCAGGTGTCCCCCTCCCTGCCTCCCCAGCAGGAGGGGAGCAGCGCAGAGAAGAGGGAGAGCTGCTCTCTCTCCCTCGCTGTCCCCTCCATTAATGTCCGGGTGCTGGCAGCAGCGGCGGGCGGAACTTACCTCCGTCTCGTCGCAGCGCGGATGGATCTGCCGCTACTCTGGTCTAGTCCAGACCAGAGCAGCGGCTGCGGGATCCGAACTTCCGGCCGGCGCTGGAGCGAGACGGAGGTGAGTCCCGCCCGCTGCGCCAGCACCCGGACAATAACGGAGGGGACAGCGATGGAGGGAGGGAGAGCCCTAAGGTGAGAGAAGGGGGGGAGATGGCCCCCTTCTCCACCGTCCGCATAGCTCTCCCTCTTCTCTTCTCTGCGCTGCTCCCCTCCGCAGAAAAAAAAAAAAAAATCAGCTCAGCTGGGCGCCCTTAGGGACCCGGCGCCCGGGGGCACTTGACCTACCCCGACCCCCCCTAGCTCCGCGCCTGAACCATTCCTTTTCCTCTCCTAACACATCTCTCACACAGTGGCACCATTTCACAATGCATACTGTAGAAAAGCAGAAATGATTATTTACATTTAACTGTTCGTACAGAGGAGTTATCAGTGTGAGTGCATTTTATGTAGTTTAGTCATGTTCATGATATAAAGAAGCGATGTGCCTGCCTTGGCAATCCCTCGTATTTCCTGCATGACTATGAACTTCCTGGAAAGTGTGTGAGCACTACCATCCTGCAGCCTGTCCACTGAACACCATTATTAAAATACAAATTTTGAACACTACAGCCCTGTCTATTCTCCAGTCTCACTTATTCCCTTTGCTTTCAAACTGCTGGAATGACACATCTATTCAGAACTGTCTGACTTCCTCAAGGAAGAAAGCTGGCACATCCAAAATCAATCTTTATTGGTTCCATGTAAAATTATGGACAACGTTTCGGAGCCGCGTATGACCCCTTTATCAAGGCAATTTTGCTCTGAGGCAAAGATCTGTCTGCTGCTGTGCAAAAGTTCCTGCATAGGAAGTTGGGAGTCTGGCTCCTCTAACACTCGCTGACAGTGATGTGCATTCAATGGGATCAGCAGCAGCCTTGATAAAGGCGTCCTATGCGGCTCCGAAACGCTGGCCATAATTTTACATAGAACCAATAAAGATTGATTTTGGATGTGCCAGCTTTCTTCCTTGTTCAATACTGCATAGAGGGCGTCATCCGTCTTTTCGGCTGTGGCACTCCCCTTAAAAACTATGGGTTTGATCCATTAGTAAATGCGAGACAATACTACCAATGTGATGCAAACTGTCTGACTTCCTGTCTTCTAACTCTTTGTTATGCTGGGAATACACGGGTCGATTTTGCAGCTCGTTTTCCGTGCTCGATTATGCGGGCAATTTTCTTCCATTCATTTTTCTTATCTTTTCCCATTGTTCCCATATGCAAAATCGAGTGCAGATTCGATGGGGCGGGAAATCGGACATGTCGGAAATTATCAATCGACCCATCTAAATGGCTCAAAATCGAGCCGTGTATTCCCAGCATTAGACCCTCCTCAAGTCTGCGCAATGGAAGCTGTTAGTTCTTTATCAATAAAAATGAATTAGAAAAAGAACTATGCCTTGGCTTTATGATGGGTGGTGGTGGCTGTACTTTACTGTCTAGACGTCTCCCTGGGCTGTTAGGGTATGCTTGAGACAATTTGTGGGATTGAATATCAGAGTGAGCATAGGCAGTACTACACAGTATGTAGCTATAAGGTATGTTATACTGTATTGTTTTGGACTATAAGACTCACTTTTTCTCCCCCAAAAGTTGGGGGAAAAAGTCACTGCATCTTATAGTCCAAATGCAGGGAGTTCCTGACTTGTGAACACCTGCCAATATGAACCTCCAACCCACCGCAATGTTGGAGACTCGCTGTACTGTGCCCATGCAGAGGAGGACACAGGGGGACACAAAGAGGCATAGAGGGGGACTAAACGGGCATAGAGGAGGACAGAGGTGGACACATGGGCACACAGGAGGACAAAGGGGGACACAGGAAGACACAAGAGGCACAAGGGGACATGAGGTATAAATGGGGCATAATCCACAAGATGGCCCTTCACCATGGATGCACCAGGTTTAGTATATATATTTTTCTCCTAGTTTTTGTACTCTAAACCTAGATGTGTCTTATGGCCAGGAGCATCTTATAGTCCGAAAAATAAGGTAATTTACATAAATATTAGTTTCCTGTATCAGCAAATGCAGTGCATTAAATCCTCAGAATGGTAAGGATGATGCTCTTCAAATGCACAGTAGCCAGCTGATGATGCTGATGGCAATGTATCTGGAAATGGAGACTATAAATATATAGGCCTGTAGTGAAAGTAACACAGCTAAACCAGAGTGTCACGGACGGTTGCGGGGCCGCAGGCGCGTCCTGTAACCGCCCGTGAAGAAAAGCGATCGCACTCGATTCTCTGCGTCGATTGCGCTTCAAATCGATAGAATCTGGATTTATTGTGTAGGAGGTCTGCAGTCCTTTCTTAGCAGAGGAATAGCATCACCTTAACTGCAGGATGGCTCTTTTGATATGCTAATGAGCCTGGGCCCAGAGAGTCCCTGGCTTCAAGCTGTGCTGATGGCCCATCCATCAGGTATAAGGTGACAAACACCATGACAGAACCAATTTAGAGTGAGGAAACTCAGACACTCCGACTCCTTTTCCCAGCAGGGAGCCGACATGTGGCTTGCTGCTGCCAACTTCAAAGAACCTTTGCCTGGGAATGACCTGGTATAAATCCCAGGGGTCTCTCATATTCCATAAATTGCTATATGTATCATATTTTCTGTGTTGCCAGGCTGGCAGACCCTCCAAACTAACAGAGCAGGTAGGGCCCTGCCTGGCGTTGGTTCTGAGAACATTTCAGAACCTTCTGAGGTAAAGACTGCCCGTTAGGCAGTCCAACAGTGCCCTAATGGTACCACAGGGGTCCCACCCCTCATGTTTGGTATCAGACTGCTGGGTACATCGAGGCAGATCTGAAAATATTAGTAAATCTGCCCTGACCTGTACGGTTCTGTGAGATAGAGCCCATATATGGGTAGATATGATTTCTAGCCCCAGTACAAGAGGAGGGCTCATCTCATCTTTGAAGGAGGTGTATAGCTCCCCGCCCTCACTCCCTCCTACTGAAGCAGGGGCATAAGAATGGCTGAGGACCCAAACTCAGGGTCCTCCACACTGAACCATCTTGCACTCATCAGATGCCAGCTTGAGGATATGCTGGTATCCACCTGGTCTGAACTCTGAACTCTGGACTTTGAAACCAAGGACTTTATGATTCTTCCCACAATAAGGACATCTTTCCAGGAACTAAGTATTTTTCTCCCTTCTTTTATTTTTCATACTGGCTATTACTGTTTAATAATTGTCTGTATATATTAATTATTTATATTGCGTGAATAAACGACTTTCTCCAAGTCATTCACTTTCCGCTACCCTGCTTATCAGCACACACAGAAATGATCCCGGGTCTCTGAAGATACGCTACTGTTTGTTTGTTGTTGGCTAGACAGAATATCGTGTGTTTAACCGTTTTATTCGCAGGATTAGTCAGTCAGTTAGTGGGCCCCACGATCCCATGATAACCGCGGTGGTGGCAGTTTACTCTGAACCAGTGGGTGAAGTGGTAATCACCCGTGTCTCACAGGCTCCCTTCTGAGTTGTCCGCGGCTAATTCTTAACGGTTCCTGCGCATTGACTGCGACCAGAGTTCGCACGATCTGTGCGCTGGCACCGTTTAGAAGGCTAAGTGCGGTCAGCCACTGAGGGCTCCTGTGACAGTGTTAGGCAGCGGTTGGGACCTGTGTTGTGCTGAAAGTATCTGCGATAGCGCTAGCGCTATCGAGAAACGAACTAATTCGTTGGTGTAGCTGGAAGGCAATATATTTTTTATATATACAGAGAGACTGTGTAGCCAGTACCCCTCCCCAAAAGTTTTATTTTATTTGGCATGGAAATGTCCGGGAACTACCAGAACATGTGCCTAGCAGACCTGGAAAATCTTTGCGAAGAGAGGGGCATTGGCATCCTCCGCAAGAACAAACGGGACCTGATAGCAGACTTGTCCAGATGGGATGCCCAGCAACTGCGGGAGCCGGGAGTGTCCGCTGAAGTGGATACCAGCCCATCTGACAGTCTAGGGGAACCAGAGACTGAGACTCCTGACCGTACAGAGGTTGTGCATCCTGAGGGCCCTGCATCAACAGTTACGCAGGAGAATGTCAGTGTGGACCCCAACCCCAGAGTTTCTGAAAGTACTCGCCTGGAACCTGCCAGTACTGGACTGTCCGTTTGTACTGATCCGCTAATGCAGCAGGCATTACAAAAGCTGATGGACACTGACCTGGAAAAGTACATGCAGTACATGGAAGCACGAGAGGAACGGGAGCGCCAATCTGCCGAGGCGCGGGAGAGACGACAGCATGAGCTCAACATGGCAAAGGTTCAACAGGCCAGCCGGAGTTCACCGCCCAGCCTCCCTGCCGAAGGAGCTGCAGCACCCGTAAGTGCAAAATTTAAATTTGCTAATATTGAAAAAGACACAGACATTGACTTGTTTTTGCGGTCTTTTGAAAAAGCATGCCGTCAGTATCGTCTGTCCCAAGACCAGTGGGCCAGACATCTGACACCTTTGCTGCGCTACAAAGCGCTTGATGCCTTCGCAGAATTGCCTGCGGAGAAGGATAATGATTATGCTGCTATAAAAGACGCTATCATTACTAAGTACCAGCTGACGCCAGAAGCCTATCGGAAGAAGTTCAGGGCCTGGCAGAAAAAGTCTTCTGATTCGTACCGAGATGTGGCCAGCAGCTTGCTCACCACACTCCGCCAGTGGACACTAGGCCTCACCAAAGGGTCTTATGGCGTCCTGGAGGACTTGATAGTCCTCGAACAATTTCTGAACATTTGCCCTGCTGATGTACGACAGTTTGTGTTAGAACGCAGGCCGGCTTCAGCCACTGTCGCTGCAGACCTTGCTGAGACTTTTGCAACTACCCGGGTGGCTGATCCCCGCAGAACTGTCCCATCCAGCTGGAGAGGAGGTCAGCCCAATACCTCGGCAGACCCTCCTGCCCCTGTGAGCCGTCCGCCACAGAGGCCACCCAGCGCAGCTGCTGCACCCAGGCCTGCAGCGCCTGGAGAGGTCACCTGTCACTACTGCCGCCAGCCCGGACACATGAAATTCGACTGTCCGGAGCGGAGACAGACACCACCAGCACCTGGATCATCTGTATCACCTGCACCTCACCCACAGCAGAGGCAGCCCGCCAGCGAACCACAGCCTGGATCATCCGATTTTGTCCTGTTTGCCCGCGGAAAGGAAATCCGCGACCGAACCGACCAGCAGCAACTTGTTAGAGTGAACGGCAAAGTTGTCACCGGATTTCGAGACACCGGAGCTGACATCACGTTAGTTCACTCACATCTTGTGCCAAAGGAGAGCATCAGCTCCAGCCGATCCCTTGCCCTTACTGGAGTAGAGGGCACCCTTTTCCACATAGCCCACGCCAGAGTGAAGCTGGATTGGGGAGTGGGAGGGGTCCACGAAAGGGTTGTTGGGGTTATGAAGGATCTCCCAGTCCCTGTGTTGCTAGGGACTGATTTGGGCAAGCTTGTGTCCTACTATGAACCTGCCACGACCGCCTTGTCGCTCACGGAAGGAGACGGACTCTCCACCCACCACCAGGTACTTTATACACTTGGGGGAGCACCAGGGGGAGGTGGGTTAAATGTGCCCAGTTCAAGGGTACCCGGTTCTATAGTGCCTGCTTCAAAGGCACCTGAGTTTGATGTACAGACTGTCTGTTGTGATGATGCTGTACCTGTACCTGAGTTTACTGTACAAACTGTCTGTGATGAAAATGTTCCTGTTACTGTTATAAATGCTTGTGACAATGATGTAGGTAATGCCAATATGTGCCATTCTGACAGTGTACCTGTGCTAGCCATACCACGCAGCTGCACTGCTCGGAACCCGAGCTCAGAACAGGTGGAGGGGGTTCCGGCCTCCTCCCCCTCCTCTGACCGCAGGGATGAGACCTTTCAGCCGCTGGCCTCGTGTGACATGAGCCAGTTGGCTGAAACTGACAGCGCCGTATTCTCAGCCGCACTACAAAGTGACCCAAACCTGGAGGTGCTCCGGCAGCAAGCCGCTGAGCCCCTCGCAGACGGGGCCGCTTTCAAGGTGTACTGGGAAGGTGGGAGACTGTACAGTGAGTCTGTACAGCCCCCTACTGGTAGATCACACGCGAATACCAAATGGCTTGTGGTCCCGAGTGCGTTCAGGGGACATGTGCTGAAATCCGCACATGGTAATCCTCTGACAGGGCACTCGGGTGTCCGCAAGACACTTGCCGGTATTCGGAAACAGTATTATTGGCCCCGGATGAACAGGGATGTAGCGAACTACTGCAGGGCATGTGCCGTCTGTCAGGAGCTGGGAAGGTCCAGGGATTCCCGCGGGGTTCCCTTGGGTCCACAGCCACTTGGCAGGGGAACCCTGCGTGGGCTGGCTGTTGACCTAACCAACCCACTGCCCGTTGTCAGCAGTCCCAGCAGACACCACGTCCGACTGCAGTGGCGCAAACGCCCTGTCCAGAACGGTCCATGTCGGGTCAACCCTGAGGGTAGCAGACTGCGACCGGTCCAGGGGAACCGAGCCACAGGCTCCAATAGGTTTTCCCGCCGCACTGGCAACCCGAGACCCGTCAGCCAGGTTGGCCGACCCGCAGCGGGCAGCCGACCCCAGAGCGCCAACGGGGAACTAGATCAGATCTCGCAGGTTAGCGGCAACGACACACATCTTGCTGATGAATGTCTATCTGCCTTCTCCCCAGGGAGGGCTGTCACGGACGGTTGCGGGGCCGCAGGCGCGTCCTGTAACCGCCCGTGAAGAAAAGCGATCGCACTCGATTCTCTGCGTCGATTGCGCTTCAAATCGATAGAATCTGGATTTATTGTGTAGGAGGTCTGCAGTCCTTTCTTAGCAGAGGAATAGCATCACCTTAACTGCAGGATGGCTCTTTTGATATGCTAATGAGCCTGGGCCCAGAGAGTCCCTGGCTTCAAGCTGTGCTGATGGCCCATCCATCAGGTATAAGGTGACAAACACCATGACAGAACCAATTTAGAGTGAGGAAACTCAGACACTCCGACTCCTTTTCCCAGCAGGGAGCCGACATGTGGCTTGCTGCTGCCAACTTCAAAGAACCTTTGCCTGGGAATGACCTGGTATAAATCCCAGGGGTCTCTCATATTCCATAAATTGCTATATGTATCATATTTTCTGTGTTGCCAGGCTGGCAGACCCTCCAAACTAACAGAGCAGGTAGGGCCCTGCCTGGCGTTGGTTCTGAGAACATTTCAGAACCTTCTGAGGTAAAGACTGCCCGTTAGGCAGTCCAACAGTGCCCTAATGGTACCACAGGGGTCCCACCCCTCATGTTTGGTATCAGACTGCTGGGTACATCGAGGCAGATCTGAAAATATTAGTAAATCTGCCCTGACCTGTACGGTTCTGTGAGATAGAGCCCATATATGGGTAGATATGATTTCTAGCCCCAGTACAAGAGGAGGGCTCATCTCATCTTTGAAGGAGGTGTATAGCTCCCCGCCCTCACTCCCTCCTACTGAAGCAGGGGCATAAGAATGGCTGAGGACCCAAACTCAGGGTCCTCCACACTGAACCATCTTGCACTCATCAGATGCCAGCTTGAGGATATGCTGGTATCCACCTGGTCTGAACTCTGGACTTTGAAACCAAGGACTTTATGATTCTTCCCACAATAAGGACATCTTTCCAGGAACTAAGTATTTTTCTCCCTTCTTTTATTTTTCATACTGGCTATTACTGTTTAATAATTGTCTGTATATATTAATTATTTATATTGCGTGAATAAACGACTTTCTCCAAGTCATTCACTTTCCGCTACCCTGCTTATCAGCACACACAGAAATGATCCCGGGTCTCTGAAGATACGCTACTGTTTGTTTGTTGTTGGCTAGACAGAATATCGTGTGTTTAACCGTTTTATTCGCAGGATTAGTCAGTCAGTTAGTGGGCCCCACGGTCCCATGATAACCGCGGTGGTGGCAGTTTACTCTGAACCAGTGGGTGAAGTGGTAATCACCCGTGTCTCACAGGCTCCCTTCTGAGTTGTCCGCGGCTAATTCTTAACGGTTCCTGCGCATTGACTGCGACCAGAGTTCGCACGATCTGTGCGCTGGCACCGTTTAGAAGGCTAAGTGCGGTCAGCCACTGAGGGCTCCTGTGACACAGAGGATCAACACTGCTACAGGCAACTGGCTGAAAAGTACTTCTCCTCGCTCATGCACATTTTTATAGATGTTATTGTACTAAAACAATCGGTTTCATGTTTCTCACCATATAAATGTCTCCTATTGCAGTGCTGGAGGAACTGGAGTTCTCATTAACATTGACAGAGTTTCAGCACTTGTGGAAGAACTGACAGCCGACACTGTGCAGGTCCGAGGCCTGGTTGATTCTGGGTGGTTCATTGAAACCAAACACTCAAAATCTGATTGTCTGGATGGTTCCTCGTGTGCACTAATTGACACCATCAAGAAGGGTCTGAAGTAAGTGTGTTCACTTAAAGAGTAGCTAGCTGTCAGCCATACTATCTAAAAAAAACCCAACATATATAAGTAGATAAATACTTGCTCTACTTACATAACATATGTATTGCACTGTCCACATTTTGATTTCAGTGATTGTTCTATAGTTAAAAAAAGAGGAAATCCTTCTTAGGATTCTCCATTTTAGCTGTGGCTACCTTGAAGCCAATCCTGATGTCATTGTCTCCCTCACTCTCCTCTGCCTGTTTGTTTATGCATTGCCGGCCCTCCTCCCAGTGTTCAGACACTCCCACCCAGCTCTGCAATAGAAAGTGCATTGTCTCAGCATGAGAAATATTGGCCAATCTGAGAGGAACAGAGGTATTGGAGGGGGAAAGAGGCTTCAGCTGCATTAGTTAAGTCTGAAGGGAAGTAAAGAAGCAAAAAAAGACAACCCAGCATGCCCTGCAACTTCCTTTGTGTGGTTATGTACCAAATTAGAGTCAGGTAAACTGGGGATTGAACACTTATCAACATGAAAAGTAATAGTGATTTTTAACTTTTGGATTGCCTGCTTAGCATCCTTATTACTTGTTAACTAGATAAAAATAAAGAATTGATTTTTGATTTTATGCCCGACAGTAGAGCACATGCATTTACAGAAAAGCACCATCTCTTCCCAAACCAATGATAATATAACGACACCATTCCTCAAATCCTCACCACTTCAAATGATGTCCAGTGGCACAGCAATAGGGGGTGCAGGGTTGCGACCACACTGGGACCCTTGGGCCAGAGGGGCCCTCTATCAACCGCAGTATTAGCTCTTTATTGGTCCTGTGGTGAGAATAATCACTTCTATTAATGCTTTGAATAGTAGCGATCATTAACTCACTGTTCCCTATCCCCTTCTTGCACCTCAGACACCGGGGTTGTCCTTGGCAGGTATTGGTTTCCTCTAGATTGTAAGCCTTTGCGCAGGGTCCTCCTCCTTTTGTGTCCTACCTGATCATGCACCTCCATTACTGTGAACCCATGCTAGGCATCTGAGTGAACCTAACTTGCCTAATCTCCATGCTCCCATCTAGTGACTGACTAAGCATTACCTTGTACTCATACTGTGCTGCATGATCTGGTCTTTCTTGTATCATGCATTGTCATTTTGCTGTATGTCACCCCTAAATATTGTCTGTAACCTTAACTAATGTCCAGCGCTGCATAATATGTTGGCGCTTTATAAGTACAATAAATAAATAAATAAATAAATAAATTGGTTCTCCTTATCAATTGTTATGTATCAAGTGTAGAGATGGCCCGAACAGTTCACACGTGAACCTATTTGCGCGAACTTTGGTGGTTTACGTTCGCGGTGAACTGCGAACTACCCGCCCCCTATACTACTTCATTAGGGTCAACTTTGACCCTTTACATCACAGTCAGCAGACACAGGGTAGCCAATCAGGCTACACTCCTTCCTGGAGCCCCCCCCCCCCTTATAAAACGCAGGCAGCGTCAGCCTTTTCACTCACTCGTGTGGCTGCAGTAATTAGAGAAAGGAGAGAACCTGCTGATATAGGGAAAGCTTAGTTAGGGAAAGCTTAGTTAGGCTCTTGTGTTAGGCTTGGTAGGTTGCTCCTTCTTGCTGATACTTATTGCTAAAAAGCACTCCTCATCCTGCACAGCTCTTTTGAGAGCTAATGTTGTTCTTGCAATCTATTTTTGTGTTTTGTTTTCTTAGTCTTTTTAGTTAGCCAATAAATGGTATCATCCTGATGTAAAACTTCTTGCTTTTAGGCTAACACGGAACAATACCCTAATGCTACTTTTTTTGTGTGTGTGTGTCCCACAGACACATGTGTTGCATATAGAGCCCTGTCAGTCAGTCGCAGCTGCTGGACCTTGGCCCCTTGGTAATTCCTACTATGCCACTGCCAGGCCCAGCACATTCAGTGACTACCTGTGTGTGTGACAGCTGCACATACCCACCTGTTCAGTGCACATACCTACCTACGTGAGTACACGCATTGTTATATACCACCAGTCACTGCACCTGTTCACTGTACCTTTGTGTGTGACAGCTGCACATTTGTAATACCTATCATTGCATACCCACCTGTTCAGTGCACATACCTACGTGAGCACATGCATTGTTATATACCACCAGTCACTGCACCTGTTCACGGTACCTTTGTGTGTGACAGCTGCACATTTGTAATACCAATCACTGCATACCCACCTGTTCAGTGCACCTACCTTCCTACGTGAGCGCTCGCAGTGTTATATACCACCAGTCACTGCACCTGTTCACGGTACCTGTGTGTGTGACAGCTGCAAATTTGTAATACTCGTCATTGCATCATTGTTCACAGTACCTGTGTGACCTCACGCTGTGTAATATACCAGTCCATGCATACCTGTTAACTGCACCTGTGTGACAGCTGCACATTGTATTGTAATACCAGTCACTGCATACCTTTCACTGCACCTGTGTGACTGCACATTGTATTAGTCAAGTCAGTGCATACCTTTCACTTCACCCCTCCTCCCCCCTTCCCGATATGGACAAAACAACAGGCAGAGGCAGACCCAGAGGCAGGCCACCCGACAGGTCTGTTCGAGTTCGTGCTGACATGATTTTGTGCGGCCCTGACCCAAAGTATAGTGCTCAGAAGAAGGCACGTCCCATCAACTCCCAAGATTGTCAGGACGTGGTTGACTATTTAACACAGAACACTTCATCTTCCGCAGCCACCAGCGCTACTTCAAGCACCACATCCGCTGCATTTGACACTTCGCAGGAGTTATTTGGTGGGGAATTAACGGATTCACAGCCATTATTGTTACAACAAGATGAAGGCGCTAAGTAAGTTACCCCACCTCATATGTCTGAGTTAGGCGACACTATGGACGTAAGGTGTGAGGAGGATGATGAGGTACCTGCTGTTAGTGCAGTTTATGAGGTGTCTGAGGCATGCGAAGCTGGGGAGGATGATTATGATGATATGGATGCCACATGGGATCCTAATAAACAAAATGACCAAGGGGACAGTTCAGAGGGGTTGTCAGAGAGGAGTAGGAGGAGATGAGTTCCTGAAAGAAGCAGGAGGAGCTCGTCGTCAGAAACAGCTGGTGGCAGTTTCCGGCGCCATGTATCGCCACCTATGGACAGCCAGCCAACATGCCCTTCAATGTCACCTGCTGATGCCACCATAGTGCCATCACCCCAGAGGGGCTCAGCGGTTTGGAAATGTTTTTGTGTGTCTGCCTTAGATCAGAGCAATGCCATATGTTCTCTCTGTTGCCAAAAATTGAGCCGTGGAAAGGCCAACAGCCGCGTAGGGACAACTGCCTTACGAAGGCACATGGAGAAAAGGCACAAACTGCAATGGGAAGACCACCTGAGGAAAAGCAGCACACAAAAGAAAAGCCACCCTCCTTCTCCTCTTCCTCCTTCAAGTGCATCATCTTCAGCCGCTTTCTCCCTTGCACCTTCACAATCACAGCCACCCTCCTCCACTCCGCCTCTCACCTTGAGCGGTTCCTGCTCCTCTGCCCACAGCAGCAGCCAGGTGTCCGTGAGGGTAATCTTTGAGCAGAAGAAGCCAATCTCTGCCAGTCACCCCCTTGCCCGGCGTCTGACAGCTGGCTTGGTGGAACTGTTAGCTCACCAGCTGTTAACATAACAGCTGGTGGACTCTGAGGCCTTCCAAAAATTTGTGGCCATTGGGACACCGCAGTGGAAGATACCAGGCCGCAATTATTTCTCAAAAAAGGCGATACCCAAACTGTACCATGAAGTTGAAAGGTAAGTGGTGTCATCTCTGGCACACAGCGTTGGATCCAGGCCAAGGGTCAATCTGACCACGTATGTCTGGTCTGCCAAGCACGGTCAGGGCAGGTACATTACTTACACAGCCCCTTGGGTCAACCTGGTGACCGCTGGCAAGCAAGGAGTACGTGGCTGTGCAGCAAACCTAGTTGTAACACCTCCACGGCTTGCAGGCAGGCCTGCTGCCACCTCCTTTCCTCCTGCTACATCCTCTTCGCTGTTGTCCTCCTCCTCCTCCTTGGCTGAGTGGCAGTTCAACTCTACCGGTGCTGCAATCTCCTCTCCAGCTACACAGCCCCAGCTCCCCAGGGCCTATGCTGCATGCCAGGTTTGACTGTATCACACTGTCAGAATTCTAGCGGTTTTATTTGTGGAGATATATTGAGGTGCTGATGATATTAGGGAGTACAGAAACCTATTCTATCATTTTTATGTCTGCTGTATATCTTTCAGAGGTGGAGGTCAGCCAGTATGGCTTGAAGATATTGGCAGCTAGCTTCATGGACTATTAATGTGATTGTGTGTGGTGTCAATAGACAGACAAAAGGGAACCTCATTACCTGTTTCTGTCTGTCCAGAGGAACTGTACGCTGTGATCTTTTGTATTAATGTAGACAGCTGCCATTGTCTTCAGTGAATGGACCAGTCCCCTTCAATAGGCAAGGAAGCGGCTCATTAGGCCACCAGCAGTCACTTTGATCTGCTGTCCCAGGTGTGATTGTCTGCGTCTGTCTACAGGCAATTACAGGCAAACTGCTACCTGTAACCAAAATTCAATCTTTTCATGTATGTGCTAAAATACACTTTAACCAAGGAAATAATGTGGAGGAAGCTTTTTGATGTCTGGTAGGATACAATCTCACCTATTGAATTCTGCAAACTTCAAGAAGCTAAAACAGGAACCCCTTTGAAGTTTGCATATCACAAGAAAGATTATGACAAGCGTTCGGTGATGTCACAAACGGGGAAACTGCATTAGTTCCTGGGGGCTGGACATTAAATGCCCCAGGGGACACTTCAGAGTATAAAAAGCAGAGACAGATACCTAGTGATCATCTGCTCTTGGAGATAGCGCATAGCTAGAGTTGATCTCGACTTCTGGTCGAACAAGCGGCATGCTCCTGCCGACAACGTTGAGACCTTCAAGTTGGTAACGTTTTTTTTAATCCCCATTTTTATTTTACGCAAGTATCCGTGTGTGTTATCTTTGTAACTTTTATCTTGTAACTATTTTTACTTTGTTTTTTGTAATCTTTTGTATATATTAAGTTCTGCATTGTTCTATGTTTTTCTGGAATATTAAATTATTATTTAATAAGCTTGACTTCTGCCGTACTAAACTAACACTCATAGCCTAGAGGAGACTGCAGTGTAGCTGTGTATAAGTCCGTGCCTAGTTGTATGTTTGAGCAACACTACCATATGAAATTGTAATTGCATTGTGTGTGTGGGGGCATTTGTCATACGTTGGCCTAAAGCGCGCAGCTCACCCAACGTACGAAACGCCAGTGCGAGTAGCTAACAATATCGTTCGGAACGACTGTTAGTGGTTCTGCTGCACGACAGTGTAACTTGCATTACAAGTCAGTGTCTGATTGTGCTGTGTTACTGTACAACTGTACTGTGTGTGGGTGCGTGGCGTTCTCGTATTCGGCCTAAGCGCAAAGCTGACCCAAATACGAAAACGCGGAGTGCGCGCTGAGGACTCGACAGCAGAGTGGAAGTGTCTAGCGAACCACTAGTGGTGGCAGTGAGAGGGGTTCTGAGGGGTCCCAGCCTTGTTTGTAGCTTAACTAAGGCTGCTTCCCCTCTCAGTCTGGTCAAACCCGCAGTCGGGAACCGTATACGCAGGCGTGCCGCGGGCCGGTTCCTGACATTATTCATGCAGGAAAAGCTGTCATATGTGTGTTTTAGTTTTAATATTCTATGCAAAATTTCATTGTAAACTGTAAAGTTGGGTTACTTCCTTAATATATTGCTCTATGACATCTCAACATATTCCAGGCTGTAAAGCTTATACGATTATTTTAACTTTCAAGCTGGTGATGATTTGAGACAGTAAAACATTCTTGTGGGATTGTTTTGGTTCTAGACAATTGTTTACATGTTTCTTTGCTTGAAGGCCAAGACCAGAAAGAAAAGATAAAAATTTCCCAGACAGAGAAGTCAAAATAGGAAAGATATAAAATATAAAACAAGGGGTTTTCCCAATTAGTTAAAGATGATTCAATGATGCCACCTGGTGGTTTCATAGTCTTATAAAATCAACATTATTAATACTGTTTGTTATTTGTTATGAAAGGCTGACCTCTGCCGGTTGAAGTTATTATATTTATATAATAATTGCATAATAATTATAATAATTGCAGTATTTGTATAGCGCCTTTCTCCTGTCGGACTCAAAGCGCTTGCGAGGCAGCCACTAGAGCGCACTCAGTAGGCAGTAGCAGTGTTAGGGAGACTTGCCCAAGAAACTCCTTACTGAATAGGTGCTGGCTTACTGAACAGGCAGAGCTGAGATTTGAACCCAGGTCTCCTGTGTCAGAGCCAGAGCCCTTAACCATTACACTATATAGAAAAGGATTTTATATTAAGATTTAATATGCAATTATTTCTTATGTGATTAATTGTTTTGGGAAGAATTTATATAACAAGCTTTATATTTCAATAAGTATATTAGAAGCCCTGTATGTTTTAATAAGCCTTAAATTGCTGAAGACTTTCACAGGTCTGGTTACAGTGTCAACCTGACCAATCTCATGTCTGGGGAAGTACCAAGACATTCCAACCTAATTAGCAGTGAACATTTTATCAGAAATGCGTCATGATTGACATTGTTTAGTCTCAATGTCTGGGGCAGCCAGCAGACAAGATGGCTGGTGACATCCATTTTTAATTAACTGCGTCAAATATGACCTTTTAATCAAATGTCAAAATGTCAGATGACGTTAATTCCCACAAGATAAGGTAGTTAAGAATTTATAAACAATAATATAGTGATTTAGGTATTCAAAACAAAGATAGCATTTGACGCACGGAAGCTTTAGCCAATCAGAACCTGGGATTCAGGAAAAGTCCAGATTAGGCAGCCATATTGCATCCAACCCCTATAAAAGTAGGAACTGAAAGCTCATAGTTTGCAGAAGCCCAACAATCTCCTGAGTAGACACATGAGGCAGAAGCTACCTTCCCACAAATGGTTCTAGATGCTGAAGAGATGACAGAGAAGGAGTAATATGCTTAATATTCTGGTGATTTACTTTATTAATTTTTCAGCATTAAGTTTTATTAAGATGTTAGCAAGAAGTTTTTTTTAGAAGCTATTTTTTTATGCTATTTCTTTAACCATCTTAGCGGTATGGACGAGCTCAGCTCGTCCATCACCGCCGATGGCTGCCGCTCAGGCCCTGCTGGGCCGATTTTGTTCAAATAAAGAGCAGCACACGCAGCCGGCACTTTGCCAGCCGCGTGTGCTGCCCGATCGCCGCCGCTCTGCGGCGATTCGCCGCGAGCAGCGGCGAAAGAGGGTCCCCCCAGCCGCCTGAGCCCAGCGTAGCCGGAACAAAAAGTTCCGGCCAGCGCTAAGGGCTGGATCGGAGGCGGCTGACGTCAGGACGTCGGCTGACGTCACTCCGCTCGTCGCTATGGCGACGATCTAAACAAAACAAGGAAGGCCGCTCATTGCGGCCTTCCTTGTTTATTCTGGGCGCCGGAGGCGATCGGAAGAACGCCTCCGGAGCGCCCTCTAGTGGGCTTTCATGCAGCCAACTTTCAGTTGGCTGCATGAAATAGTTTTTTTTAAATTTAAAAAAAACCCTCCCGCAGCCGCCCTGGCGATCTTAATAGAACGCCAGGGTGGTTAAGAAGATTACTACAAGTTTTACACAGCTACTAGATACAGAGCTATTGATACAGATGAGACTACTTTGGATCTTATTCTACATAACACAACTGTTATATTCTTTTTTGAATCTACTTAGAAGATTGATGACCGCTTGGTTATAAAGCCTTGATGAGATGGAATACTGTTAGAAGGAAACACTACTTGGAACTGTTCATATTTTGTATATATGCTGTATGATAAGCAAATACAATTTTTTATATAAAATCATATACTGAGTGCTCTTATTCATTTCAAGGTACACCGTCAATCTATAATTACTGTTATAGAGGGTTCAGACCCCACTATGCCGGATTTATATGATAGCAACGCTTTAAAGGCTGGTCCTTTACTGAGTTAGCAATCATGAAAAAGGCAAGAACCGCTCAGGTTTTTGACAACACCATGTTAGACATGTCTTGCCTCAAAGCGGTGAGTCACACTGGAGCAGCTCTCCTGGCTGCTCTGAACAAACAGGTGGATCAGTGGCTGACCCGCATCAACTGGAGATCGGCAAAGTGGTGTGTGACAACGGCAGCAATCTCATTTCGCCTTTGAATTTGGGAAAGATGACACATGTACCCTGCATGGCACATGTGCTGAATCTCATAATTCAGAGATATGTGTCTAAGTACCCAGGCTTACAGGACATCCTAAAGCAGTCCAGGAAGGTGTTTGGGCATTTCAGGTGGTCTTACACGGCCATGGCACACTTTGTCGATATTCAGTGGAGAAACAACTTGCCGGTGAGACGCTTGATTTGCGATAGCCCGACTCGCTGAAATTCAACGCACCTGATGTTCAACCACCTGCTACAACAGGAGAAAGCCGTCAAACAGTATCTCTATAACTACAGTCAAAGGACATGCTCTGGGGAGATGGGGATGTTCTGGCCGAAATACTGGACAGTGGACACTCATGCGAAATGCCTGCAGGATCATGCGGCCGTTTGAGGAGGTGACAAACCTGGTGAGTTGCAGTGAAGGAGCCATCAGCAACTTGATCTCTTATGCTTTCATCCTAGAGCGTGCCATGCGTAGAGTGGTGGATCAAGCTGTGGAGGAGCATGAACAGGAACAGGAGGAAGAGTTGTGGGATCAATTCTCAGAAGAAGCAGATGATTCCTCAACACCTGCGGCAGCACAGAGGGGGAGGAGGGGGAGGAAGAGTCGTGTGGGGAAGAGGAGTCAGATGATGAGGAAGGTATTTTTTTTTGGAGGAGGTGGCGGAAGAACAACTGCAGCAGGTGTCGCAGGGGGCTTGTGCTGCTCACCTTTCCCATGGTATTGTTCGTGGCTGGGGGAGGAGGAGAACTTAGCTGGCATCACTGAGGAAGAGCAAGAGAAGACGGATAGTACGTCTGCATCCAAATTTGTGCAGATGCCGTCTTTCATGCTGTCCAACCTGTTGAGGGACCCCCATATAAAAAACCCTCAATGAGCTGTACTGGATGGCCACGCTACTAGACCCTCGCTATAGGCACAAAGTAGTGGAGATGTTTCCAAATCACCAGAAGGCAGAAAGGATGCAGCACTTGCAGAACAAGCTGGTAACTATGCTTTACAGTGCATTTAAGGGTGATGTCACAGCACAACAGAATAAAGGTGCCACTGCCAGTAATCCTCCTCCTCCCATGTCCACGCAGGCAAAGACAGGACGCTCTAGCGATCTCATGGTGATGTCGAACATGCAGACTTTCTTTAGTCCAACGTCTCACCTTAGCCCTTCCGGATCCACCCTCCACCAATGCCTCGACCGGCAGGTAGCCAACTACCTGGCCTTAAGTTTGGATGTAGACACTGTGAGCAGCGATGAACCCCTGGACTACTGGGTGCGCAGGCTGTAACTGTGGCCAGAGCTGTCACAATTTGCCATCCAACTTCCGTCTTGCCCTGCCTCAAGCGTCCTGTCAGAAAGGACCTTCATCGCAGCTGGAGGTATTGTCACTGAGAAGAGAAGACGCCTAGGTCACAAAAGTGTTCAGTACCTCACCTTTATCAAAATGAATGAGGCATGGATCCCGGAGGGCTACTGCTTGCCCGAAGACTAAGTCAGTCCCCACACACAGCATGTCTGCCTGCACACCGTGTGACTGCCTGCCCCATGACTAAGTCAGTCCCCACACAGCATCTCTGCCTGCAGGCTGCTTGACTGCTTTCTCCGCCACCACCAACAGGGTCCAGGACTCCAGGCGGATTTCAGATTTTTTAAGGCCACTGCTAGCAACGGCCGCTATAATAATTTTCTGGTGCGTGTACATGGCTGCCGAATTTTTCAGGCTGCACTGCAGCTGCAACAACAAAACAAAAGGCATGTACATGAGTCAATTCCCCTTCGTGATCATTACCTTGCCGCGGTGAAGGGGCTTGCATATCACAATGAAGCAATGACCGCTGGCTATATGAGTGTCTCAGAGGGGGCACACCCAAGATAATAAGGTCGTTGCTTCATTGTGGACAGACCAAGTTTGATCAGCTGGACAGTCACTGTTCTGTCAATGAGCTACCTCAGCCCGGCGACAATATGGGCTGGAAAGCCGCCATCACCTGCACTCTCGTCATGGTGCCTAATACTTGGGGGCATCTTTAGCTACTTAATACTGAGGCTCCTCTGGCTATCCAATACTTAGGGGCACTTCTAGCTACTTAATACTGAGGTTCCTCTAGCTACCTAATACTTGGGGGCACCTCTAGCTACTTAATAATGAGGGTAACTCTGGCTACCTTATACTTGGTGACACCTTAGGCTACTTAATATTGAGGTTACTTCTGGCTACCTAATACTAAGGGGCTCCTGTAGCTACCTATGACGGGCAAGGGAAGTAAAGGAGAAGAGACAGCTGGGCCATCCAGCACACTTGCAGTGATATTGGGGGTTTGTAGATTCATGAAGGGTGAAGTCTAGGGTGCCATGACATCTGTGCCTATAGGCTCCTGTGAGGTAAATCCGGGCCTGATATCTTGTCAAGGCTGAGAATAAATGTATAAAGTAAAATACAAACAGTGAAAACCTACTGCTTACAGTAGGTACTGGTGCAGGTTTACACCTATGATTTGGCCCTATAGCACTTCTTGGTATGATTGCTGCAATCACTTATTACGGTGTAATAAGAAGTATGAACCACAAAAGTGTAAATTACAAACCTAAGAATCCTGAATACATAATCCAAAAAGAAAAAATGACAATGCACCATGTGCTGTAGGGTTAAGGTTTCCAAGCAACATGGTTAGGCTGGGAATATAACATTGAGAGTAAAATTAAAAGAGATGCATTTGGTGTGATTGTAATGAAAGTAAAATGTGTTTTGGAATAAAATACTCGGTGCTGCTCATCAAAATGATACGAGAGTCATTTTTTTCAGAATTGTAGGCAATATTGAAGTCCTTTGTTTCTAGCATGGTACATATAAAGCTCTACCTCTTCATCAGAATACAATATCTAGAATGACGAGGTAGACTCCGTCACTCCGGTATAAATGATCATCTGTCAAAAATCTGCAGTTTCACAATGATCGACTGCCCCGGCCAGCTTAAAGCGTACCTGAACTCAGAACTTCCTCTCTGCTCTAAAACGTAAGCAACAGCATAATAACCTTTAAAGAGAATCTGTATTGTTAAAATCGCACAAAAGTAAACATACCAGTGCGTTAGGGGACATCTCCTATTACCCTCTGTCACAATTTCGCCGCTTCCCGCCGCATTAAAAGTGGTTAAAAACAGTTTTAAAAAGTTTGTTTATAAACAAACAAAATGGCCACCAAAACAGGAAGTAGGTTGATGTACAGTATGTCCACACATAGAAAATACATCCATACACAAGCAGGCTGTATACAGCTTTCCTTTTGAATCTCAAGAGATCAATTTGTGTGTTTCTTTCCCCCCTGAGGGGGGAGTGCATAGCAGAACCACAACACTGAAGAACTTGGCAGCCTTCCAGACACAGGCTGACAAGTCTGACAGGGGAAAGATACATTGATTTATTACAGAGACTGTGATAGTACAAAGTGCTGCAGTAAGCCAGAACACATTAGAATAGCTTTTGGAACTTGTAGGATGATAAAAAACAGGATGCAATTTTTGTTACAGAGTCTCTTTAAAGAAAAAATTTTTTTGTTACAGCTGATAACAATCCTACAATAAATCTGCAGTGTGTCTACTTCCTACTTTCATGGAAGCAGACATAACGTTAAAGAGACCCTGTAACAAAATTGTGAGCCTTATTTCTTTTATCCTATAAGTTCCTATGCCTGTTCTAATGTGCTCTGGCATACTGCAGCCTTTTCTAATTGCACTGTCTCTGTAATAAATCTTATCTTCTTTCCTCTGTCGGCTCTGTCGGGCTCAGGCTGGAATGTGTGGAATGTGCAGCACTGCTTGTCATTGGCAGAAGCTTTACACACCATCTCCAAGCTCTGCATGAGTCACACAGTGAGCTGTTCTCATGCCATGTTTTTTGTTTGTTAACACTGCATAAAAATGGCAATTACAAGCCAGGATTGCAGCAGGGAGTGGCAGAAACAGCACAGAGGGTGCCAGGAGAACATAAGGAATTGAATGGTATGCTTTTTATTGTAAGAATTTTAGAGTACAGATTCTCTTTAACATCCTGTGTTTACAAATTAGCTGTTCTGCTGAGATTCCTGAGCTGACACAGCTGAGAGATCAAATTACATTTGTACTTGGTCACAGGGAGGGGGGATTAGACAGGCTAAACAGTCTAAATACATACAGGGTGAATTTCTGTGTTTTCCTTCTGTTATGTGCAAGAGTTCAGGTCCACTTTTAATCTATGTACAGAAACTTTAGACTTCCGTTAGGTAAAATCATCTCTCCATATTATTTTGTCTGGAATTCTTAAGTGCGTACAGATAAAACCCCAACCTCCCCAGTAAAGATTCATCCAATCAGATCACAGTCCCCTGACTGCAAAGGAAGTTCCCACAGGATGAAACTGCTCGCATGTCTTCCCCGCTCCACTGATCAGTACATGATGATTGGTCAGGAGTAACAGCATGTCTGCATAGTGATCTCTAAAGACTGTTCCAAGACATAGATCATTAAAATGTGTACTTCATTTACATGTCTCATCTGCAGGCTCTGGAATGGAGTACTTCCAGATAAGTGTAAACAGCAATTTAAGAAAGGGGAAGAGTGGCAATGCTTTTATGGCCCCAAGTCATACTCCTCAATGAAATGTAAGTACCACTGTTTATTTTTTTCTTGCGGCTAATAAATTGCATCAGCTCTCGGCTTATAAATTATGTACAGTGGCTGGATAGTATACTGGTTAAGGATCCTGCTTTTGACATGGGAGACCAGGGTTTGAATCCTGGCTAGTACCTATTCAGTAAGAAGTCCTTGGGCAAGACTTCCTAACACTTCAGGGTGGCCCCTTGTGTGGCTGCAGCTCTTGAGTGCTTTGAGTCGAACAGGAGAAAAGTGCTATGAGGTAGACACTCCAAACAGAATAAAAGGTTAAGATATCTTGTTAAAACCTAAGGTTTAATCACACACACAATTACTGACACATGCAGGGATTAGGACTTGATCACTCAGATTGGGGTGCAGTGCAGGTGTGTCCCTAGCATACAGACTAGGGAAATGTTCTGTTGCTATGGATAGGGAAGAGCAGGGGCGTAACTAGAAATCACCGGGCCCCCCTGCAAAAATTTAGACGCTCCCCGGCCCGCTAAGGGCCATTTTGGGGGACAGAAAGGGCCGCAGCATGAGGGCAGAGCGTAGCCACACATTGGCAGGGAGGGGGGACAGTCCCCCCTCACCTTGGGCTCTCCACTTAGTGCTCCCCTTCAGCATCAATCAGTGGCAGCAGGCGGCAGGCAGGAGCACATACCTCCATCCACTGCGGAGGTCCGATCTCTAAGTGCCTCACGCTACTTCCTGTTTAAACAGGAAGTAGCATCAGACACTTAGACAGCATAACTTACAGTGTGTGGAACGCATGAAGGTATGTGTTCCTGCCCGCCGCCTGCTGCCACTGATTGATGCTGAAGGGGAGCGCTGAGGGAAGAGCCCAAGGTTAGGGGGGGGCGCTGTCCCTCCCCTCATGCTGCGCTGTCCCTCCCCTCATGCTGCGACCCCTCCGGCCCCCAAAACTGCCCTGAGCAGGCCCCAAAGGAGCCCCGAGCCCCCGCATGGGTGCAAGGGCTGCTGCCCCTATTGTTAAGCCACTGGGGAAGAGGGGTGACAGTATAGCGCACAGTGGAGCAGGATGGGTAAGGATAATCAGGGCCGTTTCTGACCTGTTTGGTGCGACACTCCATTAATACTATGAGGGGAGACCGGGGTCTTTGGCAATGCCTAGGCACGCTACCAATTATTATTGTAGTCAATAAATTCATGTAATCAGCAGTGGTCTACTGGATAAGGTTGTGCTATATTAGTCATTAACCTCCTGAGCGTTACGCCGCTCAGAGGGCTTTGCATTATTAGTTTAAATGTGTCATTAGATACTAGCTAGCGCTAGGCTAGCTAGTATTGTCTGCCGGCACCTCCGGAACCCCCCCCCCCCCGATTGCCCGCTTGTTACTTTACCCTGCCTGGATCCCACGATAGGCGCAGCCTCCCTGCTCAGCTCCAGTCTTCACTATGGGGAGGATCGTACATGACGTCTTCACGTCACCGTCACCAACGTCATGCGCAGTCCCGAACCTCAATATAGTGAGGACCGGAGCTGAGCCGGAGGACGCTCGATCACAGGATCCCGGTGTGGTAATGTATCCAGCGGGCAATCGGGGAAAATTGCGGCCAATCGGGGGTGCCGGCAGACAATACTTGCTAGCGTAGTGCTAGCTAGTATCTAATGGACACATTTAAACTAATTGATTAATTCCGGGGGGTCCCGATCGGCAGCAAAACCTCTGCAGCGGCATGCCCGACACAGTGTCGGGCATACCGCTAAGGAGGTTAACATACATTTTTGGTTTCTAAAAGTATTTTTCTAAAAGAATTGCTGCTAGTGGGAAAGGGCCCAAAGCGACAAAGTACATCCACACAAGAAGTGATCTTGATATATTGTTCAGTGTTCATAATGTCACAGTGCCCCCTATAGATTTGAGGCAGGGCCATCAGAATTGTCCTCTGCAGCAAAAAAAGAAAGAAATAAGCTATTTTTTTTTATCTGGACTATTCAAACAGCAATAATATACACAATTTACATTAGTTAAATTGCATAGTCCTTAGTCCACATGGGATGATTTCTGATCCTCTGAGCATAATGTGTTAATTTTCTGTGATTCTATCAGGAGTTGGAAGGTGTGAGTTCTAAAAAAGAACTTTTGTAATATTTTTCTGCAAAATTCTACAAAACAGGTGCAAAATGGCTGGCATTCCATACATGTCCATCAGACATTTATTATGTCAGGTTCTTGTTGCTTTGTCAATGAATATACAAGAGGCACAAGCTTTTGGCAAAACAACCAGATAGGTTGGTAACTTTACACAACTGATTGATTGATAACAATGGCTTGATTGCATGAAAACATCAGCACTGTTATAGTTAAAAAGCTGCAGAGTGACTTTGACTCACAGCATATGCACCATGGCCCATATGCAATTAACTTGTTCACCCAAGTTTTCTCCAATGAGATAATTTTCATCTTCTTTTAAAAATAACTTTTCAGCACATTGCAATTGAAAAAGTACCAAAAGGTAGGTGAAAAGGTACTATCCAAATTTATTTTGAATATTTTCTTGCTTGCTGGTTGATTAAAAAGCATTTTATTGATCAATTTGAAAATATCACCTAGGAGCAAACTCAGGTGAAAAGTGAATTGCATATGGGCCCATATATCTAGCAGTAGCAGTTTGCTATCTACGCTATGCCGGCACAGAAAAATTCCCATTCAACACTCATGCTTATTGGCGCCCATGCATTCCTCATACTACCTGCAATAGAGTGTCAGCCAGTTGGTTAGTAAAACACTTATGGAGTATTTAGTGCATCCCTTGGGGGGCAGATTGTCCACCTGCACAGCAGAGAAATGTTAGTAAGCATGAATGCATAAACAGAGTCCGGCTGCACGCTTATAGATAAAGCGCATTCCACACAGAATCATGCCATATACTATTCATTGTATCACCACTTCCTTGTGTAGTTAATTCTTCCGGTGGGTACCCACACTGTAGGGATATGAGGCACTATTGCGTTGGCACGCACTCCAAGTGTTATCGCCGCGCTCCGTGTGCCGTACTGTCCATTGAGTGCTTGACGCTAGATCGCCACGTCAGATCAATGCACATGGCAGGCAGGCCAAAGCAGAACAGGGATACTTGCGCATGCAACAACGAGTGAGGCAGATATCAAATGTGACACACAGGCTCCGCCCACCAACGCATTTCTCACACCTTCTGTTCGATTCCTCTTGTTGCTTTGTCACTCTATGTGGAGTAGTTGTGAATCATTCCTGTTTCAGATAGCCAGGTTTCAGAATTTGCTGCCAGTCAATAGCAGCAAATTCTGAAAGTTGTGACACTCCCTATTGGCTGGCAGCAAACTCTGACACTCCTCAGTGGCTGGCTGCAAGCTCTGATACTTCACATTGGCTGGCTGCAAGCTCTGATACTCCCCATTGGCTGGCAGCAAGCTCTGACACTCCCCATTGGCTGGCAGCAAGCTCTGATACTCCCCATTGTCTGGCAGCAAGCTCTAGTACTCCCCATTGGCTGGCTGCAAGCTCTGACACTTCCCACTGGCTGGCTGCAAGCTCTGACACTCCCCAATTGGCTGGCTGCAAGCTCTGATACACCCCATTGTCTGGCAGCAAGCTCCAGTACTCCCCATTGGCTGGCTGCAAGCTCTGACACTTCCCACTGGCTGGCTGCAAGCTCTGACACTCCCCAATTGGCTGGCTGCAAGCTCTGATACACCCCATTGGCTGGCAGCAAGCTCTGATACTCCCCATAGGCTGGCTGCAAGCTCTGATACTCCCCATTGGTTGGCAGCAAGCTCTAATACTCCCCATTCGCTGGTTGCAAGCTCTGACACTGTTTTTGAATTTCCCAGGTTCTGTTGGAAGCACAATGGAATTATTGGAATTTTTATGCACATAAAAATAAAGTAAGCAAGTTGAAATAGTGTTTGCCTCTAATTCTTTCTATTTATATACTGTATAGCTATAGTGCCAAACTGGAAGCGCTGAGTTTTCCTCAACAAAAGTTTTTTCTCATTATAATACTTTGTACCTTTTGTTTGTGATTATCTATGTTATTGGATTTCAGCTCCGATCTTTGTGGTTCAGTGGCTCTATGATGTGGAACAGCTAAGAATAGAAAACATCCAACCGGATTTCCAATTCATGACAGCAAATCAGTGGAACAGCATACAGATCATTGGACGAGAACTTAAGAAGTCATTGCGTGAAGTCCCGTAAGACTTAAGCCTGTTCCTATAGTAAAGTATTAAAGTCAATTATTTCTGGTATTCACCCATTGTGTGACAGCTGGCCATAGCAAATCTAGCACAGATCAGACACAGATGATGTGTATGACAACAAAAGCTTAGCTATAAATAAAAAACAAAAGCAACCCCAATGCTAAGTCCAATGCAATTGTAGGTAGAATAACAGAATAAGCATTATGATAAATACATTTATACATGTACAAGTTACTGAAGTTACATACTTTATTCCAAAGATTCCAACTGTAGCCTTCATTTGAAAATCATATTATTCTTATTTGAACTGACACAATCGAACTTTTAGTCACAATTTCTTACTTGTACTGAGTCCCTTTTTCTGCTTGAGATAAAAGAACAGAAGATTTAATTATAGCGCCCATTATAATTACTATTATTACTCCAATCCTTGAAGAAGGAGACTAGTTCCATGAATGTTTATGAAACTATTTCAATTAACTATTAAAAGGTTTATCATTTTTACAACATCCTGTTTTCCCTAACTACACTTTACTGCCATAAATATAAATCGGTGCTGCGCAAATGTTTCTGCCATTTCATTTGTTAAAAAAACATATTTTTCCATTACAGTTTGCAGCCAGCTACATTATTCAAAATTTACAGTAAACTCAAAATCTTTTTTGTTTTGTTTCAGCCTTGTTACCTGTTCATAATTTGGAGTACTGTTGCTATATGACTGTGCTCGCTTGTGTTACTTATTTTCAGCACACTTTATTTAAAGAATAGGGCCCATATGCCATTCACTTTTTCACCTGAGCTTTGTCCTTGGTGATATTTTTAACCTTTTCAATAAAATGCCTTTAAACCACCAGCAAGCAAACAAATACTCAAAATAATTCTGATAGTACCTTTTTACCTACTTTTTGGTACTTTTTCCATTGCGAAGTGATAAAAAGTTATTATAATTCGAAGATGAAAAAACTGAATTGCAAATGGGCTCAGTGTTCTCCCCAGAAATTTTTTTCAGCCGGGTGGCATGAAAAAGTAGCCGGGTGGGGTAAAATGGGCGTGGCCATGACGTGCTGGAAAATGGGTGGAACCATTACATGGGCGTAGCCAACTGTAATGTAGTGGAGGTAAGTAGGTCAAGCTGTGGCTAGTGAGGTGGGTGGGTAAGTAGGTCAGGCTAGTGAGGTGTAGGTCAGGCTGGTGGCTAGTGGGGTGGGAGGGTTACTAGGTCAGGCTAGTGGGGTGGGAGGGTTACTAGGTCAGGCTGGAGGCTAGTGGGGTGGGTAGGTAGGTCAGGCTAGTAGTGGGATGGGTGGGTAAGTAGTTCAGGCTGGTGGCTAGTGAGGTGGGTGGGTAAGTAGTTCAGGCTGGTGGGGTGGGTGGGTAAGTAGTTCAGGTTGGTGGCTAGTGGGGTGGGTGGGTAAGTGGGTCAAGCTGGTGGCTAGTAGAGTGGGTGGGTGGGTAAGTAAGTCAGGCTAGTGGGGTGAGTGGGAGGGTAAGTCGGTCAGGCTGGTGGCTAGTGTGGTGGGTGAGTGGTTAGGTAGGTCAGACTAGTGGCTAGTGGGGTGGCTAGGTAGGTCAGACTAGTGGCTAGTGGGGTGGGTAGGTAGGTCAGGCTAGTGGGGTGGCTAGGTAGGTCAGACTAGTGGCTAGTGGGGTGGGTAGGTAGGTCAGACTAGTGGGGTGGGTAGGTAGGTCAGACTAGTGGCTAGTGGGGTGGGTAGGTAGGTCAGACTAGTGGCTAGTGGGGTGGATAGGTAGGTCAGACTAGTGGGGTGGGTAGGTAGGTCAGACTAGTGGCTAGTGGGGTGGGCAGGTAGGTCAGACTAGTGGCTAGTGGGGTGGGCAGGTAGGTCAGACTAGTGGCTAGTGGGGTGGGCAGGTAGGTCAGACTAGTGGGGTGGGTAGGAAAGTCAGACTAGTGGGGAGGGTAGGTAGGTCAGACTAGTGGCTAGTGGGGTGGGTAGGTAGATCAGACTAGTGGCTAGTGGGGTGGGTAGGTAGGTCAGGCTAGTGGGGTGGGTAGGTAGGTCAGACTAGTGGGGTGGGTAGGTAGGTCAGGCTAGTGGGGTGGGTAGGTAGGTCAGACTAGTGGCTAGTGGGGTGGGCAGGTAGGTCAGACTAGTGGCTAGTGGGGTGGGTAGGTAGGTCAGACTAGTGGGGTGGGTAGGAAAGTCAGACTAGTGGGGTGGGTAGGTAGGTCAGGCTAGTGGGGTGGGTAGGTAGGTCAGGCTAGTGGGGTGGGTAGGTAGGTCAGACTAGTCGCTAGTGGGGTGGCTAGGTAGGTCAGACTAGTGGGGTGGGTAGGTAGGCCCCTCTCCTTCCCTCCCTCTCAGATAGCATGGCAGCAGATTGCTCCTCACATTGATCCTCGGCTGTTCCCCACAGGTCTCCCCGAGCTTCAGTACCTGCGAGACAGGACACAGCCCTGCTGATCACCCGGAGCACACCATCCACCTCTGCGAGCCAGCGCCGCGCTGCCAACCACTGCGGGCCGGATATATATATATATATATATCATTGCCTGCATATGGAGCAAGACGGATTCATCCGTCAGTGAGCTGCGCACATGCCTCTCTCTCCACACATGTCCCTGCACAGCTCTGAGCTCTCACAGACATACAAGCGGCACACGGCTCTGCTGCAGAAGGCGGCTAGCGCTAGCCACGCCTCTTATTTGCTAAGCCTATCAAAGCACGAGCTCGCCGGGAAGCGCGAGATCTCGAGTGTAGAGGGGAAGCAGCGCATCTGACAGCCGGCAATTGCGGCTCGCGATGACAGGACACGCAGATTTATCAGCCGGGCAGTAACTTATTGTACTTGGGCTCTGAGACAACGGGGCATGCAGTCTCATCAGCCGGGCGGTAATTAAACTTACCCGGGCACTCCGCCCGGCTGATTGATCCTGGGGAGAACACTGGGCCTAAGGCGAGAACTGAATTAGACCTTCTTCTAAGTAAACAGGTTGAAAAAACAACTCAGGCAATTTTATTACTATACCACCAAGTCCCTATGTTAGCTAATGGACTTAAAAATAGACCCCCCCCCCACTATGCCCACCCACAAAATTCATAAAGTTACGGGTACAGTTACTGCCAGTCCCTCAAAGCCATCACAGAGATTTTTTTTCTCTTTCCTCCAGAATCTTTATACACAATCCTTTCCTGTACAGATAGCAGACAATTTCTTCTCAATTATTACGTCACCCTCTTTATCATCAGGCAGCTCTGATACACTGCACTCAAAATGATCCCTTGCAGAGGTCCTAAAGGCCATTTGGACCAAATCTGGTAACATTTAACACACTTCTTGCTAGATAACTAGAGCTTGGTCATCTCCCCTTTCACGTTACCTACCTGCACTAATTCATTAATTTGCTGCAAACTTTGACACTCCTATCAGTTCCAGCTAGAAACACTATGGAACAAATCTTGAACACTGTAGTTGAGCAAAGAACTACATTTTTTCACAGTTTAAAAGCTAAATCCTGCATATAGAAAAAAACAACAACAAATTGTTACACAGTGACATTTTCAAGGGCTGGACAGGTAAAAATAGTCAGAATCAGATAAGTAGAACCCCATGTCATGGTTATTTGCTGTCAGAGAACTTGTAGCCCTTGTAACTTTCTACTGTAGTGTCAGGAAGGTGAGAGGAAGACAAGTTATTCAACATCAAAAGTTTGAATAGTAACAATGTAAAGCAATTCCTCCTTCATAAAACTGTTATCAGACATCCTGCTTAGTTACCATAGCCATTTAAGTAATTTAACAATGCCATATGGTTGCCAAATTATTTTTTTCTGAGTTTTCTTGTAAAATATGTCTACATTTTTCCAGTCTTTGTTTCTTTGGGTTATTTGTTAAATCAGTAGTGAAATGTTTACTTGACTATTTACCTAACCTTATTTATCTCTTCTATTTACAGGGCAGTATTTGCCCCAGCCTGCTTCTCCCATACACTCATTACAGCAAGGTAAGGAGAGTGGACATACCCAGCCAATGCTTAGTAGTTGGTTGTTCTTAAATATATGATTTAAGAGCATATTTTGTAGTTAGAAAAGTCCTCAGAGAAGCCCCCATAATAGTATTAAATATGTGACCTCCTCAACCCCTTTAGCCCACAAACTGATGCGTGCAGCCTGCTCAGTGCCCAGGCACCCTACTAGCTCCTCTGTACACCCAGATTTGAGCCGAAGTACCACCACCGTAGTAGCTGCTATCCATCGCTGCAATCTTCGCATTGGGTGCCTTAGCATCACTGCTGTCCATAGCCGCAATCCCCGTCTCCGGGGGCCCACATTTTCAGGCACGCGCCGCACCAAACCTAAAATACCTGCTTCATTCAGCAAGATATTATACTTTCTACCTACAGCAGGGAATAGAAAATCTGAAAAGTCAGAAAAAAAAGGATCTTGATTTTTTTCAAGAGATTTTAAAAAGCCACCGGTGATTTAGGAAAATTAACATCCATACAAATAATAATCCATAAAAAACACTAAAAATAGAATTAATAATTAAAGGAACACTATCGATTGATATTTTTTTTCAATTGAGTTAGGAATTGTTTGGGAAGTGCTGCTAAGTACTGGTGTATACATTTCACAGGCAACCTCTTTGTTTACTGTTATCAAAATACTTTCACATTTTACTGATGGCAGAATGAGCCATGAGGAGAGGGGAAATTCCCCTAACACTTGATCAGTTAACCCTGTGTGTAACTCTGTGTGTGAGAGAAAGCTCACTACAGCTGCAGCTTCTGTGTCCTGTGTTTCTGACTGAAGTGTCTGAAGAGAGCAGAGGAAAAGTAACTTCTTAACATTTGTAATTGTCACAGCTTTTGATACTGTTTTTGCTTTCAGAGAAAAATACTCTGTAGTCTTATATGCAACACTGGATGTGCATCGAAGCAGACACCCCTTCTGCAATTGATTTGTCCCAAACACTGGTTCGCACGACAGCCGGGGGGCCTGCAATTGATTTGTCCCAATATAGCTAAATTCTACCCTCAATAAGTTAAAGCTTTTGCCTCTGATATTTAAATTGAAAAGTAGGAAAATGTTTACACAGCTACTTAGACAGTATTTGTTCATGCCATTTTAGAAAACTTGGGTATTGATAGTATTTCTTTAAGTAAAGAAACTAAAAGAATCTATACAAATAATATATTTGTCTTTAACAGCAATTGGCTACAATTCCAAGTGAAAGGAGTGACTTTAGCTCGAGCTCTGCAATGCTGGGAGAAGAGCCTACAAGAGCGGAGGGGCCAAAAAACGTTCATCCGTGGATGTCCCTTTCACTTAATAGATAACTGTCACTGGCCGCACTGCAATCCCACATGCCCGGCTCTTCATGATCCTGTGACTGGCCAAGAAGTGACCTTATTACAGATGTTCCTTAGGCTGAATCTTGAAAACAAGAAACGAGGCCAGGAGCCCAGAGGAGACCTGAGCCAGCTGATGGCAATGTTGAGAAATGGTGGTTAGTTATGTCTTTGTAACACATTGTAAAACCTTATTTAAGATATTGAGTATCTTTTGAAAATGAAACTGTGTAGAAAGTTGGAGTCTCTAGGATGGATTGTTTTTCCAAACAGATGTTAAGTTATATTATTTACGGTGCACATGACTTACAAATTGTACTAGATATTCAAAAGTTCCTAGAAAAAAAATTTGAAATCTGCAGAAAATCTCTAATTCTCTAATTTGTATGATCCAAAGGTCCTGAATAGCAGACATGTAGCTTATTATAGTTTTAAGGTAGCCATACATGCAGCAATACTGATTCAATTGACAAAGTGATCGACTTTATTGGGTAAACGACTTCAGTATAGTTGATCGAAAGTCGATCAACTAGTGACCCACACACTACAAGTGATATCCTATGCGATTCACCTTCACTAATTGATCTGACCGATGTTGTGTCTCCAAGCTCTGAATACAAAAATCGATTGAGAGTTGATCCAATGATGTGAACAGTAGCCGATTCCTGTACGATTAACCGATATCTTGCATCCTGCTCGATCGACTAAGCTGGTCGATTCAACATGAAATTAGCCACTTTTCATCGCTTGGGACCTCTGTAACAACTCGATTCTCTTTTCATTCTATAAAATTATCAAATCAAATGGTCGATCATACAGCTAAATCGCTAGATGTATGGCCACCTTTAGGCTAATCATTGGTTGCATAAAACACACAATGAAGACACTTTTGATACAGTTCTTCTTTCAATTTAAAGTGGCCCTGAACTCTTGCACAGGACAGAAGGAAAACATAGAGAAATGCACCCTGTATGTATTTAGAGCATAGGTGTCGAACTCCAGGCCTGGAGGGCCAGATCTATGCCAGTGTTTAGGATAGACTGAGAAAGCGAGAAATGTGTTCTACCCGATGGACCACACCTTTCCTGATTCAGACTCATCAATTACTTTGAGCTGTGTCAAAAATGTGTGAGGACCTCGGCCCTCAAAGGACCAGTTTGACCCTTCCCTAAATCATCCCTGATTTAGAGAGTTTAGCTTAATTCCCTCTCATTTTGTGTCAATTTAATTTGAACTCTCCCTGTGTCACATGACTGCCATGGCAGAGATGGCAGATAAGCTCATTTGAAAGCACAGGCTGTTAACAATATGTCTGCTTCCATGAATCAGGAAGTAGAAATAGTGCATATTTATTTTCGGGTTTGTATCAGCTCTAACAAAGAAATGTTATTTTGTGTGAAGGTTATTATGCTGTTATGTATATTTTAGAGCCGATAGGACATTCTGAGTTCAGGTCCACTAACCTCCCTCACAAATATAAAGTCACTCCTGCATTCCTCAGCTCAGCTCTTCCCTATACTACAGGATGTGCTCCTTTCACATTCTTTTGAATGGTAATTTTGAAATAATTGTCCATGTCCAATTCATTATTCAGTATTTTTTGTGTGTGGAACTTAAAATAATGCAAAGTTCCCACACAAGGTCACGTTCCCCAGATATTCCCACTTCCTGCCTATAGACTGGCAGCACAACTACAGAAAGGAAGTGGTAATATCTGAAAAATGGCCCTTCACAGTGACAAAGCAAAGGTAGCATATAGCACAAAATATAAATAATCTTTACTTAAAACAAATATCTATAGTTCAGATACACCTAAGCCTCATGTCTGAACTTCACCTATAAAGTATAATCTAAGGCAAGACTAAAACTATCATGCAGTGTTAAACGACTAAAATACAAACCTTTGAACAAGGTCTACTTCAATAAATTGTGTACACTATTATAACTACTAAGAAAATCAGTTTTTTAAAAAGTGCCTGAAATGATTAATACAATTTGCTTTCACTGTCTCTTGGTGCCTTATCACATGACTGCCTCAAAGGCCTAATTCTGCCACTCACAGCTCTCCTGCTAACAGAAGATTTTTCCTTGGTTGGAGACAAAATGGCCCTTATTCAATGAACTTTCCTCCTGAGTCTTCTTAAGGAGATAATTTGTCATCTTACCTGCTAACTACTTTTCATTACCTGGCATTTCAAAAAGTACTAAAAAAGTTGATTAAAAACTAACATCTAACTTTTTGGAGTATTTTCTTGCTTCCTAGGGTCTTAATAGCATTTTATTGATGACATTTGAAAACATCTCCTGTGAGAAAACTCAGGAGGAAAGTTAATTGAATAGGGGCCAACAAGAGATAAGCCTGTTTGAACAGCGCATGGAGCAGGGAGCTTATCTGGATGACAGCAACATTGATTGTAAGAAACAGAATGTATTTTTTTCTCTCAGTTACAGATCTCAGACTAAACAGGACATAACATAACTATGCAATATGGCTGCAGTAATCTGCGAGTATTGTTATTTGTTAGTATTTATAGTGCTGACATCTTCTGCAGAACTTAGGGAGTATATAGTGTTGACAATAGTTGTCCCTCAGAGGAGCTCACAATATACTGTAATCTCTCCTATAGTCATATGTCCATTGTAGTCTAGGGCTAATTTAGGGGCAACATAAAGGGGGTAAGAGGTGCCCAGGAGTGTATAAAATTAAGTTAAAAACAAGTCAAATAGAAAAGGAGGGGGGGGGGGGAGGTTGCCTCAATAATGACAAATTCATTATATATAAATATAATGGATTTTTAATAAATACAGGCAATGCATTTCGTAGGTCTCAGCCCACTTCTTCAGGCCAAATAAAGTGCCTGAGGAAGGCTTTCTGCACCTAGCTTTTGAAAGCCTTCTGCACTTTATTTGGCCTGTAGAAGTGGGCAGAGACCCACAAAACACACTGACTGTGCTTATTAAAAATTCATCATATTTACATATATGAATTTGTCATTATTGAGGTAAGCCACCTCACCTTTTTCTTCTTTTATTTGTTTTTAACTCAGTTTTATACACTCCTGTGCACCCCTTACCCCCTTTGTGCTTGTGAGGGCTAAGTCTGGTCACGGTGTGGCGTGGACTCAGTGCTGCAAGGCAAGAGTGCTTTCCACTATGCTACCTTGCTGTATTATTGGTTTTATATATGCAACTTAACATTGTGACAAAGGCTGATAAGACAACTATATAGGCCGTAAGGATTTGGGAGACAATGCTTTTTTTAATGTATTAACATACCAGACTGTATTTTCACTTTCATAACTGTTTCTTCATTCATCTTTAGTCCTTTCTTAGCATCTTCTAACTACCAGTGGCACCAGTTTAGAAATGATGTTAAGATGACAGTTCTGGTGTCACCTAACCATATTTTGGAAGAAATCAACATTTTAGCCTACATTGTAACAGAAATTACACCTGAACACAGCCAGCTCCTGGCAGATCTATCAGGACCACATAATGTGATTGGCTGTCAATATTTAAAACACGGCCTTTAAGATTGAGCTTGCCCTAAAGGCTCTACATGGACTAGTTGTTGGATTGCATTGTTTAAAAAGGCCATGTAATGCTGGGCATACACGGCTCGTTTTTGAGCCATTAAAATGGCTTGACAGATAATTTCCGACATAGCCGATGTCCCACTTGATCGTTTCGCCGCTTGATTCCAGATAGCAGTGAATGGGAAAAGATAAGAAGAAAGCTGAAGATAAGAGAATTGACTGCGGAATCGAGCAGCGAAACAATCGAACAGGAGAATCGAGCGGCAAAAAAGAGCCATGTAAGCCCAGCATTAGGTGTAATAATGCATTGTTAGAACATGTGAATTTTAACAGTATATTTTAATTGCATGTTAAAACTGGTGACTTCCAATACAATTCTCTATCTTTACAGGAATTCTGCTTGAATACTTAATAAATATATTTATTAGTGTTGCTTTATTGACCAATGTGTGTTTATGGTAAAAATACAATTAATAAAGGCAACGCTGAATGAGACCATTTTCTACAGAGTAAACGTTTCTTTTTTCTTGACTATTATTATCTTTGGAATGCAGAGGCAGAAATATCATGTGTAATACAGATGCCCTGATTTTGCTTTGTTGATACAGCGTATCTGTACTCATGTCTTCATATCTCTTGGATGAGATCACTGTATCCATAATAGCCTTGCCACGATTTTTTGGAGTTCAGGAAAATTCCATCTTGCAGGAATTTATTTAAGAAGAAGTTTTCTCACCATCTGCTTAACATGTCCTTATTAAACTTTTAAAAGGGCAGATTACATCTTTGAAGCAATCCTGCTTCTTTAAAGGACATCTGAAGTGAGAGGGATATGGAGGCTGCCATATTTATTTCCTTTAAAACAATACCAGTTACCTGCTGATCTTTCATGCATCAGTATTGTCTGAATCACCTGAAACAAAAATGCGGCAAATCAAGTCACTTTTAAAGAGAAGCTGTCAGCAATACTATCTCAGAAAAAACACACATGTAAGTAGATAAATACTTGCTCTACTTACAAAACATATGTATGCAACATATACATAATGTAACATATATGCACTGTCCACGTTTTGATTTTAGTGATTTTTCTATAGTAATAAAAAAAAAGAGAAAATCATTCTTAGGATTCTTCATCTTAACTGTCTATTTTAAAGTCAATCCTGATGTCATTTTCTCCCTTACTCTCCTTTGCCTGATTGTGTAAGCATTGCCCACCCTCGTCCCAGTCTTCAGGCACTCCCACCCAGCTCTGCAATAGAAGGTGCATTGTCTCAGCATGAGAAATAATGGCCAGAGAGGAACAGAGATGTTGGAGGGGAAAAGCGGGGGGGGGGGGGGAGAGGCTACAGCCACTCAGGCTTCATTAGTTATGTCCGAGGGGAAAGTAGAGAAGCAAAAAAGGAAAACCCAGCATGCCCTGCAACTTCCTTTGTGCGGCAGATGTACCAAATAAGAGCCAGGGAGACTGGGGAGTGTTGTTTTATGGATAAGAAAACTAAGAGTGATTTTTAACTTTTGGATTGCCTGGTTAGCATCCTTATTACTTGTTTACCAGATAAAAATAAATTGATTTTTGATTTTATGCCTGACAGTTACACTTTAAAGGACCACTCCAGCGAAAAAAACTAGGCAGTTAAAGTCAGACAGAACTGGCAGGTTTTGGACTAGGCTATTTCCTCATGGGGGATTCTCAGGTTTTAACTGCCTACTTTTTTGTTGGAGTGGTCCTTTAATTCAAACATCTGATCTGCATGCTTGTTCAGGGTATAAGGCAAAAAATATTAGAGGGAGAGAATCATCAGCACAGCCAGGCAATCTGAAATGCTTATATGGAAATAAATACGGCAGCCTCCATATTCCTCTCACTTCAGGTGTATTTAAAGTGGACCCAAATTAAAAATACAAGTTTTCAGAAATAAAATCTATTTTCTAAATTATAATAATAAATAGCAGGCTTTTTTTCAGCTGCATGATGACAAATATAAAATATTTTACATTTATTGGAGGAACCCCTCCCTTCCTTTCATATTGCCGGGACAGAATCCGGCAAACTGGTGGAGTAGGTGGTGTCCGGCAATGGAGGAATTGCTAATGGCTGCCACCTGTATAACTCTAGTTATGAAAAGAGAAGAGTGAAAAGCATGCACTGAAATGCTCATAGGCTTGAAGGAGTGTTTATCTATCTTTGTATGTGTCAGAGTGGTGCAACTAAATATTTTGAATTAAAAAAACTTTTGGTTTGGGTCCGCTTAAATAGCAAGTTACAAACCGGTAAAAGTAATACCGTAACATTCACTTTAGCTATGTCATGGCAGAATTTGGTTAAATTGTGCCCAGTAACCTTGCACTGACACAAGCAAACATCACTGCGTGGGTGCTACTATCTTGAAATGATGCCATGTGAACTAAGCAAATAACCAGCAGGGCATGGCTCATTACTGATAGTGTGACTGGATTCCTTGGACTATGACCAGCTTATCTTATCCTCAGCTGACCTGGAATGTATGATTCCCCTTCTCAGCTGGAAATAGTACTGGGGCAGCGATAAGGAGATGAAAAATGCAAACAAGACCATGCTGGCTGGCATTGCCTATTCCACAATAGCTTCTATGGAATGGATCCTCCTGTCCTGACTCAAACGCATAAGAGCTGTGATGATAGTTGTTAATCTTCCAGGACTGTGAAAATAAATCTGACAGTGTCCAGTGTGGCACATTGCTGCATGCAGGAACTCAGGAACATATGAATACATTTTAGGCCCTTATTTAGTTCACCTTTTCTTGCAAGTTTTCTCCTAGGTAATAGTTTTTTTCATCTTCTGTTTAAAATAACTTTCAGCAATCTGCAATTTAAAAAGTAGTTGATAAGTATTGTCAAAATTATACTGAGCATTTTCTTGCTTGCTGGTGGCTTAACCTCCCTGGCGGTAAGCCCGAGCTGAGCTCGGGCTATGCCGCGCAGGGGGAGATCTCAGCCCCTGGTGGGGCGATTTTTATTCTGTAAATTGCTGTGCGCGCAGCCAGCACTTTGCTAGCCGCGCGCACAGCTTGATCGCCGCCGCTCTGCGGCGATCGGCCGCACGCAGCGGCGAAAGAGGGCCCCCCCGCCAGAGCCCTGCGCTGCCCGGACCAATGAGTTCCGGGCAGCGCTATGGGCTGGATCGGAGGTGTCTGACGTCAGGACGTCAGCTGACGTCCATGACGTCATCCCGATCGTCGCCATGGCGACAGGAGAAGCCAAACAGGGGAACGCGTTGTATACGCGTTCCCCTGTTTGCTATAGATGCCGGCGACGATCGCACTAGAGGGACACATGCGCCCTCTAGTGGTGTTTCATGTAGCTACCACTCTGGTAGCTTTACATGAAACAAAAAAAAAATTAAAAAAAAAAAGTTTTTTTGCCAATTTGGCAAAAAAAATTAACTGCCAGGGAGGTTAAAAGCATTTTATTGATAAGATGTGAAAATATGAAAATAGAACATAGCAGAAACGTAGGAGAAAAAATGAAATGCATATGTTCCTTAGTGTACTTAGTAAAATAGTTCATAGTTCAGGCAAAACAGTCTGTATGTGCTTCATTACAAAGATTTTCCAAAGTGACAAGTTTACTTTACAGTCGTACTCCAGGAAAACTGAAACTCTGATCAGCTTTCGCAGTGCCACTGTTAAAATAAAAGGTATCTGTCTTTATATATGCAGGAAAAAGCAAAAAAGCTGTCCGATATAAATTGTGGGGAAAAAAAACATACGAACGTAGTACAAGAACAATGTGTGCTACCCAGGCGGGCCATTAAAGATAGCGTGGCACATGCACAAATCCAATAAGTGTGCTTCCTGTTTAAAGTGGACCTGAACTCAGAACTTCCTCTCCTCTAAAACATAGGCACCAGCATAATAACCTTTAAAGAAAAACGTTTCTTTGTTACAGCTGATACAAATCCTGCAATAAACCTGCAGTGTATCTACTTCATGCTTACATGGAAGCAGACACACTGTTAACATCCTGTGCTTTCAAATTATCCTCTCTGCCTTGGCAGTCAGCTAACGCAGCAGAGGGATTACATTATAACTTGTGATTAGTCACAGATGACAGGGGGAATTAGACAGGCTAAACACGCTAAATACATACAGTGAGCATTTCTCTAAGTTTTCTTTCTGTCCTGTGCAAGAGTTCAGGTTCACTTTAAAGAGCTATGGCCTAAACTAACAGGCTCATCCCCTGTAACAGAGTCTTATAGGAAGGGGTATGGCCCAGAATTCCTGGCTACCAAAAGCTGCAGGATCTTGCTTGGTAGTCCTTGCTGAAAAGTAGCACTCAAGGGCCCATATGCACTTTTTTGAGTTTTCTCCTAGAAGATAATTTTACATCTTCAATTTAAAATAACTTTCCATCACTTTTCAATTAAAAAATTACCAAAAATGAAGTACTATCAAAATAGTTTTGAGTATTTTCTTGCTTGCTGGTGGCTTAAAAGGCATTTTATCTACAACTTTAAAAATATCTCCTAGGAGAAAACTCAGGTGAAACAGTTAATTGCATATGGGCCCAAGTCTCTAGAAATATATGAATATTTTAATGGCTGGAATAAAAGTTATATTTCATGACACTTGTAAAATACTGTGACAAGGATGTCTGTTACTTCAAGACAAAGAAAATATCACCTTATATGAAGTAAAGATATGTGATTCTGTTTTTGTGACGATTGTGAAATGATCCATGCCCCTCATATGTAATGCAGCAGTGTAGTAAATCTACAGTAAAGAGGTTATTAATATACCTACACACAGAAGAATCATTTTCCATTGCCTTCTCCCACGGCGAGTCAGTAAACAATAACTTATTGCTGTAGGGCTAAGTAGGAAAACATCTGCTATGCTTGTTAGAAATGATGAATGGCATGAATGTGGGTTTAGTAGAGACAAACTCATTGTAACTAATAGTTATACAGGCTTCATTTATCACCTCTAAAGGGAACACAGTCTTGCTTTTACCTTTTCTTTGATCTTTCCTACATGAAAACAACCAACCCCTATATCTATTATTCATGAAGAAACCTAAATATGTAGTAAGTGATACAATGGGGGCACAATCCATATCTTCTTACTACAGCCATAGTAAAAGTGCTTATAAAGTATATTTTTTAGAGCAGTTATAAAGACCTATACTGGAAATCAGTCCTTGATTCCGTCAGAATCTCCTATGCAGAGTTCCTTGAATTTAACGAAAATGTGTATTTTACCTTTACTGCATAATTAAAACAATAGAAATAGAAAATTATTAGTAAAAATTGACAAAAAATATTAAAAAGAGAGCTCCTATTAACGCCCCCCTTCCCCCTTCATAGTGACTCCTGTCATACTGTCCAATTATAGTGAATCTTTTATAACTGTCTGCAGTACTTTCTGTTATAACTGTCTTCTTATTATTGTGCTTTGTTTCCTTTAAAGAAGCACTGTTTGTGGTGTATAGTAGAATGCAGCGCAGAAGATTTTGGCACAGCCGGCGCCACCATAGACCGTATTAGGAATTATGGCTATAGCAGCGCACAGTGAGTAACTTCGGCGTCGTCAGAAGACGGAGCTGAAGTTACTTTTAAAACACTGTAATTCGGCCTCCAGCAATAGCTGGAAGCTGAATTACATCATTCCCTACCATCCACATGGACCTGGAAGGGGAATAGTAATTAACGCCGCCGGGATTTGTGCAGCAGCAGGATAAGCCATATACCGGCTGTATCCTGCGCCCAAGGCTCCCGGCGGCGATTTCATACGTATGTCAATTTTACAGGATACACACTTTACAGTAATTTTCCTGGTTTCAGCATCAGAACTTCCTATAGCTATATATTGCTGTATATTGGTATGTAGCCCCGCCCTGCCCTCCCAGCAATGCCTAGCCTAGACCCTAGGTTCTCAACGTGTGGTACGCGTTCCCCAGGGGGTACTTCTGATGGTTCCGGGAGGGGGGGGTGTACTCAGGCTTGATATACTTAACTAAAAATAACAAATTTAGAGTTTTAGAAAGTGATAAATCTTATTTAAAGGGACTCCGAGCAGTGCAGAAACTATGGAAAGATGCATATCATTTTAAAGCTCTCTTTCTCCTCTTTCCAATGATATATAACCCGCTGCCCTACGCTTTTTAGTTTTTGCTATTTTCGCGATTGAAATTGCCGCGGCCGTGATTTCAATCGCGAAAATAAAGAAAACTAAAAGGCGTAGGGCAACAATTTAGGTGTCGCCAGAAAGAGGAGAAAGAGAGCTTTAAAATGATATCCATCATAGTTACATTGTATTACACAGGGCGACTTTTTCTGCTGAATGGAGCTGCTGACACTGGGGAAAGTGTCGTCCTGTGTAAAACAAGTAACTATGGAAAGATGGATATCATTTTAAAGCTCTCTTTCTCCTCTTTCTGGCGACACCTAAATCGTCGCTCTACGCCTTTTAGTTTTCTTTATTTTCGCGATTGAAATCGCAACCGCGGCAATTTCAATCGCGAAAATAGCGAAAACTAAAAGGTGTAGGGCTGCGGTTTATATAGCATTGGAAAGAGGAGAAAGAGAGCTTTAAAATGATATGCATCTTTCCATAGTTTCTGCACTGCTCGGAGTCCCTTTAAGCAACACCAAATTAGTGTAGTCAAAAGAAAAAAGGATGTCCGGGCAGCAGCAAGTTTGCAAAGCCGTGGCGTAGTGGTTAGCGCTGTCGCCTTGCAGCGCTGGGTCCCCGGTTCAAATCCCAGCCAGGTCAACATCTGACAAGAAATTGATGTGCAATCTTGTGCTAATCATACAAGGCATGTGATGACAAAAATGCGACAACTAGCAGCTCCTTAGTCCTGGCTGGATAAATGACTGTAGTAAAAAAAGAAAAAAAGAGCGCTCCGTAGTGCATTAAAATTATTTATTCCTCAAGACATGCAAAGCATAAAAACACTTACTAGATAATAAAGATAAACGAGCATATCATGGGCCGAAGCCCAATAGACAACCAAGGGTGGCAACCGACTCCGCCTCTGTGGCCTGCAGTGGACGGGTGTTCGGATGGTGATGGACACTGGCAGCCCTCCCTCTGGTATTGTGTAGTGACTCACGACGCGTTTCGGCGTATCCACGCCTTTGTCAAGTGTGTCACTGCTTGCATATGGGAGTTTTTATATCTACTGTGGTAATGGGAAGTAACCCCAGTGAAAACTACATGACCCTGTAGCCATGGGAACCGGAGTAAACACTAAACACCGGTATTGCAATACGCGCTATGCGCTGATGTGTAATAATGAAACTTATGATGGCCGCTTGCGCAACCTAGGAATAGTATCTTTAAAGAGTGTAAATAGATGCGACATAAGGACCCACTGACCTGTGATGATGGAACGCGGCTTGCGGCCAGGATGGGAGGGAAGTACAGCCGAACAAGGAGGAAAAACGTCATTCATGACGTATCGCTGGGAAACAACCAGCGTGACTCGCTACGCATGCCTAGATGAGGCACTATGTTACAAGCTGAAGGTGGAGCACTCTCCCATACGGAAGAGGGACCTGATTGGTTACCATGGGCGTGGCTGTAGTGACGCTATTGGAGACCCTGCTTGGCTTGGTGTTGCCAAGAGACTGAGCTGATAATACCGCTGTTGCCAAGAGACTAGCGGATAATACCGCTGGTGACGTGGCTCAGCTTCGCATTACTAGTGAGATAAGCTGGATGGACTAATGTGCCATCAGACACTGGTGGCAAAAAAGGGGCACAGCAAGCTCAATACTGCTGTGGGTTAGGCCAGTGACAGATACGCTAGGTGACTAGATACAGTGTCACCTCATGGGCTTGATTTAAGCTCCTGTACGCAACCACTAACTAAGCGATCTATAAAAAGCATACATAGCTGTTGAATCTGGAGTGTACACCATCCAATATGTATAAATATCAATAACAAAAATATATAAATTATATGTACAAGCAAAACATAGGTCAACATCTGCAAGGAGTTTGTATCTGCTTGGGTTTCCTCCGGGCACTCTAGTTTTCTCCCACACCCCAAAAACATACAGATAAGTGAATTGGCTTCCCCCTAAATTGGCCCTAGACTATGATAATAGTACTACACGATACATACATAGACATATGAGTATGGCAGGGATTAGATTGTGAGCCCCTTTGAGGGACAGTTAGTGATAAGACAATATACTCTGTACAGCACTGCGTAATAAGTCGGCGCTATATAAATACTTAAATAAATAAATAAATCCCCATATCATACAGACACATGCAGATACTGTATACAATGGCCGAACAGCCGCTTCGCAATTTCAACTTGCTTCCTCAGAGACCAAAAAGGCCATTGTATGCAGTATCTGCATGTGTCTGTATGATATGGAGATGAAATAAATCGGTGGAAGGCTTTGCAAACTTGCTGGTGCCCGGACATCCTTTTTTCTTTGGTCTACAATTTGGTTCTATATCCGGCACGGTAAGTGACCACCTACCCTCATAAGGTTTGCTGGCAAGCATCTAGTGCCGCTCAAACGTTGTTTCTCCACCTTGAAAGACTCCAAATTAGTGTTTTAGAAAATTAAAAGCAATAGTAAATGCTTGGAAATTGTTTAGAACAAATTATCATGTTGTACGATTAAATATATATTTGTCAAGGGGTACTTGTGATAATGTTTAGTATGCTAGGGGGTACTTGGTGAGTACAGGGTTTTAAAAGGGGTACATACCAATAAAATGTTGAGAAACACTGGCCTAGGCTGTTTAGCTATGGAAACATTCTGGGAGACTGGACATTATTTTCACAAAAGTTCTGCAGAGCTGCACCTGACAGAACTACAGATGTTGCCACATGTGATAAATTTCAGAATCTACATCAGGGTGAGGAAAGTTTATACCAAGAGCAAACACTGATAAATATAAATTAATATTGTATATAAATAAGCAATTACCTTAGTTTCACTACAGTTGTTCTTTAAAAAACATTTTCAAAGCCAATGGCTTTCTTAGTATGTAATAAAAGCAATGGATAATAATATCAGATTCATGAATAGAGGTGGGAATGTAATGTCATTATGACACTGTAACAATCTTACCTTCCTCCGGCGGGTCCCGCGGCGTCTCCGACATCGGGACTTCAGCTCCGGCGTCTTCTCAGGGCATCCCTCCGACGTCCTCTGGAGGCGTCCCTGGCATCCCTCCGGTGGTGCAGCAAGGGTCTCGCACGCACAAGTTCTCCTGCTGGGCGCGTGTGGGGCAGAGCAGCCTTTACAGGCTGAGGAGGCGTGTCTGACAGGAGGGTCTGTCATCCTGGGGGCTGTGTAGACACACAATACATATGTACTCTAGACAGTCAGTCTTGTACTTTGTAGTTATATATCTTGTAATTTATTCGTAACATTCTAGTAATATCTATTGTATATTTATCTGTGTACTGACTTTTTTGCCTGCCTCTTGACCTTGCTCTTGTCTGATCCTCCTGTACCTCTGCCATCTGATACACGTGTTCGACTCGGCCTGTTCCTGACTACGCTATTGCCTGATCCTTACAATACGACTGACATCTGACTTATATGTATGACCCAGCCTGTTTATTGACTACGATATTGCTTAGCAACTCTGTACCTCGATATCTCTGACTTTGTGTACGACTACGGCCTGAACCAGACTACGTTTACTCTCTAGCATTGTGTTTTGTTATTTTCTATGCTAGCACCTCTCACGCACCAGCGTGATATTATCAAGGCCCAAATAAAAAAAATGGATGAGCTACGTAATCAGATCTTGACATTAGCAGCAGCTGTCAATCAGCTTTCTGAGCAGGTCTCCAATGAACAGACTCATTGTATGTCTTACATTGACATACCTTGACATACAATCATTGTATGTCTTACCTTGAGGTCAGGGCCAGATCTTCTGGAACCGAATCTCAGACAATCACCCTTGTTAAAACACTACTTCAATTCAATTCAATTCAATTCACTTTATTGTCATTGTGTAACACAACGAAATTACTTTTCATGACAACCCCACGGTGCATATAGGGAACATAGTGATAGTAACAAGGAAGAGAAGAAATTATACAAGTATGCCAGGTATTACAGATGTTTAAACAATTTGTACACAGTGTTAATTATTTCAGAGAGGATTCAGAGTTCATCAAGTTTATGGCGGATGGGAAAAAGCTGTCTTTCAGTCTGTTTGTGTGTGTGCGGATTGATCTAAAACGTTTACCTGATGGAAGGAGCTCAAGCAAGGCATTTCCAGGGTGAGTGTTGTCCTTGATAATGTTTTTGGCCCTTCTCACGCTGCGAGTATTATACAAAAGTTCCAGTGATGGTAGTTCAGTGCCAATAATCGCTTCTGCTGTTTTAACAACTCGCTGCAGGGCTTCTCTAGTAGCCTTCGTGCAGCTGTTGTACCAGGCCGTCATGCAATTGGTCAGAACGCTTTCTATAGTGCATCTGTAGAAATTAACCAGCAGCTTCTGTGGGAGGTTAGTGCTCCTTAGTTTTCTCAGAAAGTAGAGGCGTTGTTGTACTTTGCCAGTTAGAGCTAAAGCATTGTCAGCTCAGGACAGGTTCTCTGCGATGGTGACTCCCAAAAATTTGAAGCTGGAAACTCTCTCCACAGCCTCTGCATTGATCATTAGCGGTAGGTGAGTGGTCTTTTTGGTGGTCCTAAAGTCCAGAATAATTTCTTTGGTCTTCTTTTTATTTAATAACAGTTTGTTAATGTCGCACCATGCAGTTAGGTTCCTAACTTCTTCTCTGTATGCAGCTTCCTCATTGTCTGATATAAGCCCAATGACAGTTGTATCATCTGCAAACTTAACAATTATGTTTGAGGTATGGATAGGCTGGCAGTCATGGGTGAAAAGTGCATAGAGGAGAGGGCTTAATACACAGCCCTGTGGCACGCCAGTGCTCAGGGTAAGGGTGGAGGATGTCTGTTTTCCTAGTCTGACAGTTTGAGGGCGATTAGTAAGGAAGTCCAATAACCAAGTACATATGGAGGGAGCAAGACCTAGTGCATGGAGTTTGTTGGTCAGCTGGCTAGGTACAATGGTGTTAAATGCTGAGCTGTAGTCAACAAAGAGCATCCTAACATAGGAGTTGGGCTTTTCCAGGTGTGAGAGGGCAGGATGGAGAGCTACACAGATGGCATCCTCAGTCAATCTATTTGTTCAGTAAGCAAACTGGTGTTGATCTAAATTTGCTGGGATGGAGGCCTTGATGTGTGTGGCTACCATTCGTTCAAAGCACTTGGCGATGACAGGGGTTAGAGCAACTGGTCGATAATCATTAAGACAGGTTATCCTAGGATTTTTTTGGGACTGGCACAATGGTTGTAGATTTAAGGCATGATGGGACTACACCCAAGAACAGAGAGAGGTTGAATATTTGTGTAAAAACTTTTGCTAATTGACCAGCACAGGCCTGGAGCACACGTCCTTGCACACCATCAGGACCTGCAGCTTTCCTGGTGTTGATATTTGTGAGTGCTTGCTGCACTTCATGTATGTGAAGGATTAAAGGCTGTGAGTCTGTAGTGGACCCAAAGTTGACTGGAGGCCGATTGTTGTCTTTTTAAAATCTAGCAAAGAAGTTGTTAAGTTCCTCTGCTAGGCTGGGGATGTTATTGTCCAGTGTATATTGAGTGCTATTCTTCTTTTTGTAATCTGTGAATAGTTGAATGCTTTGCCACATCCTCTTTGGGTTTGAGTCATTTTCAAAGTTTTCCTCAATCCTTTGTTTGTATTTAAGTTTTGCATTTCGTATGCCTTGTTTCAGACTTGCTCTAGCTGAAGAATATGCTTCTTTGTCCTGTATTTTAAAAGCTTTGTTTCTATTCTTTAGAAGTTCCTTGAGTTCTTTTGTTACCCATGGTTTATGATTCTTCAGGGTTACTTTCAGACATGGGCTTATGGTCTAAGTCCTGATCACGAGGCACTTACCTCTGTTGAAAATTTCTTTAAGGCAATGGCTACTATATATGCAGATCCTGACATTTCAGCCCGTAAATTGAGAGACCTCCAACAGGGCTGTTATACTGCAGAGGAATATGCTGCAGAATTTAGGAAATGGTCTGTGTCAGTTAAATGTGGTGAAGCAGCACTGTTAGACCAGTTTCTGTTGGGGTTATCTGATGCTGTGAATGATGTTCTTATTAGCCACCCTGAACCTAAGGCCTTGGAGGATGCTATCTCCTTGGCCATACGGGCAGATAGGCGTATCAGGTACCATCGACCAGGGAAAACTTATCCCAGTTCTGGTAGACAAGGTAATGCCTCTTCCGTCTCAACTGAAGAGCCAATGCAGTTGGGACATTCCAAGCTTTCTCCAGCAGAGAAACTTAGGAGAAAAAAAGAAAAAGGTCATTATGCTCAGTCTTGCTCTGCAAAACGGTCTCCGGAAAACTCCAGCACCTAAGTGGCGTAAGGGGACTCCACTTGGGTGAGCAGTGTTCTCCCCTTAAAAGTAAAAAAATTGTGTTGCCAGCTACTGTCTCCTGGAACAGTAGATCCGAGCATTGTCATGCCTTTATTGACTCCGGAGCAGCCGGAAACTTTATTGATTCTGTCTTTGCTACTCAGCTGGGTATTCCTGTCGAACCGTTGCAGACCAAAATCTATGTTACTGCCATAGATGACACCCCTCTGCAGTCCAAGACTCCTATTTCTGTCACTTCGGAAGTCTCTCTGCAGGTGGGGGGTCATGCATTTTGAGTCAATACAGTTTTTTGTACTCAGGATGCCATCCTGCCCGTTGGTGTTGGGGTTACCCTGGTTTCAACTTCATAATCCTTGTATCGATTGGTCTTCCGGGCAACTTACCAGTTGGTCACATTTTTGTCAAGGGGTATGCTTGAAGACTTTGTCACTTTCAAGTGAAGGGGTGAAGTCTGATGAGATTCCACCACCTTATCTTGAATTTTCAGATGTCTTTTCTCCATAATCTGCAGATAAGTTACCACCTCATAGACCCTATGATTGTCCTGTGGAATTGTTGCCGGCACCATGCCACCACGAGGGCATCTTTACAATCTAACTGGTCCTGAGAAATTGGCCATGAAACAGTATATTAAAGAGAACCTAGATAAGGGATTTATCCAACCCTCTACATCACCAGCTGGGGCAGGATTCTTCTTTGTGGAGAAAAAAGAGGGTTTGTGTCCCTGTATTGATTACAGGGGACTCAATAAAATTACGGTAAAAAAACGTTATCCGCTACCTTTCATCGATTACCTTTTTGCACAGGTTTCTGGGGCCAGGATCTTTTCTAAACTTGATTTGAGGGGTGCCTACAATTTGATACGCATACGTCAGGGAGAGGAGTGGAAGACAGCCTTCAACACGCAAGACGGGCATTATGAATATCTTGTCATGCCTTTTGGCCTTTGTAATGCCCCGGCTGTCTTCCAAGACTTCGTGAATGACGTATTCAGAGATGTCCTAGGTAAATTCGTCGTAATTTATTTAGACAACATTCTTATATATTCCAACACATTGTCAGAACACCGAATCCATGTGAAATATGTATTACAGAAATTGAGGGAGAATTCTCTGTTCACTAAGTTAGAGAAATGTTTGTTTGAAGTATCTCAGGTACCCTTCCTGGGATATATAATTTCTGACTCAGGTCTTTCCATGGATCAGAAAAAACTCTCGGCAGTGTTGGATTGGCCACAACCCAAGGGTCTCAAGGCTATACAACGCTTCTTGGGGTTCACCAATTATTATAGAAAATTTATCAGAAATGTCTCTACATTGGTTGCTCCCATAACTGATTTGACAAAGAAGGATTCTGTTCCTGTTCATTGGTCCACAGAGGCTTGTGAGGCTTTTTCCAAATTGAAGTCTACTTTCTGTTGTGCACCCATACTAAATCACCCAAATGTGAACCTGCTATTTTTTGTCGAGGTTGACGCCTCTGAGGTTGGGGTGGGAGCAGTCCTCTCTGAATTCTCGGGGGATCCTGAACGCATGCATCCTTGTGCCTATTTTCGTCAGCACAACGAAATTATGTGTATGACCCAGCCTGTTTATTGACTACAATACTGCTTAGCAACTCTGTACCTTGATATCTCTGACTTCGTGTACGACTACGGCCTGAACCAGACTACGCTTACTCTCTAGCATTGTGTTTTGTTATTTTCTACGCTAGCACCTCTCACGCACCAGCGTGATAGACATCATTTGGGTTTTCGTTCCACTTCTTTCTCTGTGGTTCAAGTTGCCTGATCATGATATTATTGTTCTAGTTTTTGACTGACATAGGTGGACCATGCTCTAAATAATGGTGGCCACTAATGATCCAATCTTTTTCTTCCAATCTTACCATTTCTATGTAATTTAAGGGAACTGACTAAATTATCAATTCAATATATTCACTCAATTTACCCTTATACTACATACCATAAATTTGGTAAAATTGGATAAAAAATATTGGATCATTAGTGGCCACCATACAACTGTGAGATATTGTAGAATATGGATAAATAAACGTCTTCATACAACTGGTATGCTGTCTATTCTGAGCTTAAAGAACAATTATCAAAGAAACAGTTTGTTTCTGTAAACCCCACATTCCTATAGAGATTTTAGCCAGCAACGCTAGAAAGCTTTTCAGAGGTCTTTCAGCACAGTCTGTGAGAAAACAATGTTTGTAACAATTTTGTGCCAGCTTCAGGGGTGGGGATGGGGGCAGAATGGTACTATATAGCTAGGTTACACTTCTCACTGGCTGTAAACTGTTTACACTGCTGGGGCAGAGAGAAAGAGGGAGAGAGAGAGAGAGAGACAGACAGACAGACAGACAGGATCAGGCACACAACTGCAGCTGATTATTATTTACACACTATTTGAGGGTATACCTGTATTTCTGCTTTCTATAATTCTGAACTCATTTTACTCACAGTATTAGAGCCAGTGAGGACTGGTTCTTTATGCTGGATGTGCTGGACCCAGTCCTCCACAGTAATGCCCACAGTGTGAACTCTTCACATTTTTTCTTCACACAAATGAAAAGAAGAAAAAAAGCCTTTGTATTGCTATTCTCTACTAGTAATTACTGGAAATATATTTGGCTTTTAGAATTTAAGCTAACTTTGATAGTTGTCCTTTAAAGCTTTCAATGGGATGCCTCTTGTTCACATTCACCTCTCCTCTCCATACAAGAGGATGGGCTGCTAGGCAAAGAGAAGAGCAGTTTGTTTGTATAAAAATGTTATCCCCCAAATTTCCCCTAAAACAATTACGAACAATCTTTCTGCCAACAAAACCCATGTAGTTTAATGCTGGCTTGAAGACAGCCTTACATTTTTGTTCACATAGTTCAGGTCTGTTTTAGGGTACATTTATTACTGTCGGCCAGTCACAGGCAATATCGACGCAGGGTGCCTGCATGAACTCTTTCCTGATGGTAATTACTATTCCCCCCAAACGAGTTGTAGCAACTCAGGGAAAACACGTACTGTAAGGCCCGGTTCACATTAGCGGTTGTTTGCCAAACGGACCGGATGACCTGACCGGATCCGGACCGGATCCGGATCGGAACCGTACGGTTCTGATCCGGATCCGATCCGGATCCGGTCAGGTTGCATCAGGTGGTAATCAGGATGCGATCCGGATCCGTTTGGCAAAGTTAACGTAAAAAAAAAAAAAAATGTTGGGGTCTGGGAGGTCAGCAGAAGGGGGACCTGTGGAATCAGGCCCTCTGCTGTTTAGCACTCACCTCCACCTCCGACATGCTGCCAACATCCTGCCAACACCTCCAGCTCGTGCTGCTCCACTCCAAAATGCTTGCCCATGTGTCCCCAGCCAATATCGCCGCAAAAATCCGCATAGGAAGTGGGGTAGAACATCCGGATTTCTCAGCCAGTGTGTTGTGCGGCCTCCGGTTCCCATTTGTTTGTATTGGCCGGATGGTGCAGTCCGGCTCCGCCCCGGATACGGCTGCCGGAGGGGCCGGATGAAAAAATAGCGCATGTTGGAACGGAGGCCGGAGTCCGGATCCGGCCCGGATCCGGTCCGGCTCCGGTTCTGCAGAACGGACCCATGTGAACGGACGCATAGGCTTTAATTGCTATGCCGTGCGTCCGTTCCGTCCGTTCTGCAGGCGGTGCGGCTCCGGCACGGCGATTCCGGAGGGCCACCGCAAGTGTGAACCGGGCCTAATTCTGGTACCGTCTATTGCTGGTGGCCAAATCACCTTGTCTTTTAGCTGATTTGTGAGGAGCCAGGCTGAAACTCTGGGTGCCCAAAATAGCTACACAGCTCTGGCGCTAAAATGATTGGCGGAGCGCTGTGCTAAAATCAGCTACCTTGTCTGTTTTAATCTACCCAGAGAATCTAACCTCCTACCATTTGCTATTAGAAATAATACCTTGTGCCATTAGGCACATTTTTGAACTTATTCTTTGTATATCACATGATGTTAATATACTGCTATACAATAATCTTAGAGTAGTTGCATCTTCTTTAAATGAAATTGATGATGATTCCATGTGTATAAAAATTTGTGTCTGCTGGGGGATCAATTTTTAATACTGCACACATTCTATTTAATCAAGTCCTTTATGCTTAGTTCTCTAAATAGATAAATGTGACTTCTCATTATGTAGTTCCCATTTCCTTTAGATGTGAATTTATGCTTCTAGTAAGAATGCTTAGACTTACACAGGACTAATAACACAATTATATTACATTTCAAGGAAATTGCCTCATTTTGCATATAGATCCCGATCCCTGAGTTCTATAGTAAAATGGATTTTTTCCTATGTGATGACTTAATGGTTTAGGAGCTCCGGGGGTTAATGCATACTTAGTAACTTTCAGATTGCTGCTGCACAAGATGAAGCCATTTCACAAGCTGCCTCTTATAATAAAAATATAGACTTTCCATATTAGGAATACATCTCTTGGGGATCATAACGTACAACACAATACCTTCTGTCTAGGGAGCAAGAAACATGCTGCCAGTAACTGTGTGTTATACTGTAATTATTATCTGTCTCTTTGGAAAAAGCACTGTTTATGTAACCTACCTACAGGCAAGAGATGATGGTCTACTGATTCAGCACAGCAGGAGCTCCTGTCCTCTCAGATTTTCTTTGGTCAACCCTCCTCAAGGGGCTTTGGCTGTGTCGAATACTCCCATGCCAGTTACTATAGTGTTATCCAATATAATAGGCAAGTGTCTCTGCTTCCCATGTCCCTGTGTGTGTATTTTTTCATTGTGCGCATGTGCAAGGACGCAGAGACACTGAGCTGGGGGAATGACACGCGGCTTGCAGGGAAGAAGGGAGCCAGGAGAGGTGGGTGTGTGCGCGGGCGTGTGCACTCGCGGCGGGCGCATGCACGCTGACTTGCTCCTGTGACAGACCTAGAACTCATTTTTAAACAGGCTAAGGTCCCTAGTCTGAAATAAGATGCCATAGGAGGTTTCCTATGAAGAGAGGAGAGATATATCAAGCAATGCCTTGCACTAACGAAGGCCAAGGCAGCCTGAAACAACTGCGCTTCACTGGGGCACGCTGGGCACTGGTCCCCCCTGGGAATCACTGTGCCCCCCTCTCCGCCACTCAGTAGCATACGGATAACTGTTTACAGGCTCCAGCAGTGCACAGGATAGGGTCTGTAAAAAATCTCTCCATGTCAGCCGGAGTCTATGGAAGTATGTTCTAACATTGTCAGTCAACAGGTCTGAAGAAGGCTTACAAGCTGAAAGCTTATAGTTTTTCTTTCAAATTAGCCAATAAACTAGAACTTGTATTTTACAGACAAGACGTTTTGAATTAGGAAAATAACCCTAATACAGTTAATGTAACTGTCCTAATAGTCCCCTACCACTAACACCTGTCTGGCCTTAGCTGCACTCCAATAGCAATTGGATAGAAAGCAGGTAGAAAGACCTCAAATTTCCAAAAAGTACAAAAACTTTATTAGCAGCCAAAACAGTAACAATTGGTCTCCCACACCACATAAAAACTGTTTTAAAAACCAATAATACGGCAACACGAACTCTCACATCAGTTTAGCTGTAGCTGCATTTCTTCTTTACTCACCGAGTGTTTGCTATTATGGATGTGTGTAAGTGAGGATGTGGAATACAACCTGTTCTGATGCATGGTGTGAGAGTTCGTGTAGCCGTATTATTGGTTTTTAAAACGGGTGTTATGTGGTGTGGTGACCAATTGTCACTGTTTTGGCTGCTAATAAAGTTTTTGTACTTTTTGGAAATTTTAGGTCTTTTTACCTGCTTTCTATCCAATTGCTATAGGAGTGCAGCTAAGGCCAGACAGGTGTTAGTGGTAGGGGACTATTAGGACAGATAGGGTAATTTGTTGAAGAGATCATGCATGCTGGTCTGTATGTTATCTCCCGGGCGCTTGGGTTTGGCATGTGCCGGATCACACAGACAAATTGATATAGTTACATTAACTAAGTTGTAGACCCACAATAATCTAATGCACTGATGGTTTGAGGTATTCTTATTCTTATACCCACCCAGGTATTACTACCAAAATTTCCTTTTACTGAGGACTCTCTTTTCCTCCAAAATAAACTTAGCTGCACTGCTACTCTCATTCCTATAGGCAAAACATGTCTAAAGCTCACCATACAAACATCGATTTTAATCACCTAAATGGGCCCCACCAGCCGGCTATCATGCCCACTTTGTGCCCCCCAAATTTTTAGCTGGAGCCACTACTGCTGTCTGCAATGCAAATTGTAATATATTGCTATGTCATTTCATTGTAACGGTTAGCGGAACCGCCGACAGAACGCACGTGGCGGCGGGTTCCGCATCACAAGCGGTAGCCTTCGCATCCTTGCCGGCGGGCGGGGTAGTGCAGGCGGCGGAGTCCGTAAGCTCCGTCGTCCGCTCCCTCGCGGGCTCATAGTCTCCGCCTTACGCGCGCACGCGCGAGGAGACAGGACCTTTATGCCTCTAGAAGGGGACTCAGCTGACCAGGCCGGTCAGCTGACTCCAGCAAGTCTTTGGATTGGCTGGGGCTCTGGGGCGGCGCTGGGCAGCTCTCTAGCTACATATAGGACTTGCTTGTCAGTAGCAAGTCGTCTGCTGTCGTGAATACTTCTGTGTTAGCGCTCAGACCTTAGACTAGATCCCAGGTGTCGAAACCAAGGACTTCACACCTCAAATTAGGATTGTATATGATTATTTACCTGTGTATGACTCTGGCTCTCCCTGACTATCCTTTGCTCTAATCGTTATTGTGCTTCTGCCTCTGACTCTGAATCAGCCTTCTGTTTCTGTACTTTATCTGTCCGGTAGTTTACGACTCGGCTTGTCTGACCTCTCTATCCTCATCAGTGGGCTCTACCACTGGTGAGGAATCTGTATCTTACGCCTACTCGGCTGCAATACAGAGTTAATCACCTGCTCCTCAGGAGATTAACTCCGATACCTCTGTCAACCTTTCAGTTTCAATTGTGCTATTGTCACAGCTCAGCCAGCTTCGCCTGCTCCACAGGAGATCCCTGGCTGCAGCACTGTCTTAAAGTCACCTACTCCTCGGGAGGCTTAGATTACGCCATTACTGTTGCACCAAGCACCTATTTTCATACCAGCTCCTGTGTCCTTGTTATACTTGTATTATTGGTGATTCTGCAGATCATCATATAATCAGGCATACGTCTGTATTATTGGTGATACTGCAGATCACCAATAATCAGAAAGATCTGTTTAGCTGACATCAATCATTACAGAACAACAGAACATACATTATGGACGCATTACGCAGCCAGGTTGAGGCTCTAACCACCTCAGTAAATAACCTCATCGGGGTGGTTAATACTCAACAGACCCAGATCACTCAACTGTCTGGGTCTGTGCAGGTCCTCCAAACGGCTGTTAACGCAATGCAATCCCCTTCTGTCACAGATCTTTGTATGTCAGTACCTGAGAAATTTTCAGGGCATAGGTCTGACTTTCAGAACTTTTGCAACCGAGTGTTGTCCTATTTTGAGTTGAGACCTAACTTATCAGGTTCCGAGCAACAAAGGGTGACTTTTATAAAGACATTATTATCAGGGGACTCACAAACCTGGGCATATAGTCTTCCACCTGAAAATGAAGCCTTATCTTCAGTTCAGGAATTTTTCAAGGCAATGGCCATAATATATGATGATCCGGATGTTTCGATCACTGCTGAGAGGAGAGGAAACTCAAAACTCTCAAGCAGGGTCGGAATTCAGTTGAGGTCTATGCGGCAGAATTTAGAAAGTGGACTGTGTCGGCTAGGTGGGGGTCATACGCATTATTAGACTGCTTCCTTTCAGGCCTGTCAGACGCAGTCTCCGAGTTAATGTTGGGACACCCTGAGCCTAAGTCAATTGATGATGCTATTGCGTTGGCCATGTGAGTTGACCGCCGGTTACGCTATCAGCGTCAATCTCGTGGGAAGAATGCAGTAAGATCTGTCTCCTACGCTTCCTCTTCACTTACCTCGCCAACAGACGAGCCAATGCAGATCGGACATTCCCGGTTAACACAAGCAGAGAAGGAACGCAGAAGGGCTGAGAGGCTTTGCCTGTATTGTGCAGAGGAGGGTCACATTGTACAAAATTGCCCCAAGAAGTCGGGAAACGCTGCCGCCTAGGTGTAGTTTGAGGTAATACCCTAGGCGAGCAGATTTTACCTCTAAATAATAATCGTTTACTCCTTCCTTGTTCTATTTCCTGGGGAGACCAGACCACATGCACTGAGGCCTTCGTAGACTCAGGTTCTGCGGCCAACTTTATAGACTACGAGTTTGTAAAAGGGCTGGGAATTCCATTACACTTTTTAGATCGACAAGTAGTGGTCACCGCAGTTGATGACTCTCCATTACAATACAAACAACCTCTCTCTCAGACCCCGATGTTGTCGTGCACGATAGGGGTTTTACACAAAGAAAGATTACAGTGTCTTGTACTGCGCATGGCAACCTCTACCGTTATCCTCGGTATGCCCTGGTTGCAATGTCACTCCCCGCAGATAGACTGGGCTTCAGGTCAGTTACTGAGTTGGTCGTCCTACTGTCATCGTCATTGTTTTGGAAAAGTTGCTATTTGTGCCACTAAGGTAGAGGTTAAAGGTGTGCCGATACAATAAGCTGAATTTACTGATGTGTTCTGTCCTAGGTCCACTGATAAACTCCCACCTCATCGGAGTTTCGACTGTCCCATAGACTTAAGATCTGGTTGTATGCCCCCCAGAGGTCATCTCTATAATTTGTCAGGGCCTGAAAAGCTGGCAATGCGGGAGTACATTAAAGAAAATCTGGCGAAGGGTTTCATCCGTCCCTTCCGGTCACCGGCCGGGGCAGGGTTCTTTTTCATACAAAAGAAAGACGGTGGTCTTAGGCCTTGTATTGATTATCGAGGTCTAAACAAGATCACCGTAAAGAATCGCTATCCATTGCCTCTGAGGGCTCTTTCACACTAGAGGCTGCGGTAGAAAAGGCTGAAAGTCAGCCTTTTGCCTAACGCCAATACATAGCGTTTTCAAAGCGTTTTCAAAGCCTTTTGAAAGAGTTTTACAGCCCATATGAAAACGTCCTTTTTTTTTTTCTTCTATAAAAATAAGTGAACAAGATAGCTGTAAAACGCTTTGAAAACGCTTTGAAAAGGCTTTGAAAACGCTGAAGTTGGCGTTTTCCATTGACTATCATTGAAACGCCAACAGCCAACTTCGGCTGTAAACAGCCCTGAAAAAGCTCCTGGGAGCGTTGAAACGCAACGCTCCAAAACGCCGAGTTAGATGTGAAAGGTAAAATGAAAGTCTATGGACTTTCTTTTACCTAGCAAAACGCCAACTTCAGCCGTGGCGTTAAAACGCCGAAAAATCCCTCTGGTGTGAAAGGGCCCTTATAGACGATCTTTTTGCTCAGGTAACCAATGCCAGTATCTTTTCAAAGTTGGACTTACGTGGGGCATACAACCTGGTACGCATCAGGGAAGGTGACAAGTGGAAGATGGCCTTCAACACGCCCGACGGGCATTACGAATATCTAGTTATGCCCTTTGGGTTGTGTAACGCCCCTGCCGTCTTCCAGGAGTTGATCAACGAGGTCTTCAGTGAGGTGCTGGGGAAATTTGTGCTAGTTTATCTAGATGATATACTGATTTTTTCTTCAAACCTTACCGAACATCGTAAACATGTCAAGTTTGTGTTAAAGAAATTAAGACAGAATTCGCTGTATGCAAAACTAGAGAAGTGCCTCTTTGAAGTCACTAAGATTCCTTTTCTGGGGTACATTATTTCCACTTCAGGTCTCTCTATGGACCCAGAAAAGGTCTCTGCTGTCTTGGAGTGGCCTCACCGGTGGGCTTGAAGGCACTTTAGAGATTTCTTGGCTTTGCCAACTACCTCAGGAAATTCATCAAGGGGTTTTCCTCGGTAGTGGCCCCCCTTACCAGTCTTACCAAGAAGGGGGCTGATCCATATCATTGGACGTCGGAGGCTCAGGCAGCCTTCAATACCCTAAAGAAATTATTCTGCTCTGCACCCATTCTGAGACACGTAGATGTAACTCTTCCTTTCATTCTGGAGGTGGATGTATCGGAGATTGGGGTTGGAGCTGTGCTGTCTCAGCGTTCAGGTCTTCAAGGTAAACTGCACCCATGTGCCTTCTTTTCCAGTAGATTCTCTCCTGCTGAGAGAAACTACGATATTGGTAATGGGGAGTTGTTGGCCATTAAGTTGGCCTTTGAGGAGTGGCGCCATTGGCTGGAGGGGGCAGAACACACTATCACGGTTTACACAGACCACAAGAACTTAGAGTACATTGAAGGAGCCAAGAGGCTCAGCTCTCGACAAGCCCGTTAGTCTTTATTCTTTTCTAGGTTAAGATTTGTGATTACTTTTACACCGGGTAGCAAAAATGTCAAGGCTGATGCGCTCTCTAGGTGCTTTGAACCTGAGACAGTGCAAAAGTCAGTCCCGGAGACCATATTACCACAGAAAGTGGTTTTGGCAGCTACTGATACTTGGGAGAACTGGGCTGTTACTCTGGGTGCCTATCAGCAGGACATCCCTGAGGGGAAACCTGAGGGGGTTATGTTTGTTCCACTTTCTTTTCGCCTCCAACTATTACAATTATTTCACTGTCATAAGAATGCTGGGCATCCTGGGGCAGCCCGAACTCAGGATTTGCGAGCCCAATGTGTATGGTGGCCTTCTCTGGCACTGGACTGTAAGGAGTTTGTGAGGGAGTGCTCTGTCTGTGCCAAAAGTAAGCCCTCCCGCCAGGCACCAGTTGGTGCTTTACAACCCCTGCCAGTACCAAACGAACCTTGGACCCATTGGTCCATGGATTTTGTGGGCGAACTTCCCAGGTCAGAAGGAAAGACGGTCATTTGGGTGGTAGTCGATAGGTTCAGCAAGATGGCTCATTTTGTCCCACTGAAAGGACTCCCCTCGGCCCAAGAGTTAGCGGATCTCTTTATTCAACACGTTTTCCGGCTGCATGGCATTCCGGAGAAAGTAGTGTCAGATCGGGGAGTACAATTTGTTTCGAAATTTTGAAGAGCCTTTTGCCATCAGTTGGGCATGGACCTATCGTTCTCATCAGGCTACCAACCACAGACCAATGGCCAGACAGAGAGAGTTAACCAGTCCCTGAAACAATTCCTCAGGTGTTATGTGGCAGATGCCCAGTCAGATTGGGTCAAATTCTTGTCATTTGTGGAATTTGCACACAATAATCTGAAAAGCTCCTCCACGGGCTTTCCACCATTCCAGGTGGTATCTGGGAAGTCTCCGAAGTTTGCTCCACTACACGTGATATCCACTCCTTTCCCGGTTTTGGAGGATTGGCAGAAGGTCTTAAAGGAGATATGGACTTTGGTCAAGAATAACCTGGGTAAAGCCTTTCGGGCACAAAAGAAACAGGCAGACAAGAGAAAATCTATAGAATGGAGCTTTTCA